>NC_064877.1:79438146-79458146 GCF_943734665.1 Anopheles aquasalis
CTCTGGTCTTGCGATAAGAGAACTGGTCTAGCTCTCGGCGCTGATAACACTGCAGCTAACAAACGCAGCGAGCATTACTTGGCAAATAGAGAATACCCTTGCGAAGCATTGATATCGTAGAGGAAAATTTAAGCCTTTGTAACCACGTTTAATATTACAGCATTCTTTCATACATATTTTTATCGATCGATCGATATAGCTCTATCGATGTAAAAGAATTGCTTCGTTCTTCTATAAACTTTTCCATTTGGATATCTATTTTAAATAAATTCAATGTTCGGGCATGTGATAGTTGAGTAAAAAAATAGATTGTGTTTGGATCAATCGCTACCAAAAACCTTCAAAGCATAAAAATGAAAAATATATTTTTCTAGTGTTAATTTTGAAAAACCATAAAATTACGAAACTTGAGCTGTGAAATCCTTGCTGGTAACTATTCGATTTGCCCGTAATCTTGTGCAGAATTCGCTCTCTTCTCTCTCACGCATCATTTATGCTCTCGAGCATGCTTTCGAAAAAGTTCGAGAGTTCTCTCTGTCGTGCTGTGGGATATTTTTTCTCTCGAAAAGATTCTCAGTTTCATATCCCCTCTCTAAAACCGAATGTAGCAGTAAATGTACAAATAACATGGCATGAAAAAATCTAACAACCTAGAAAACGACGAATAACATAGAAAACTGATAATTTTATTTAAAAAAGAATAAATCATGATGAAAAGCGGTGGAAAATTGGAAAATTCTCCCTCCAATGACCACGTTAAACCAGGCCAACATCGCGCGCTCTCTCTCTCTCTCGTGAAACCTCCCGAAGAGCGCACGAGCCGTGATGCATGCAGTTTGAAATTTTTTTTTTATTTCGGTTGCGAGAGTCTCCTCGTGCGGGCGTCGTGCGGTGCGGTCCTGTGTCGATACGTAGCGAGCCCCCGGTAGTCAGTGTTTCCGCGGTGTGTTCGAAGGCTTTTGGTAGGTTCTATAGGGCTCCTCCATCGAAATCGCTGGCCGGTGCATGCGTGAGCCTATTGAGGGCCTTGTCGTGGCTGTCCTTTAAAGTAGTTCACCCTCACGCATCAACCGGTTCCCGAAACTTCCCCCCCAAAAACCTCCTTTAATTCGCGGATCCGTGGCCTATTGTGAGAATGCACTTTGAATCGAAGTTGGCGCTGAGGCGAAAAGTGCATCCACAAGCGGAGTGAATGTGTGTATCCTTGTTGGCAGGAGAATAGTAGGCTGTGTGTTGATAGTGGATTCGCCAAAAAGTGCGCCAGGCCAGGCCAGCAGGGGCAGCACTTTATAAATATCCGATCCACGGTGGCCACAAACCACGGGTGACGAACGCGTGGATGTGTGTCGTGAATCGTCGTCGCGTGGTGATATGTGATTGTGTCCACGTCTCGCCCGGTGGCGCCCAAACAAAAACCACCCTCTGTGCACACACATGTGCAGCAGCTGCTGTTGCTGCCTTGGTTGGAAGATTATGGGCTTTCGAAGGTCCCGGGGCTCGTTCGCTCGGTGTCCTGATGAACTTTCGCCGTGGCGTGCCTGAATGCCGAGGTTGCCGTTGTTCTGTCAGCACGGATTTCGGTCAAAAAAGGCCAGCAAAACCCTAGTTTCAGCAGCACCAGCAACGGCAGCACGGGGCACATTTTGACAGCCAGACCAGAGCGCGTGAGCATGCTCGCGAGCGATTCTCACGCTGCGGACCACGACGACGACGAGATCCACTCTCACTCTTTTGTTTTGGTCTGCTCCGCGGTCCAAGCAACCGAGCGCCGAGCGTGTGACATCGACTTTTGTAAACAAACTCTGTGCTGCTGCCCATCGAACGGACGCGACTCCTCTGGCCCTTAAGGACCTTCTTTTATTTCCTGTTATCATTATCGAAAGATAGCGCGCTGTTTTAATTGAATTTCTTCTTCTCTAGAAAACCGGGCCGTCAGTGGTTGACGATCGCCACGATCGAAAAGTGATCCTCGAAGATAGTGCAGCTCTCCGCAGCATCGTATGCAGCAGGCGTGAGTGAAAGTTGAAGCCGGCATTGAAGCGTAATCTGGAGAAGCAGAGGAAGAAAAGGAAATCCAAAAAAAAAAACCTCGACCACGGGCGTGTTTCAGTGTGTGTTTTGTGTTGCGTGTGGTGGCGATCACCATTTCGTGCGTGCAGCAGCAAACGGAGGCATCTGCATCTTGAGCGTTGGTGTCAGCATCCCGGCAGCCAGACACACCAATCCGATGCACCAGGATGCGATCAGTGGCTGCAGAGTCTGAATGATCAGTGATAAATGATGACGCCAGAGTTTGAGCAACATAAAGAAATCGAGTGTCGCTCGAAGTAGCAAGAAAAAAAATCATCTTTCGTGTTTTGTGGAAGTGTCCCCTTAACAGCAGCAGCAGCATCACTGGCTGGATAATAGTAATCTTCAATCGGATCTTCAATCGGATCTTCAATCAGTAAAAGGTAAGTTGAGCTTATGCTGCACTTTGATTCCTTATCGTGAAAAGCATTATTGCACTGATTGATTGCCATGGCGAGTGTTTGTCCAATCAATTTAGACAGCCCACGATTTGTTTGCTTAACTCATGTCCCACACACCAACCCTCCGGTCACATTGCTGATAAGAACAATTTACTGCCGCTACCAGACGGTGGCGTTTGTGAGCACAAGAGGAGCACCAATTCAAGCTTATCAGCAGTGTAGCACTTCATGGGATTCCACTGCATTGCTGAGGATTTTTGCCACACTTGGAAAGATGACAAACACTTGGTTTATGTTGCGGATTTAAAAGAGATTTAATAAAAACCGAACTTCGCCGTGGCGTGGCATGGATCTCACGGGACCGCCTGTTTTCCGCATTGGGGTTTTCCCCCTGCCTCCCAAACCCACCTTGGTGGCCATGGGAAAGTGGTGGCTTTGTTTTCAGTTTTTTTGGGCAACTTTCGCACCAACATCTGGTTCGTGGCCTGGTTTCCCGATGCCCGTTCGTGCACACGCACACCGAAATGGCGTTTTGATCAGCAGCAGCAGCAGATCAGATCGCACTGTTGATCACGGAAAGGGGGGGGGGGAAAGATCGCATGCGATCGAAGGCACGAGAAGCTGGCGTGATCACTAACGCTGACGATGACGAAGACGGCGTCGTTTGATGCGTGTCATCGAGTTGAAATCAACCACCAGCAAAAGCAATTGCACCACTTTACCTGCTATTAATGAGTGGAACTCCCTGGATGCAATCGGATGGAGATCGGAGCCCCGCGGAGACTCCAATGGAAAACAATGGACGGTCGGTGGTTGCCTCGATCGGGTTTAGTAAGCGAACGGGACCAGCTCTGTTTTGCGGTTTCGTTATTATGTCACTTTATTGTCGGAAAAGCCCTCTGCCTGTCTGCCTGTCCCAAGTGTGTCCAAAAAGATGTCTACCACCCCCCCGGTGGGGTGTCAATAGCGTTGTCGCTTCTGCTCGGTATGATGGTCCAGCATCGGGAAGATCATCTTGAAGACGATCTCTTTCTTGTTAGTACGCTGCGGTGCCAATGGTACAAGCTTGTTGGACGAACCAGCTGTCACTGGCACCTTGGTTGGATAGAATACCGGTGAGCGGGACGCAGGAATGGGTTTCTGTGTCGTTCCTTGGACATTCCGTTGATCTGCATACAGCTCCAGCTGATCATCGCGGAAGCAATGGTACAGCGTACGGTATGCGGTGCTGCATTTGCTGCGCTTTTCCAGACGCTGTGAAGCAATACACGCGTTGGCACGTTCCTTAAACGCATGTTCATCGACACACGAATCACACTGAATGTACAATCGATCAACTTCCGGACCGGTACGATCGTTGTAGAGTCTAGTGCGCAAACCAACACACCGCACGAAGCAATGCGTCTCCGGATCGTCCGGGAAGTAACCCTCGGTGTACTGAGTCAACCGAGACGGAGCAAGACCCAAAATATCCAGACAGTCCTGTTGTACCTGACGCATCTCGTGACCGGTCAGTGGAATGAAGCGCTCTTCCTGCTGCAGATATCCGTACTGCTGATGGTAACACAGGAACGCTCGCTGAGCTCTCTCGCAGACATCCTTCAGCGTGGTGTCCTTCTCGTAAGTCCGCAGACAACGCTGAGTACGGTTGCGATAACAATGATCTTCCGGATCTGGCCGATAGTACTGACGAATGGTGGACTCACGCAGACCAGTTTCGTCATCCCAGAAACGGAGCAACAGTCCGATGCAACGCGCCAGACAAGCCGTTTCCGGATCAGCCGTATAGAGCAACAGATTGTGGTTCTCTGTGCGTACCCGTTCCGCCGAGATTCCGAGCTGGCTGGCACATTCCCACAGTGCTCCATCGAAGGTACTGGTTGTACAGTTTGCCGATGATGGTGTTGTTGTTGCCGCTTCTCCGGAGTGCCAGGTCGCCCCAACGACCACCAGCAGCGCGATGCTGAAAGTTAAAGAACACATTTCACTTTACGAGTCGGTCGGTTGTTCTAGCTTCTAATGCAAGATCAACAGTGAGACTGATACAGATTGTGCCCCCGGGGGTGATCTATATATTGCACCAGATCGAGTAAGATCCGCCCGTCTGGTGGTGAGTTTTGAGGGAAAAGATCACGTTCCGCCGTTCACAAGAAGAGGTGTCTTCCAGGGCCACCGAGACCACCGTGGCGCAGCGGTCATACTTTCGCCCGTTCGTAGCCGGCCACCGGGCACGTAATTTCGACGAAATCCGTTCCACCAACACTAGAAAACGGTTGTTCGGTTGAGAGACAGTTTATGTGAAATCAGTTTACGATTCAACTCCCATCGAGCATCTCGCCGAAGCCCGCGGATTTCCGATGCCCCTCGGGGGGCGATGCAACTGCACTTTCACTCACCGTACCGTGGCCAGATATTTGCTGATCACACTACTAGTTTCCGATTCGAAAACCGTGACCCCCCGTTTCCTCGATCGCCGAAAGTGCAACGAAATGGACGACCACCGGGGACGCACCTTGCGGTGTAGATCGTAAAGCGCGTGATAACAACGCCATGATACGATGATGGGGCTTTTTAACGGAATTTTCCCCCCTCGTATTTCTTTTTAAAACAAATCTATTCCCTCGGCACCATCTTTTCACGAGTTTCCCCCCCCAAAAAAAGGAAATTAAACTAACGGAGTGTAATAACGTTCCGGTTGAAGGAGAGAGGGCGAGTAGAAGGCCAGTCATGGTGCGATGAGTTTTATGAAACTGTTAGAAGGGCTCAGTGCCCCGGGTGCGTTCGGCACAGAACCCCCGGAACACCTTTCCTAGAACACCATTTGCTTCGCGATGTTCCGGTTTTCTTGAAAGGGTGGCTTCTGATGGTGGGAAACAGAGAAAAAAAAATCTAAAACAAAGTGCAATTGACGAAGTAGAGTTCAGGAATTAGCCCCCCCTGCCTTGCGCTGTATTAGCTAAAAGGTTCTAATTGCTACGGTTAAGCTTGGCTGAACATTCATTCTCCCCACCACGACGTTGGAAAATGAATTTCGAAAACCTGATGAGAATCACCGACGACGTCCATTGCCAGACCTTTGTTGTTGGATAAGAATGCAACACACGCGCTGCGATTACCATCGAAATTCCGTGCGGGAGAAAGTAGTAACACCTCGGCCTCGTCTCGTATTCGGTAATGTGCCGACAGCGGATACAAATGCGAGGACCCCGAAACCCCGGAAGCGAACGAATTACGGCTAGCTCGGGCGTTGCATCATCCCTCCCCGGCCCCCGATGGGGCCCCTGGGAGTGGTCATTCCGGTTTTGCCAACGGTTTGTCTCACTTTCGGCCGGGGCGAGTTAGATCGCGATCGGCGAATTTGGGTTAAACGCTCCAACGCCTCTGCAACTCGCGACAGCACCACCGACAGCACAGCAACTCACTCTCGCTTTCGCACCCGAGATCCGATCCGAGATTTGAATGAATCCGGTTTTGTTTCTATCGTGCTTGTCTGTCGGTCTGTCTTGTGTGTTGCCCTTTTTTCCTCTGTGTATTGGTGATCATCGTGATCGCGTCCACCACTGTCGATCCGGTCATGTCGCCGGACGGAAAGGCCACCACATCGCGGCGTAAGGCATTTGCATAACGCTCCAATGGTGTGCCATGTGACTGGACTGGAGCGGTTACTCTTGGCGCTTGACCGCCCAACCAGACGTTGATAACAACGTTGACGCACTTTCGATAACGCGCGGGGGAAAAAAATGGGAACTCGAGGTATCGTGGTTCCAATTGCACCCCCAGACGCTCACCCAGAGACCGCACGTAAAGTGCGAAGAGTGGAATGATGCTGCGATGAAGGTTTTGCTTTTTGTTCGTTCTCTCTCTCTCTCGTATGATAGGAGCGAGTGCAGCTTGTTCTGGAAAGTTCCTCCAGTACGGGGCTACTTGCGCGATAAGAAAGAAATGTGGTCCACTGCGTATGCCAACAATATTAGCTCGCACTTTTCGGAGTGTACTTTACGTCAATTGGATGGAGATGGTGTAATAGCTCAAGTCGCGTCACTTTACACGCGTTCGTCGAGCTGGCTAATTAATGAGTTTCCACTGTTTGTCGCCTTGCTAACGACCCTTGGAGTCAGCCGGAGGGCCTGCAAGACATTGTAAGACACACAGTTTCGAGGTTTTGTGTCTCTACCCAAGCTCATAACCTGTATACAGCCCCCACTCTGCCCTGTTAAGGGCCACTAGCAATCCAGCGCACTAGCCTACACTCGGACCATGTGATTCCATTGGTTGGCGGTTACACGTGCCCCTTGGACTACCCTTGAACGACCACCACAAACTTCGTAACGCGCGGCACTTCGTGGCTAACACATTCTCCCTCCCCGCCCTTTTGAGGTTTGAACAGTTGGGCATCATCAGCACTACACTTCAAACAAACCTCCCTTCTTGTGTGCTGCGTAACGCCAGTAGAAAGTGAGTCGATCCTGGGGGCCCCCCAGAAAGGCCTGAGAATCGAGGAAAGGGAAATACCAATTGGAGGAAGTGATACGAAAATAAACATTAAAATTCATAAGCTTCAATCATCGATCGCACTTTGCTTCGTGGTCGTTCGCGTGGTTGTGCTGTTGAGAGAGTTTCCATGGGAAAAGTGGGAAGCCCCGGCTTTTTTTTTTCTTCTTCCAAGCGAGATTGGATCGCATCACATAACCCGGAGGGCACGCAAGGGGGCGCAATAGATACCGCTTGCGATCGTATTCAATAGGAAGCTGTGGAATGTGATCACCGATCGACCGCTGGCGTGTGGTACACTAATTGAATTGACTCGATCTCGATCTCGACGATCGACGCAAACGTTCGTCGTCGTCGACCGCGTTGTTGTTTTCCGTGAACGTGGCGCATGCAAAAAGGGGAAGGGAGAGAGAGAGGGCGTCAGAAAGTGTGCAAGGTCATCCGGTTTCTCTCCAACCAACACAAACCCAAACAGAATGCCCCCGAGGGGGAGGGGGTGAGCTGTTGCTGTTGCGAAGCTGTTGATCTCCTACGATCGATCGAAGTTTCTGGCGTGATCCAATGATCTACAATTCCTCCTCCACACTGGCACTTTGGTCTGTCGGATCTGCTGGAAAGTCGACGATGGATACGATCGCTGCTCGCTAGCCGCCGGCTTTAGATGATGATGATGTTGATGAACCGGAAAGACCGGAACGATGGTGGAGCAATTTCTTATCAATTGTATGCTTCCGCTGGCAGACAGAGAGCAAGCGTGTTCAGAACGAAGCGGCGAAGTAGTTCCAGCATCTCCAGGCTTGATTCTAATTCCATGGCGGGTTGAATGTTGAGCGAGTGACGGAAGAAGAGGATTGAGCAATCGCGGCTCTCGATGACCGACATCTATACGAGCTGCTGCGGCGTGTCTAGTGGGGTGTTTAGGCATCATTCGGCCAACCACCAGCTCGAGTTGCCTTGATGGCGAAGAAAGTGGAGTTTTTCTGTGGCACGCTCTCTCGCCCTGTGTGTTGGCCTCGATTTTATGCCTTTTAACGGTGTACATACCGCCGAGCTGTTCAAAAGCGCGCGCGATCTTCGTTTTTGATTTCATTTCCCTCTCCAACTATTTTTGGGCTCGGCCCGATGGCTCGCTGGCCACTACAAAACACTCGCCACCTTGTAATTGTGAATGGCGCTTGTAATTGTGTGCGGCAATAGCGCAGCCGGGCGACATAATTGGGCGCACAATTGTGCTTCACTTCACGTTTTGATTTGGTCGATTTGGATTTGGTCGAATCCATTGCGTTGTGTTGCGTCAAAGCGTCGGCCGGCACGCCACAAACCCCATCACGGGATCGCGATCTCGAGCACGGGCTTGCCCGATGCTTGGAAAGATTGCGAAAAGCATGGATTCAGGTCACTGAGAGGCGATCAGATGAGCGCTAGAAGGAGAGAGGGAGAGAAAGAGTTTGTGATGGAGGGAAACGGTCCAATCGTCCATTAGTCTAGAGGCGTTGATCGCGCAACAATAGAAAACCTTCCGGAACTCGGATCTCGGTCGTTCCGCTGTTCCGAGCTAGCTGTGGCGTGGCGCACGTGGATGACCTCGAAGTAATCAGCATCGAAGGGATAAGATGTATTCACCGGAATGAGGATTTCCTTCCTTTCGGTTTAGTCACGCTGTGGCTAAGCGTTGTCTGTTTACAATGTTCCATTGATGGTTTGATCTTACTGTAGGCAATTTTTTAATTTTAAAATGCTCACTAATAGCAGAGAAGTTAATGTTCTTCAATTACAAGATATTTCTTCTGTCTACAATATCTATAAAACTTTTTATATGTCATCGTCCAGATGAATCTAGTAGTCTATTCTTTTCTAACTCTTTTCGCAAATAATCAAAGTAACCATTGACTATAGTCTTCTATCTATATTCGTCTCTTATCGAGTGCAGTCGTTCTCTGAGGGTTTTTTCCAGCTATTCCATCGCATCGAAACATGCTGGATCGCAAATCGGTGAGTAATCAAACGAACGGGGCAATAAAAGGCCACCGCGAAATCCCCTAATCCCGGTTTCGATTAAAACGGTCAGTGACCGGAAATACCGGCTCCGAAGGCCACGTGAGTCAGCGTCCGACAGCGGCTGGTCAAGAAATCATAACATTTCGGTGAAGGTCCCACCCGGACCGTCGTGCTCCGCGCAAGGGTCGACCGTTCTTTGGTCATCCTTTTTCCCCTCTCTACCCTCACACTCACTTTCTCTCTCTCTCTCTCTCTCTCTGTCGCTCCGCAGTCAAAAGGAAGGCTCATCAATTATTTGGGAAGGCAATTTTCAATCACCCAAACCTGTTGAAGGCCGAACGGACACGACTCCTGTTGCGTTTCACTTCCCGGGGAGGGCTCCTTATCTTCCGGGCGGTCACCCTGTGTGGCCGGTGATTGGCAGGAATCGCGTTCCGGTCCGGTTGCACAGTCGGTCGGGAGTGATTCACCAATTATGGTGGAGCAGTTGGTGAGGAACCCACGTGGAAAGGGCCTTTGACTTGGCGGGAAAATTAATCCCTCTTCACTTCAGTTGCACGGCGGCCGCCATCACACGCGCGCCCTGTCAGTCCTGTCGGAATGTGTCGGCTGCAGAGATTGACTTTTAAATGTCAAAATTCCTGACGCCTACTAAACGTGGGTTGCAGCGTTTGAAGATGAGGATGATGAAGCGAATGTTCTGAAAATTAAAATTTGAGTACGGTGTTGAATAACATTTCGTGGAAATAGTTGTAATAGCATTTCCAATGCACCTTTTGACGTTCTTCAACTTCCTCAAACCACAATCCAAGTGCCAACGCAGCGCACCTTGAGATCACATCGAGCGCATCAGCGCGGGCATTACACAATCGAATCGTTTTCTCAGTTCCCAAGCACACGCGACGAGTCACTGCTGTCCTTCTGCCATCAGAGCTGCTATTCCAGCCCTCGCTGCTGCCCCAAGATGCAGTTGAAGTTTTGGGGGCCATGGTGCGCCGTCGTGCGACAACCGATGATCACGATCCGGCTTAGGGTCGCGGTGCATCGCTCAGCTGCCACGCGAAAAACCGCGCGAGACCTTCAAACGGAAAGGGAAATCGGAATGCGCTTTTCAACATACAAACAATGGCTGCCATCCGGCCAGAAAAGAGGTTGCTCGAGGTTGCTCTCCTGTTGCGTGACGATTCCTTGGCCCCGAGACCGCTGCGCCTTTGGAATTCTCAATATTTGTTTATGTAGCGGCCAAACCGGGGGTGTTGCGAGTTTTCTTAATTTTCTCGAAACAATAAAAGATGGCCGCAGTGGACGAGCGCCAACGGCCAACCGGTCAACGTGGCATATGGTAGCAGCACAATTTGGCCAGTGGCCAACCTCCAACGGGGTTGCCAAAGGCCGCCGCCAATGTTCCCGTTTATGCCGTTCGGATTGGAAGCCGCGTGCCGATGCGCCTAATTAAGGTGCACGAACGAACGAACGAACGAACGGCCGGCCGACCAGTCCAAGGCAAATTAGGTCACCGAACGTCGTCCTTTCTCGGCCCTTTGCCCCTGGGTGGCCAGCTGATGGTCCTTTATCATCATTAGATGGCCACCTTCGCCATCAGGCAACCCGCACCCGGTCGCGGCGAGCTCATGCCGAGAAGCGGATGCTGGTGCGCCGGCCTGGTGGATGGCCTTTTTGGCTTATGTGCAACTTCCGGTCCATCCATTTCGCAGCAGGATCCGGTCACGGGCACACAGACACCGTATGGTGCCATCGGGAATTGTTTCTCGGCAACGTCATGTTATCGGCATCGGTTTTGTTTGGTATTTTGATGCCCCAAGGCTGGGCGCGCTCCAATCGCACAGGACGATCGATGAGGATGAGGGAGTCGCAAGGATACCGTGTGCCATGTGCCAACGGATTGAGATTTTCGGGCGTTTCCGGCTTTTTGCTTTGCGATTCGGAATTATCATGCCATTTCCGTTCGATGTTCTCAAAGTCGCTGGCTCTCGGTTTTAACATTCCTCCTCCTTCCTATGTCCTTTTCACATTATCCTTGATCTGACACCGGCACACATTGTACGTCCTTGTGCCTGGTGGTGCCAGGCGTCGACGATAACGATTCGCCACCGTCACCCGTAGTGTTCTAGCGCCGGAAACACTTTCCTGTGCTTATCGCGATTGAAAACAGGCGCCCGACATGGGTGTGGAAAACATCGGTCGCTAGTCGCAGTCCGCAGAACAGGAATGTCCTTTGGTTGGCATAAATAGGAACCTTGGCGTTTGGTGACCGCAAATCGTTGAAACCGAACATGCCATGCCCGTAGCAATAGTGTTGCGGTACGTTGTTGTTTCCAATGAAACGTGAGCATCGACATAACAACAACGACATCAGTCTGGCGTATTGATTAGCATCGGTACGACAAAAGTGTGGACATGATTCACGGAATACTGTGTTCCTCGATGGTGTTTTTTGGCGTTTCTATTAATAGAATAAACCAATCAGAAACGGTAATACCATTCACGTTGTAACAAAGAAACGATGGAACATTGAGATTAACCTCCGACTACCCAGTGCAGTGGTTGTTTTTGCTTCAGGACAACAGAAAGGATACTCAATCCCCACCGAAGATCTGCATCAGAAGAAAACATCTGTCAGGCACACGTTTTATATCGTCTTATTCGGGATTTTAGCGGCTTTGGAAGGATTTGCTTCCGTCAAAGCGAAATCCCCCGAGGTGCCACTGCTTTTTACTGCTGCAGCCCAACGGGAAGCTTTGGTGTTCCATTCTGTTCCGGCGCCAGTGGGCGGCTTGCAGCTGCCTTGTCGCATTAAATGTCGAACCGAACGCGTTGACGCATTGCATGTGAATTCCGGATCGGCCTAAAAAGCGTGTGGGTGGCGGCCCAATTCTGTGGAGTTTTTGGTTGCGTTTGTCAAACGCCCTTTATGGCGGGGGTGTTGACGTGTGATTGACAGTTGGTATCGAAATGGAACTTGGGAATATGAGATGTCATGCGTTGGTTTTTAACGCCCAAGGCTTATGATCAATGTGTTTGAATCGAATTTGATTGCTAATCAATTTGGGTATTTTTGTTTGAACAAGAACCAATAGTTGGGAATTTATTTTCGATTAAATATTAAATATCTAACAAAATCTGTATCGTTTTGTTTGGAAATTGCACAAATCCAAGTTGAAGTAGCATCCAATTCGTGGCTTATGTTACTCTGAATGGTTCATGTTCCACATAATTCCCTTTTAAATTCCCCCACACCGCAAAACTCCGCTGACCTACAATCCAATTCATTGCCACAAAGATGCTTAGATCTGTGTGCGCAATCCCACGGCACCTTCCATTGTACCCACCGCCTTTTCGGACGGAACTGGGCGCGTGCAAAACAAAAGCAAAAGGGTACAAAGCAAATCGCGAAAACCGCGACCGGAAGTGAACAGTTTTGCCGGGCCAAAAGCAATACTTTTGGGGGAAGGTGGATGTTTCTTTTTTCGCATGCCTACCAGAGTTGGGGCGAGATTTAACTGTTCTCTCCCGGCGGTACAGAACAGCTGCGCTGTGAATGGCGGACGGTTGGTGGGTCGGTTGGTGCGAGATTGATTGCCGACGGCCTCTCAGATCCGACAGACCATCAGAATCCCAACATAGCGCTATGCGCCGCTATGCGGAAATTGCGTTCCACGCACACCGACACAAATACGCTTAGTTAGTAGTTTGACCGTCACATGGCTGGTCACAATCAAAAATGGGAGGGAGGGAGGTAGCTGAACTGCAGGTCGCGCTCGCCCATTTTCCTTTCACTGGTGCGATCGCGTGCGCTCTCCAGTGTTCCAGGGGCGATTTTTATGCTGTTTTTTTTTCTATGTTTCTGCATTTTATGTGTCTCACTTTCCCTCTATCTCGCGCACACATACAAACATACGCGCAGACTGTGTTTCGCTCTCTGTTCAGCACTTTGACTTTCACAAGTGCACGAGAGAAGCATAGTTGGTGGAGGGCCACACCATCGCTCACACTGCTATCTTGTTGCGGCGTCTAGTGCTGCAGCTGCTACTGCCGGTCTGTCATGCTCGTTATGCTCTCTGCAGCAAACATATACTTTCCTATCGGGGCTCGGTTCGGCTCAGCTCTGGTCTGTGCGGTCTCTGGGGTCTGGGGTCTCGACCAAACCAACCACCCACCACCGGTTTGGTGTGGCGCAACGTTATGCTCACGTTTCTCGACACCACCCTCCACCCTTTTCACCCCTTTTGCGGGGGGGTTTGTGCTCTCGAACATTGAAACCGGAATGCGGTGTTTGTTGCGGTGGCTTCGGGGTTTCCAATTTTTGGTGCATTTTTGGCCACCATCTGGTGCCGCTAGTGCCGCGCCACGGATTATTGGCAATCGCACAAACACACTGACAAGAGAAGAAGAGGGTGGTTTGGTTGACGCTCTCGCGAGGGTTCGCTTTATTGACCACTTCCGGTGCGGGAGAGTGGTGCAAGGTGGTTATGCCGGAACCTGGTGTGTGGTGCCTTTGGTCAGAAACAAAAACAAACACCTCCGAGGTGCCGACTTTGGTTGCTCTCTTCTTCTCTATGAGCCTATTTGGGTGTGTTCGTCCGTGGGATTCGCAAAACCTGGTCCAGGATACGTACACAGGAGGTCCCTTTGCCGGGGATGAAGTGCTTTCAACGACCATGGAGGATTGCTGCTGAGCTCGATCAGGTTGTGATGTTTTTTTCTTTAATTTTATCCCTCACCTGACGGTATTCCTCTCTCGGTTGGCTTCAGGAAACCGCCCGTAGTTTATGCTGGAGGCAATTTTTGAATTTCAGATTCGTCTATTCCGAATCCAGCACCTTATCCCCAGCATCCTGAGCTATGAAGTCGCAAATCGCGTTCGATTATGGCATAAATCGGGAGGAGGAAAATTTATTTGATTTTCCTGTTCCGCTTCGTGGCTCTACCTCCTCGACAAATTCTCTCCGGAACTAGTGCCTTCCGGAGGTCCGGAATTTGAATTCCGTCCGTGCGAGCAATGGTGATGGAATGGCAACAAAATAATGCCACTGGCCAAAGCGAATCCGTTTTCTGCGCAAATCACTTCCGCAGACGAAGCAAAACCACAAAAAGGAAATTTCCTTTTTTGGGACCCGGGGGCCGGGGCCTTTAGTACCTTCCCCTAGCGAGATTCCCATGGATAAAAACAGGAAACAGTGAGTGAGATCAGATCGTGGTGAGCAAGATAGGCCGGCCGTTTCGCTCAGTTTGGACCTAACGTTCAACGTCCCAGCGGCCAGCGTCAATTGTCAAATCGCGGTTAATCGTTGCTGACATCTGCGGTTGGCTCACTGCGGTCTTCGCTTCGGACGGGCACAATCATGCAACCCTCTTCCCAAACACAGACACATAGTGCTGTTGAAAGATGGCAAATCGCTTTAATTCCCTGCAGGAAGGGCTTCGTGTTTTGTGTTTTCCCCCTCCTTTTTTCGATCCGATCACTCGAAAAAGAAAAGGTCAAATGGAGATTAGTCTACCAAAGGGGGAAGTAAGGGGCTGAGGAGGGAAATCTCTACTTTGGGCATTGATTTTCCCGCTTGAGATTCAATTGATTCGCTTGGCTGGAATCCCGGAAACCAGGAACTATGCACCGCGCACCGATCACCGGCGTCGGTGGTGGACGTCACCGACAGCAAATTGGCCTCGGCTGGTTTGGCATTTCGGCAGGTGATCCAGCGTGATTTCCAGCTTCATTAGCTCGCCGGTGTCGCTGTCGTTTTGCGTGGGAACAACAGCCAAACAGTGAGTTGAGGGACTGGGGAAGCGGATGGCGGTAGTGGCACCATTGATTGGTTCGTTTGAAGTTCTGTAGCCGGAGCCGAGCACTACCAACGGTTCTGGCCTAAATCGTTCTTTAATTAGTAGGGCAATGATGTTCTAATGACAATTTAAGTTAAGGATGATGTGGATCTCTTCCATTTTATTTTGATCATAAATAATATTTTACTTGAAAATTACTATTAAAAATAATTTTTATCATTCAAATAAGGAAAAAAATCAATGATGTGATTCAAGAACTAGAAAAAATATTATAAAATTCAACTAAACATAGATAAATTCCTCTTCAATTAAACTAAATGAAAATATACTATAATATCTAAACTAAAACATAAAAAGCATAAAATTTCTTATTTGGCATGATAGACAAAAATTGACACTAAGATAATGTAATGAAATAATTAAACAACATCTGTGTGTCTTTGATTAAAGCATTAATAACTACTTTTAAATACTGGATGTTCAAAATAAAATTAATAAATTCGATATTTAAACATGATTTTTCTTAAAGAAACAATAGATTTATTGTGAAAACTGTAACAATTGTATCAGTAATGATCAGGAACAGTTACAAACTGACACAGCAAAAAACCAGATAATACCAACGAAGGTAATGATTTGGATGCCAAAAAATGGCTGCCCTCTTCCCTCTCATTCTCCTCTTTCATTGAACCAAAAAAACTAATCTAGCGATGTGTTAAATCGAATTGGCGAATCTCGAGCTAACGGAATGGGAGTCCGTAAAACACTTCGCACCGGACTGCTGCTCCGTTCACCGCCCTTCGGCGGCATCAGCGCGCGGGTTTCTTCGCGTCACGCCGATGCCGTAAGCTTCCGGCGAACGGTGGTGGTGGTGGACGGCGATGTAAATTCACCGCAAAACAGTTTACCGTGAGTACTTCCGGTGGGAAAAGTTGAGTATAGCTGGGATGGTTAGTGAAGTAACGCACGAACGAGAACTCCGCGCGCTTCCCGACATTTGCCTGTTGCATTCTCGAGTTTCGTAATCGCGACGATAACGAGACGCGCACGGACCAAGCGAGCGCCCCCGTCGTTGGACGTTGTTTCTTCAAAAATCTTTAAAATATTTTCAACCCACTTGAGGAGGGAATGGGGAGAGAGCACTTCAACTCCCCTTCCCTTCTTCAACATTTTGGGCGGAAGTTTTGTGGCCCAGACTGTGGCTGCCTTCCTGGCTGGCTGGCTGGCGTTGCAAACTGTTGCAAACCGCGATGTTTCAGTGAAAGCAACATGACCGCGCGTTGCACCGCGCCAGACGTCTTCGTGTTGCAGCACGTCCCTCTTTCCTACGCCTGTTCGTCTGCAACGCTAGTTCGTGGTTTGTTTTCCACCGAAGATAAAGTCGGAAGGTTTTTCCAAGTCAGAAGTCGGTTTGGGGTGACTGGCTGGCTGGCTCGTTCGTTCGTTAAGTAGCTGCCATAGCACCCACCAGACCATCCTTCAAAGAGAAGAGAGAGCCGCAATGAAGACGTCGTCGAATGGAGGGCTGCATCAAGCCGGCGGAGGCGAGTCTGTAAACGTAAACTTTTCGATCGTTATTTTATCGCTTTCCGCGCTCAGACTTCGTCATCGCCGTCGCCGTCGTCGTCGTCTTCGTTATGCGAAGCGAGAGTTATCCGTTCAACATCACACGATCAATCTTTACCCCCCTTTTCTCTCTGCTGTTCAACCTGCTCTCCACCGTACCCGGAGCTTGTAAATTTGTTTATTGCATCGCCGGGTTTGCGCTCGTCTGGTTGGTTACTCCTCGCACTTTCTGCTGCTCGCGGGGTGATTTTGTTGTTTGTTAGTTTTGCTCAGCCACCCTTTAATGCACTTTTCGGCGGGCGTCGTCTTAATGAGACCTCCTTTTGCACAAGACGGACCGCTGATCGATTGCGATTGCGTTGTGCAAATAAAGTCAAATCAAGAGAGAGAGAGAGAGAGAGAGATGAGACACCGCCAGGGATCATTAAATGGCAGCCAGGCCAGGCCAGTGTGACTCCAATTAATTCGCAATCACGGTCGCAATGCTCGCTCGCTAACTAGCTGTTTTGCTCGGTTTGGAATTGCGATGACGACACCTACTAGCTAGCAATCGCAATTTCACGTCCGATTTCGCGTTCACTTCATGTTGCCAATTGGTTCGCCCTTCTCGGAATGCACATAACGGTCCCCCACCGGTCACGGGCTGCTCAGTACTTAGAAAGACAGTCGCGTGTTTTTGCTTAAAGCTTAGCCAAACGATGCTTTAAGTTCACGAGGAATCCTTGTTCCTGCGCTGTTGCTGCTGCTGCTGCTGCTTCTGCTTGTGAATGCGAGAACACAAGAGCAAACTCACCCGAACGTCCAATTCCATCATCCAGGGAGCATAATCATCAGCATCGTCATTCGCTTCACGATGTCCTTGAGGGTTTCCAGATGTCCTGCACCCCACCGATGTCCGTCCGAACCGACAGCACTGTCTCTATTCAGCATCTTACCCCGGGAGCTTAAGTTAATGAAATGAGAAAAGCGCTGCCGGGAGTGTGCGGATCCTGGGCAGCGTCCGTACGGGTGAGATAAGGCGAAGGCGAAGGAACTTGCATTCAGGCGAGCAGGGAATTGTCTTGGACACTATCCGGGCCGCGAGGGGGCCGGGAACTGAAGAACTTCTCGCTATTCAAAGCGAAGCACAAAATGCTCCCCTTGTGTGTGTGTTTCTATTTCCCGCTGTCGTATGGCTTGGGAATGTTCGTTGCAGTTTATCCGTTTGTTCTTGCTGAGTTTCCTTGTGCTATTCCTGGCCGTGGAATTTCCGCTTCGTCGCTCCGGTTTTTCCACCCGTTTTTGTACAGTTTTTTCTTCTTCATGCATTCGTCGATCCGCAGGCTGTGGAAGCAACCGGAGCAGCAGCAGGTAACTGCAAAGGAGTGCAATTTTGCGTTCAGAGGACATTCGAAATGAAGTGGTTGGTGGCGCAAAGTTTAGTTCACACAAGACACATTAGGAGTGCCTCGGTCTGCTTTTGAGCGAACGGAACCATTGAAGCGTTTCCGCTGGTGAGTGTCTCGTGTTTCCAGTCGAATAAAACCCGTCTCCTCCGACTAAATGCTCGGTTTGCAAATGTTTTCTTTCAAAATGACGCTCCAAGCAAACGGAACAACTAGTGCCACCGCCTGTCCTCGGCGAAAGATGTGAAGGATAAAAGTTCAACTAAATGTGTTTTTCGTTCAGCGATCTCTTTTTTCTTTCTTTAATTTCGAATGGCAGTGAAGCAAGTTTTCGATGAAGAGCCATTCTGTGTCGGTGGCCGGCACGATGGAAAAGCCGTCGTCCAACTAGGACACTGGACACTGGAGAGGTAGCTCTTTTGGAGTGTAGGCTTTTATGCAAAAAAAACCGATTTCGATTCCTGCTCGCAGCAGACGCAGAGGCGCGTTTTGTAGCCGTTTGAAAAGCCGGTTGCTAGGGGATATGGCATGGTATATAGTCCAACAGAAGAACTCCGCACTGTTCATCCATGGCGATGCTTTGGAATGCTTCCGAATTCCGAAATTCGTTTAATCGATACCCGGCGCCACCTGAAGCCAGCTGCTGTGGGTGGTGATGGAGGTACAGAGGCGGCCAGACAGACAGAAACACATAAAAAAGGAGCGAGCGAGAGAGATAGGATGAGGCTTTAGCGGACGAGGAAAATGTAGTCATTTTTCGTGGGTGTGCTGGCCTGGCTATGTGTTGTGGATGGATAGTTGAGTCTAGTTGAGTCTGGCACACCATCGAACATAGAACGAAAGTGGGACGAACGAACGTGCGGCGAGTCAGAGAGTCATGAATACAAAATGAAGTATTTGTGGCATGACTTGACGATACGTTTTAATCGCGTATCGGCGCTGGGCCGCCCGTAGCAACGATGCCACGTCGCCAACAAAACGGCAACGAGGACGACAATGATGATAATAATAATAACAGAATGTCTCGTCTCGCCTTCCACCCATGGGTTGGGTCGGCGGCCGCGTGCGTTACGCGAAACCAATAGAGTTTTCCGCCTGTCACCGTGGTTACCATTGGCGTGTGATGGGGTGAGGGCAATGCCAGGCGAAGCCAGCCATGAGAAGAGAATCCAAGCTATCGCCAGGCCAGGCCCGGCCAGGAATGGCAATTTACGCACGTGGAAAGCGCCGCTTTCCTGGAAGCATACCTCTTCTATGGTCGGTGGCAGCACAAGGCGCTTCCGACGATTCCAGTTCTTCTGCTTCACTCCTGTCAGCGGCTGCTGCTGCTGGTGGTGGTGGTGGTATGTTGATGAAAGGAATATGTGGAAAAATATTTCCCAACCATCGCTCCTCCAGTGATCCTGCAGCACTGGGCACATTCTTCCGCTACTTGGATGCACACAAAAGCGTTGAGCGATGGCAAGGCGAAAGGTTATTTCATGCCGAGAAAATATGGAGATTTTTCGACTCGGCAACCTGGATGCCATGCGAAATGTATGCGTGTGAGGTGGAAAGCGGTCGGATAAAAAGTCGCGTAGGTGAAATTATTTTGTCAGTAGCAGGAAAAAGGGAGGCGAAACGGTGCTGACGTAACCTTATACCGGAGTAGATTGTGTATCGCCTTTTGCAAGGGAAATGTTGAAGTAGAGAGAGTTAGGCAGAGTCTAGGACTTTTTGCGTTTATAAAGATCCTTGCCATTGGAGAACACATTACCTACGTTGTAAGGATTTTGTATCAAGGATTTTCTTACTTTTTATCCATGGCGCTAGATGCTATGTAGTATTTTTATATGCTTGTAAATGATGCTATTGCTTTTTAAGGACACTTGATCTTTCTTGGTGATTTTTTTTACTTATTTTTAGAATGTCCTTCACCTGGCGCGATACTAGGCTTAAGTCATTAGGTTTAAACACCGAGCACCCCCGGTATAAGGGTCCCTGGGGCAGGAGGAAATGCCTGTTCCCTCTACTGTTTATACTCTATCTTCCTCCATCTTTCTAATATATACGGCTCCGTCCGTAAGATACCAACTAAAAAAAAAAAATAGAATGTCCTTCGACGATCGAAACTGGCTAAAGAGTTTATATTCGTGATAAGCAACATTGTTGCACTTTGCCTAGGGATATGAAGACCATCTTTAGTTGCCGCCATAACTTAAAGGATAAAGAAGGGAAAGAAAAAGAATCTTTAATTAGAGCCCAAAGATGAGATACGAGATATCCAGTTCAAACACCAGCCCCGGAG
>NC_064877.1:79460646-79475646 GCF_943734665.1 Anopheles aquasalis
GATCAAACTCGTGATCTGGTTTTTATGTTACCCCCTGGAAGCCTTTTGGTTGTTGATTACGGTAACAAATTACGGTTGAGACCGTGCGCTGCACATTCCGCTCTGCTGCTGCCGGCGCCTGTTGGATACGGTGCGTGATTGCGTGATCCTGTGGGATCAATTTCCTTTTACCGAGGCGACCTTGAGAGGTGGATTTATATGTTTCCATGTTCCGTTCTTCTTTTTGTTTTTTTCCAGTCATTAGCCACCGTGCTGCGTGATGCTGAGAGGTCTTAAGGCATGTTGATATTAAGTTTTTCGTCTTTTATGTCATCATGATTAATGTATCTGGTTTCTATTGCGTTGATATTGTGCAATGAACTTGTATACTGTATATATTGGACTATTGCTACTATCATTTGAAGTTTACATGATGTGGACGTCGATATTCTCAATTAATATTTAACAAGACCCAATGGTTAAGTTATTCATTTCAAAAGTATTCATCAATTTGTAAATAGAAAATCCTTTATGCATCCGTATTATGGGTTGCATAAAGGATTTTCTGATTCTTCTTCTGGGATTTTTACTCAACGAGAATAGGATATAAAGATCGATGATTTTACTAGACTCCTCCCACTAGATTAATCCTGGATTATAAAATACTTTTTGATCATGGTATCTCGACGACCTAAAGACCAAGATGGGAAATCAATATACATTGTCTTGCATGACGTTCCATCATAAAATATTTCCCAGATCGACCACCACAAGAAATGCTCTAAAGGGGTTCAAATCAAATTAAATTCAGATTGTGTCCCGTATGAGGGTATTCCTCACAGACACACCCATTCACATTCGGACCAACAAGTCCTTCCAGTTCTGATGGATTTTCTATTTTCAATAAAAAATCACTTAGTACGACAATCTTGCTTCCGAGCGGCGGCGACGGCGGCAACAAAGTGCCACAGTATTCGAGATCGTGCAGAGAGAAAGTTTCAGAGAATTCTTCTCCTGAATGCCATAAAATGTCCTCCTGCAACAGCAGCAGCAGTAAGGATGTCGTTCCTTTCGTTCCGGTTTAATGCACGGCCACGAGTGACGACGATAAAAAGTTGCCTCATCTGCGTTGCGCTAGCTTTATCCCGAAATGTAATAAAGAAGTAATTCCGAAGTAGCGCCATAGCACCCCAGCGCTATAGAAGTGCCGTTTCCCGTCGAAAATGCCACACAATGTTAGCAACGAGGTGCACCACACAACCCAAAAAGCTCATTTCGCTAGGAAACCACCGTTCCAGACACCTTCGGCCATCCAAGATAACCAACGGCACTAACCGGAATTGTAGAATGGTTAGTTTTAAAGTTTCCGGGATCGTTCGGTCGAAAGAGTCCGCGGCCCTCAAGTGGCACCGCACCTCGATGGCTTTCGTTTGAGAGCGTTGCTCGTCGTGTGCTCGAGAGGATGGTGTTTCTGCTACCAAGTGCTGCTGCTGCACTTATGCTGCAATGCAGTGACACACACCGCAACCGGCCACGAGACCGCGGAAATTCAGCAAGCGAGCGAGCGAGCGAACGAACGATCCTTCTTTGGAGCTAGGCCTCACGGGACCATTAGCAGTGTTCGCATTGCGAACTGCTGTTCCGTGTCCGAGCCGGTAGTGAGCCCGTGTGTGTGGTCTACTCCCTTCCCTTACCTAACCACATATTATGACAAACAAACAACGGGCATTCGCAAAAAAAAATGCGAGAAAAAGAACTGCCAGTGCAGCGAAGCATTAAACAAGCTGCCAACCAAACTGTTCTTGGGCGATTTGTCTGCATTTACCGCACCACCATCATCAATCAGTTGCAAACGAAACGCGCACCACCAAGTTACCACCAAGAAACGGGAACGAAAGAGAGAGAGAGAGAGAGAGAGAGAGAGAGAGAGAGAGAGAGAGAGAGAGAGAGAGAGAGAGAGAGAGAGAGAGAGAGAGAGAGAGAGAGAGAGAGAGAGAGAGAGAGTCACCTAAGCTAAGTCTGTTATCGAGCTTTCATGTCGCTTGTCAACACATCTGCAAGATACGGAAAGGTATTCATTTCATTAGCGAACCCACCACCGCCAACTCACTACGCTTATAGGTGTAACGTGAAATGACTTATGGGCAGGCTTCTAGCCAGTCTCGTGTCTGCGTCTGACTTTTGGTCGAAGGATTACGCACGTCGTCGGTTCCACGGTTTGTCTTCTGCAGGATAAGACACTCCCGTTGCAGTCGTAAAGTCGAAGGCCGACATTAAAATAGGTAGCGCCACACTGTACCATCTCCGGGTATGATTTGCTGACGGCAGACAACGGCTATAAGGGGGCTAATGATGATGCAGCGTGCAATAAAACTCGATGTACGTCGTCGACGCATCACGACTGATCTGTCTGTGATTGCAACAAACGGAAGACGAGGCCCACCCAGTACCAGGGGGCGGATAGTGTATAATTATATGGCACGACCCATGTTATGGGCCCTATGCGCCACCCTTGCTTGACTTGACTGCTAGACGACCGACGGTAGCCGAGTTCGCCTTGGTTCAACATCATCCTCCAACACTCAGCCTGCAGCCAATTAGCCGCGTTGTCGTGGGCTCATCTCTTGGGTAGAGATGGACTGAGGCCCTAGGGTCAGGTCATCGATGTCAGTGACCTGCTTCCTAGAGAGCCTAGCGGTTATTCCCTCTCTCTCCACGCACTTTACGCGCCACGCTCTTCAATACATGTCATCCATCGATGCCTTCGGGGCGCGTCTGTGTCCTAAATACAAGAGACCTGTGCGTCAGTTACACCAGATCGCCGGCACGCTGATATGCTCCTCTGGTACAGGTTGTTGACTTCGCACTTACCTCACTTAGCACGCGTGATCGCGTGTCGATGTCCGGCGGCGCTGGCGACGACCGATCATCGACGGCACCTCCGAATCGGGATCAGTCATCTTAGGCCCGCTCGCCGCCGTCAGACATGTTCATTCCATTTCGGTTCGTTACACAGTTTTTCGTTCGTCCCTGGCAAGCGATTGAACCTTTACGAGTCGTCTTTGTCCCCATTCCGCGGGCGGCAGTTCTCAGCAAAGTCCTTAACCTTAGCGCTAACGTCAGACAGCAAGTTGCCGCTTAGCTCCGGTGCTTCCGTTGCCAGCAATCGCGGTGGTGCCTTTCCTTCCCCATTTCATCCTACCACCAGTCTGTTTTTCCTTTATTTTCGCAAATTAGTCTCGGAGCGTGTCGGAGCTGACCGCCGCGGTTCTCGGACCGCGCGAGGAATCTCTCGTGAGGCATCCTCAGCGTACCGTGACGCCTAGCCGCGTCCACTTCAGTCACGTGGAACGCCCGAGATATAGTCACTTCCTGGCCGTTTTGTGGCCTCCGGTGATGGTGGTGGTGTTGGTGGTGCTACTGCTTTGTCTTACTTTTCTCTCACTCCAGGCCCATCCGATGCTCGGTAATCCGACTCGGTGGTACGATTAATGGGAATAGACATCTTGTGCCAGGTTCTTATGCTATCGATTTTTCTTTCGGGGGAAGATTCTCTGCAGCGCTCTATGTTTTGGGTGTGGTATGCAAAATTCTCGCACCACGCGAAGCGATAAGAATCGGCATCGGCTCCATAGGTCATGGACCCGTCCCACCAGGCGCAAGGCGCACTGTCGGCCGGTCTGTAATTTTACAATTTGGAGTTTTGATTCCTCCATCCGATTGAGAGGAGTGATTCGATGGTTTTTTTTTTCTTTCCGTTGCCTTGCGCTGGAACCAACAGGCAACCACAGGGGTCGTTGACGTGTTTCGGCACAGGGGCCGTTGTCCACCGACTGTTGTGACTTAGACAAAAAGGCCTCGAGACCTCAACACCACGTCCACGATGACGACGATGATGACGACGCACGGAATGGAAACTAAGGCCCAACTTTCCATTCTCCGTTCCACAAGCGTGACGACGGGCGGTGGCCACAGAACAGGTCTGCAGGTCCAATGGAACCGAATGGAGCTCTAGAAGGAGCCTAACGAATTCCGCTAGAGGCCGCCGGACCGAACGCTGGGGTCTTCATTTAATTTCTGCTTCCTCCGGCCTCCGTCCCGAGAAGTGGTAATTTGGTCGAAGAGAAGAGGGTCGCACAGCACGATGGCAAGGCCGTCAGCGTAACTGTCGGTGGCGATTGCCACCGATTGCAGTTCATTGCCACGATGATCACCGAAAATCGATTAAGCCTTT
The DNA here is from genome assembly GCF_943734665.1 of Anopheles aquasalis. Taxonomy (NCBI): domain Eukaryota; kingdom Metazoa; phylum Arthropoda; class Insecta; order Diptera; family Culicidae; genus Anopheles; species Anopheles aquasalis. Next base: position 79,464,860 of record NC_064877.1, read on the forward strand.
TTGTGGCGCGTTTTCTGTTGTCGGACCTTGCACCGCCTGGTAACAAGCTGTGTATGTGTCGTGGTTGTCGTACTCATCATCATCACGAGCACCACCACGTGACCATCGGTAGACCGATCGGTTGGAAGCGGAGTGGCCTTAGGTCGATGAGTTGTTTAAGAAAAAGTTCGATCGAAATTAAGGTCCCCAGCGCCATCATCATCGCCATTCGTTAGCGCACGTCAACACCGCTGGGTCTTGGTGTGTGCTGCTGTCCAAGATGAACGTTACCGCACCAGCAACCTGCTCACCAACGGTGTGATCATCGACCCGGTAATCCAATTCAATCCAATCCACGGTAGACGCTGGCGGAGACGAAGGTGCTGGCCGTGGCTGTTCCGTACCTTAAGGGCCCTACGATAACAGTCTTCTGCTGGTCCGTGGTGTGGAGAGGGATAAAGTAGTGAAGATTGATGGACCTCCGGACGTATCTCCGCTCTCCCCAGGGTGTCTTCGGCCTCGAGGCTCGTTATTTCCTTCCAACGAAATAATTGACCATCATCAATTGGGGACTGTGCCAAGCCAAACCAACCCACTACCACTACCACTACTGGGCTATGTTCTATCACACATGGGACCGCAACCAAGCGGTTCAGAGCGCGGATAGTGGATAGCGACGCGGTCTTCTTCTTTATTGCTCATTTAATAGATCAAATCGATTATCGCGCTGGCTTTGGGTGCTCGCGCGCGCTCTCGCTTGTCATCAATGGCACTGATGCACTACCACGCGCCTCAAAGCCTTGATGCTGAGAAGATGAAGATGATGATGGCGATGAAGAAGACGGCCCGGCCCTGGCTTCTATGCGTGTGTTTGAGTAGCTGTACTTTTGATTGTTTGCTCAACAGCCGCGACAGCCGGTTTCGGGTCGACGACGGCGGCGGCGGCGGCGGCCGCGAACTCGTCCACGTTATGTGTTGTTACACCGCGTGCCCGCTGGCCGCGTGTACACAACCTTTTACGCCGAAGCTAATGTGTGGAGATGTGTTTTTTCAAACGATTTCCCCTGCCTCTCCTCTTGTACATCTCGCTAACCCTTGCTCACTCTCTCTCTCTTTCTCTTTCTCTCTTTATCTTTGCCAGGTAAGCAGCATCTTCAAAGACGAATCATCTTTGTGGATCCCATTGGAGGCAGGTTGGCGCGGGGGTTTTGCAGCGGAGGGTGAGAATTTCATCACGTCGCATGTGGGGCGCAAACGGGCCGCAACATGGGAAAAAAATGGGGGGGGGGGGGGCAACAAAACTGAGGAGAGATGAAACTGTAAGGTAAACGCCAATGATCCAATGATCTCAGCCGTACTTGGGCGTACAACGCAACCACCGATGACCGATGGGGCTGATTGGCATCGTTCTCGTGTACCTGACGAGCATTAAAGACGGTCTTCCCAGGGTGACCAGCTCACCCTTTCAGTATCTTCAACCCTTTTTTAGATGTAGCCGTGCTGTGTGGTTGATCGTTTACGCTGAAGGTTAGATCCGCGATCGAACGATCGATCTTATAGATTATCAGATTTTCATCAGATTTCTCTTAGTTCCCCCGGGGGGCGACTTTATTGGATTCGACGCGTCTCTAATGAAGGTTCTGGAAGTTCTTAAAATGCTCAAAGTCTTCTTCAAAAAACTACTTAAAAGAATTCAGGAAAAATTCAAAAAATTACATAAAACGGATAGAAACTCAGCAACAGAAACATTTATGTGACGTTTCTGAATTTTCGTAGTAGATCATGCTGTCGCACCGTGACAGCTTACAGCTAATTAAATCAATCGGACTGTTTAAAGGCCACAGAGATCATGTTTTTCCCAAAAAAACACGAACTACCCTCCAACATCCTGAATTCGAATGTCTTAAATTCTCTTCTGCGACCGATAACCACAGCAAGTGTTAATGACAGGCTCCTCGTCAGGCCGCTTGCGTGAAAAGTCACGTCCAACAATGCCAGTTTGTCTAATTGGCACAGCAAGGACATTGTGACTCATTCTGGAACCGTTCGTTCGTTTTTTTTTTCTTCAAAATCTAACCACGATCGATGTTCTCAGGCAAGGGGCCGTTTTGTCGCTGTTGCTTGCTCGAAGCTTAATTAACGCTCGCTAAGCCTCATGCCGTCACTGGCACGGCACGAACCGCAAACTAGCAACCAGCCATCGAATGGCACCTTTCGGAACCTGGTGACACCTGAGGCGATGATGATTACATTGCGTGAGTTGCTCAGTTGCCCGTTGCGGGTTGGTTGAAATCTGATTAAAATCATTCACTTCTGGCGCGGTCTAAAGGTCCGGCCCCTTAGGTCCGGTATGTGCACAGTGGTCCAAAAAGGGGTTCTATCACTTCCCAGAACAATGTTTTTTATTTCGCCAGGCGGCTCTATTGCGGACACGTGCGATAGCAGCGCGAGAGTATTTCCTAGGCGGTCTTATCAGCTCGCAAGAATCCATTCGATGCCGACTCCGACGTCGCTGTTTCCCGTCCAATCAAAGTGGCGTTGTTGTTTGGGCGACGAGAGAGCGACGAAACCAGACGGCATGGTTCCGGGAAATGTGGCCATAGCAAGTGTCAAAGTCCGCGTCACTCACACTCCTCTGCTCCCACTTGAGGAGGCGGTCCACATTAATGTTTCGTGTAATTATACAAATGCATCCATTAGGGTCTCGCGGGCTCGTGGGCGGCGCGCACAAGGCACGACGAGACTTCATCCATCAGCGAACGTCCGCCAGCGAAACCGCCGTTCGTCCGCTTGCTCGATGATTGAAAGGATCTTCTGGGACCGAGTTGGTCGAGTTACTCTCTGAGGGTAGAGATCCACTTCTCAGAGTGAAAGGAGTGGAAGGGAGAGCATCCCATTACCGGCACGCGCGCGCTCACTGTGCGAAGGAAAGCCGTCACTGGCAGGCAAGGACTTCATCGAAACGGACGCAACTGAAAAGCGGCTAGGGTCAAATCCTAGTTCTTAGAAGCGAGCTTAGACGACCACCTACGTCTTCCTGCCCGAAAAAGGCTTCCGATGAATTTCGGAGCACAAAGCGCAAGCATAAACCATGAACGAGGAAGGAAATTAATTTTCCATTTCGTACCCCGCACCACGAACGCGCCACGACCCGTTCCAGGCGCAGCAGCTTTGTGATTGAAAGATGATGGAATGGAGTGGTCCACGATCGTGATCGCAGGGGGGAAGAACGGCGGCCAGTAGTCAGGGAGTGATACGCGTAATTGATACGCCAACGTCTACGACTTTTGACTTTTTGGCAAGTGAAAAACCATGTCAAGACCAGCGGCAACCGAGCGACTGCCAGTCAGCATCTAGCCAGCGCTGTGACGTGTGACGTGTGCAACCTTCAGCCTCACCCTCCTGGCTCCCGGATTATGATAGGGCGATGGTGCTCTAGTTTCGCTCAGCTCGTGGCGTGCTTGTCATGTTTTCCGACTTTGATGCCACGACCAAAAACAGCAACAGCAACAGCAACAATAACATCAGCGTCATCATTGACAACGCGTCACGGATGAAGATGGTTGATTAATGGAGCAGCAAGGGGCGCCTCGATTGACGAAAAGAGAAAGAGCGAGACTCTCGGACGAGTAAATCACGACGTCGATGGCGCGTTGGTGGTGGTGGTCGGCTGTAATGATGATGTTACGCCATATACCCAACCTCGGTCGTCCGCTCCCGCACAAGATAGGCCGTAAACCGTGGCGCGCGCGCGCGCGCGCGCGTCTTGCTGTCTGTTCGCCAGAAAGGTTTACACTCCAAAGATGGCGATAATCGGTAGTGGTGCGGTGGTGGTTGACGATGCTGATGACGTTGCTCCTACTGCTGTTTGGTCCACAAAAGGGCTCCAATGGCCGTATGTATGTGGTGCCTTATTGCATCATGGAGTCGGGTAGTCGGGTTTTCTTCTGGTTTCTGGCCGTTGCCGACTTACTTCCGTTTCGTTGGCCGATTTGCCGGGTACATGATGGCATTCCATCAAAGCCGATGGTCCTCACGTCACGTCGTCGTCGACGTACACAAGCCGCCCGAGCCGAAAGCTCAAAATGGCAACCTGTCGTGGCCTTTAGCGGGAGGAATGGCTTTTTAGCGAAATTGATTTACGGTGCGGTGCGGTGCGGTTCTTCCTCTCCTCTCCTCTCCTCCTCCTCCAGCGACCGGGCTGGCTCGCGCATAAAACATTAAGTGAAAAGTGGACTGTGACTCCCCATTTTTCGCACCTCATCATCTTCGCACCTTTTCATTCCGGCGGGGCCCATTTGGCGCAATCTGCTGCTGCTGCTGCACTGCCGTGTCTGTGCATCGTAATGGAGTGCAACGGTCGGTCGATTGGCAGCGCAAACAGGGCCAGTAACGTTACATAAAACAACACCAAGAGCCGGGCATAAAATCGATACACCAGGGAAGCATTAGGGACCCGGAGACCGGGTCCTGGACCTTTGCCCTCCCACCGCCCCTTTTGTTTGGTATAGCTTATGCATGAGGCAGAAGGAGGAAGTAATCCTCTAAACAAATTAGAAAAAAAAGTTTAAAAGGGCTTCCCCGGCTACGAGAAGGTTAAATGTCACAAGCTTTTCATGGGGCTGGCTCTGTTTTGCCTAGGAGCCAGAGGAGGCGCCAGTGCAGAGGGCACCTTTGGTCCTTTGGGGACCATCAGCGTAATGGAATTCGACTGACTGGCTACCGCATCAGGGAGGGGGTGGGGGAAATATGGTTTGGCAAAAGTTTCTCATTAGAAAGTTACTCGTCGTCGTCGTCGGATTGCTGTGTCAGGCCAGGTCATATGATTCGTTTTGACAAAAAAGAAGGCTTTCAAAACCACAAGTAACTCCCTATTCCTATGAAAGGTCCTTCCAGCGTAATCACGATAAATGGTAGAACACGATGGAGTTCAAACACTCATTAAGCCAATTTAATTATCCGTAGTTTATATCTAATCCAATCGTGCGATATGAAGTCCGGCGTCCGCAACAACTTATTGGATTGTTCTAGGCGCTGGAAAACATGTTTCTTAGGGACTTGTTATTGATTTTATCATTTTATGTGATTGTTTTTGTACCACTTTTCGCCAGATGCTACCACAAAAAAACAATCCCAAACATCTGTTTTGGCCCACTGGCGAAAAGAGAAAACAACAAATGGAATTACATAAAACCCCCGGGGGGGAGAAATCGTGAATCGTGAATGGTGCTTGGCACCGTTTGTGTAGCCAACCGAATCCTTGCGCACCGGATACACAACTCCCACAGGCGCTCCCGAGTGCCATCCGTGTGTATTTCTCCGCGTGAATAATCCAAAACAGTATTACCGGGTGCTGTATTTTCACATTTTGTTTCTCCATGTGGCGCAGGTGACCATGGCACACCTACTCACACACGCGTACGCAGAGACAACGGCGAGCGCAAATGACAATCCGAAGAGCGAGGAGGGGAAATTGTGGCGACAAACGAACAAACACTCAATCAAATAAAGAGTTTTGCTTCCGCAGCTCTCAGCTTGTACCTTGTGCTGCCCCCGGGTGGGTGGTGTGTTGATGTGTCTGGTTGGGTTGACAAATTGGTATCCCTTTCGGGATCGATCCCCAACCGAATTTGTATCCTCATCAGGTGCATCGTTACCTGTGGTTACCCATTTGCACCATTAAAACCGCTCCTGGGACTGCGATTCTGTTGCTATGATACCGGTGGACTCGTGGTGTGTTGGTGTGACTGTTTGACAGCTGCCCGAAACGGAACGAAAATCCTTCCTCCCCCAAGCGACCATGTTGGAAAGTTTCGGATTTTACGGTTGTTTAATGTAATTTTGTCTTCCTCCGTTCGTTCTCCCATGAATCGTGCGAGTTCTTTAGCGAGTGGGTTTTAGCCAAGGATACAGGCGCACAAGGATACATACGTAAATGGAGTGCAAAGCTCGCGGTAACTCGAGGTGAAATTTGTCGATTCAGCATCGTCGTTCAGTGGAAAGTGGAAGAGAGCGAATGGTGCAATTCCCTGTCCTACTACCCTAGCTCTCAACTATCCATTTGGATCGATCCTTTTGCTAACAGACACTCGCCCACAAGGCGTTGGATGAGAACGCACACAGTCACAAAACACGGCCACTCCTCCCACTTAATAGCAAAAGTGTCCTCGATAAAAGCTTCCGGTGGAAAGTGGCGAGAAGAACGCGCCTTCTCTCGTCTGCACCCCGGTGGTTCACAATTCGCGCTGCTCCAATGCTTCGTCACCTTTTTTGTTATGTGGCGAGCGCGCACACCTGGAGCAAACGAGCTGACGAGTTGGTGGTCGTGGGTGGGGGAGATTAAGTGACACCCGTCGGTCGGTGGTGGACCTCGGTCACGGACATGCTCGAGCCGTGTTAGCGCGATTGGAATACATTTGGAATTGGAATGGCCAGCGAAAGGAGTGCAACTATTTGATCACCGTTAGATCGGATCGGGATTGTTGGAGGTGGGGAGGGAGAATGCCATCACTTTACGTCACACAAAGAATGGAACGACAGGAAGAAGTACGGCCAGCAATGGTCTCCCCCCGGGGGATGGTCTTCACTTCTTGCGCTAGCCCTACTTTCGGTAATGTAATGGCGGACGCGAGTGAGCGACGGTAATTATGCTAATTTGTGGCCGAATGACGTTGTTCCAAATACGTACACGGTACACGGTACGGTAGAGGTAAGAGAACCGGCCGACCGACCGCAAGCGAGAGAATGTTAGGGGCCCCAGGGAGGGAAAGGCCTTTGGTGAAATCCATCGTCGTCGTCGTCGTCATCCCCCTGGAGGGAAAGCATCTTCGCAATCGATTGGAAGCGGTCGGAGCCTTGTTGGAGTTTGATTAATGTTGGAGCAGTTTTTCTAAACGATTTACGTCATTGGGAGAGTCGGTGAGAGAGTTGCAAGACGTTGATTGAAATTCAATTGAAATTGCTTCATCCCCCTCCCGGGCGCGTGACGGAAAGTAGCAAGCACACACATTGTAAGCAAGAGATTAAACAGGAAAAGCGTCTTATAATTCATCATCCAACAACCGGAACCGCCGGTCGGCTAGTGAAGGACGTATGTCTCAACAGGACGGATGACTCCGCACACATGCACCCAGACAAACCGGCAAGCCCTCATTATGCAGCCGGTCAGCTCCAGTGACGGGTTCCCCCACTCCATCAATCATTTTCCCACTCGTCGTCCAGTCCAATTTGTGCCCTGGAGCCCGTGCATCGTAGCTTTTGCATTGTTGTTGCGTGCACCGGAAGATGCACTTACATGCACTTACCCCTTACCACTTTACGAACCCGGTCCCTGTCTGTCCCATCTTCTCACCGTCCCACCACCACCGGCCGTGCGAAGCGATGAAATAATGATTTATTGTCCTCGCTGTGTCCGGCTTTGGATTTCATTTCATGTACGACAAAGGCGCGCTATACACAGGCAGACGGATTGCGTCAATGGGCGGCCGGGGCGGGGTTGTGGGATCGTTTTTTGTTTCGAGAAAAGGGATGGGGATGTAATCGAGCTGATTTGTGATAAGTGCTTGTTGGTTTTACGATGAGCAGTGAATTGGATCAATAATTGCTAATCGATGGTTTCATCTAAGTTCAATTCGTAAATTGGGTCACCAGTGGATCAATTATGTCTAGCTTAAGAACTTTTCGCTATGTCTTTTTGATGTCGACATCTATTACCGTCGTAAAAGATACTTCAGGATTCGCTACCAGTTCAAGACATTCTCTGCTTTTAAATGGAAAATCCTCAGAAGCAATACTTATGAAGAGACGACACTCAGTCGCCTGGGATTTCAGACTTTAATATGTCAATAGAAAATGGACTTCCTGTTATTCCCATAAACTACTCAATTAAATGCTTGACAAACAAACGGTCACTGGCATCAATAAAATTGCTTGGACGAGTTTCTGAACCCCACGAACACCAGTTTCATTTCCTGGATTTCAACTGGAAGCACTCACTCACGAGTACCGCAGGGAACAACTTCCCCGGGCAGCAGCTTATCGAGTATTTATTTTCGAGCGTTAAACTGGAGCTGTAACGTCAAGATGCAGGAGAAAGGCTTTGGTTGATTTGGATTGGAATTATCGATTAGAAAGTAAAAGTATTAGCTACCAACAGACAGAGAGGGAGAGAGAGCGAGCAAGAGACTTGAGGAATCTCGAGTAAACTCCAACAAAACTTGACGCTCGTAACAAGTTCCGCCCAGCCAGCCGGGGCATCATGTTACGCCTTTACCTCGAATCGATCCGTTTCTAGTGTTAAAGTTTGGTCTAGCATTAAACGATTAGATAAGACTTGCCCAGGCCGGGTGTATGAAACGGTAACTGTCTTCGTCAATAAAGAGTCGTTTGGAGTTTGGTTGCAAAAGTTCCGATCAGTTCTCGATCTCCTCTATGCAAATGAAACTTCTTCCCAGCAACTTACCACCAACAATCCGGCCACTCAGACCGAACGCACCGGACTTTACGGACTTGCAACATATTGATTAAGCAGTAAAACTCCCCATCGTCGCCCTCAAAAGCCAGAAGCCGGGGAAGGGAAAGCAAACAGGGCATCTCACAAGGAGAGGGGCGGCAAAAGTTTTTGATTTCTTCCGGGAAACGCGTGTCGAACTCCTTCCGGCGACGTCGCTGATCCGGATCGTGGTCCGGTAGATGAAGTTTACCATCCGTCCGCGCCCGCCCACAAAGAGCTCGAGTAGCTCGGTCTAGTCCCTCTGGTCGGTCCGTTGTTTGCTCGAGGCGTCAAACAGACGATGTTAGTTGCGTTGCCAGACAGACAGAAGCAACGGTACGGAGTAGCGGCATCCTGTTCTGTGAACGCGAACCCTTCCAGCGCGATTCAGTCCGCGGTGGTGCGAAGGATTGTTGTTACAATGTTGCAGCTCGACCCGACGATGAGTTAGCATGATAGACCGGGACCGTCGTCGCCTGTCGACCACGGGTGTGCTGTTAATGTGCTGTCGGGGGCATTGGTTTTAGCGCGTCGCAACATCGCGATGGATGAATCATGTTTATTGGTTTAACCATTTATCTTGTTTCGCCGTAATGGCCGACGATTCGCAAGTGCAGCGAGCAGGTGGCGACCTCAACCGCATCGCAGAAGGAACGCGGCATGCGGAAAGATGCAGCTACGTACTGCATTTCTCAAAAATCCTTCCGCAGCGTTAGTGCCTGCGCTTCATCCATAAATACATGATCCACACCGGTGTTGGCCACCGGGGACCGCCTGCAGTCACCTCCGGTCAGTCGGACCAATAATTCGACATCGGGCTAAATGGACCGAACTTTATTGCCTTTCTTCGCGCCGGATTGCCGGATTGCTCCATACCGAAGGCCAGGAATTCTTAGAGCCTCGAGGTTGAATTGGAGATTTCCCTTCTCTACACCTCGCAACTCAAAGAAAGAAAAACAGGAAATGCAACGAAGAAAGGAGAAAGAACGACCGAACGGAGGATGGACTGCAGCTGGCAGCCATCTCGAATCGTTAGTTTTGTGTCGGTGGCAATTTCGAATTTTCCTCCACCTTTTTCTTTTTTTTTTTTGGCAAACACATTCCATCAGACTTTTTTCAGAAGCCCGTAGTCCTTCCCATGCTCCATGGATGCTTCTTGGTCGCTCAAAACCGGAATCCGCTCGCTCGCTGGCTCGCTGGCTGGCTTTGAGTCCCCGGCCCGGCGTCCAACTTGGCGCTAAATATTTATGACATGCAAATGAGGTGAAATATTTTCCATCCCTGGCCCCTCCCTTCACTGCGCCCGCCGCGAGGGAACTTCGCTTTTCCGCGTTTCGGTGCAATTGCGGTTCAAATTGCTTTTTTCCTGATTCCAGCGCGCTCTTTCTCTCTCTCTCTCTCTGTCTCTGTGTCTGTCCTACCATCTCACCTTCGATCGTGCTTCGATTGAAAAATGGCTGTCTGGCTTGGCTTTACCTTTTTGGCCTCCAAAGTCTCCGACAGTCTAGAAAACGGGGCCTCCAAACACCTCATCATCAGCGCCACTGCCTGATGTTTTGTTATGCCACGCGGCCGCCAATGCACAGTTTACGGACATCTTTCTTTCGATTTTTCCATCCCCTCCCCCCCCCCCCCTGTTCCTTCAAAATCGGTCACTTTGGGAGAGTATTATTATCGTCTTTGATACGATTCGGTCGCCGTCGCCGAAAAATCCAAGTGCGGAGCATTGGCAAAACATCTCCCGCTTGTAATCTCGCTCGCTCGTGCATTTGTAAGTAGCGGCAGCTCTTGTAGCGTGTTCGAGAGCGGCCAATCTTACGTCACTTGGCATATTTGATGGGTCGGGCCGGGCCGGGCCGATGGGCGATTAAGTTTTTGGGGTAAAGATCGGGGGAATTTCCCCCGTGTAATCAGATTTGCCGGTTGGCGGCCGCCATCGAGACATCAATCAAACAGCAGCATCTCGATTGTGGTCCTCCAGTCGACGGTAAGGACGCAGTTGCAGAAGCGAAACGGATGGAGCGGTGCTCCATGGGGTTTAATTGACTTACTTTCGAACCACTTCTCTTTAGCCGGTTGCAAACAGTTTTACTAATTATGCTGATGATGCGGAGGAGCGGTAGTAGCCCATTGGCGGTAGGGAAGTGGATAATAAACAATTATCGATCCTCGTGGAAAAGACCGTCGCAAGTTTGGTTTCAATCAAACTTGGACTGGCGTGAGAGGGCCGATTTCTAGTTAGCTAATCGTTTGTATCTCGTTACAAGAGGGATCTTATCTTATTCACGATCTGCCATAACTGCCCCTTAAATAATCC
>NC_064877.1:79478146-79508146 GCF_943734665.1 Anopheles aquasalis
CGGCTTGGAAAGCGTGCCGGTGAAGGTGAAGGATCAGGAGTTCCTTCCGCAGTTCCCCGATTTTTTTTTCCTCCTGATTCATTCCTTGCGTGTTCTGTCATCCGGTCAGCGGGGTGGTTCCTTTTTACTCAGTGGCACCGTGTTTTGTGGAAAATTTTATTAACCACCTCGCTCCCCTATCGCCTTCACGGAGACGCGTGACACGCGAAAGAGCGAAAGCGTTGGCGGTCATTTCCTGTCCGTCGGATCGGAAAACCATTTCGAGTGGAAAGTGGCTTTCGATTGGAAAATTGGTATGTTCCTGTATCCGTTCGTGTCCTCGTGACCGTGGAAAGGCCACAACCGATATTCGTCTTGGCACAATTCACAATCAAGTTATGCCAAGTGACATCTGGACAGGATACAAGGTAACGAGATGCTTAGCGACGCTAATTGACCCTCACTGCGGTGCGGAGCGTGATTGGAGTGTCATGCTACATGACAGTTTATCTTGTTGGCACATCATGACCGAACGATCTGTTGTTAGATGTTGTATTGTGATTAAAAAAAACCCTCTTTAGTGGACGCAACAAGGTATAAAAGTCTAAACCAATAGGTCAATATTGCAGGTGGCAATAAGAGAATGATGGATCTTCTGCTACATTCCTTTGCCAATCGATTTGCGCATAGGTAAAGCATAGGATCTCGAACATAGGAATCGGATTTCAAATCGTAAAACCGTGTTCTACGCAGTTAAGGTTCTCACAATCAATCAGAACTCTCCTCGTGCCGTTCTTTCTTCTCCAAACTCACAAAAGCTCTGTTTGCCCCCGGTTCAAAATTGCCATCTATTGTTGGCAAAATAATTAACCAAAAAAAAAAAACCACCCGCAAACGTCGAGTATTTCGCAACATAAGCGCAACGCACGCCGACCGATTGGTATTGTTGGTCCATTTGTAACGCGGATCGAAGCCGTCATGGAAACGTCAATAATTCATTCGTCTTCCAGCGGCGAGCCGGTCCATGCGTGAAGCAGCAGAAGATCAGACCTCCGGGACTCGCTGGATTTCTTCCAGCATCGCAGTCGTAAGAATGTGTGAGCGAGGGCACCGCTGTGTGCTGGTGGTTTCGCACCACAAATGGCTATCATTCATCATCATCTTCTACCGCAGGCCGCTGCGGTGTTAAACGATTGGCGAGTGCATGAGTGAGGCGGATGGGAAAGCGTCAAAAACATTCCACAAAAAAAGGAAAACACTGACCGATAGCGAGGTATCTGGCGATCTAGGAATCTGCTCTCATTGGGCACACGTGCGCTTCGGTGACATCAATACGCCGAAAGATCGAGGTCATCGAGAGATCTGTAGCAATCACTAGCAGGCTGGCTGGTGGACTGACCGAGCGTAACATTTGACCAATTGAAAAGTGATGGTTAGCGCGCTTCATGCGCCCGCGGTTGCCTCAAACATAAGCTCAAAAACTGACTCACAAATTATGTTGCACCACGCAAAAGGGCCACAAGCAAGCCCTACTAGCGCCCCGGCGCAATGTTACATTTACCAAAAAGGCGAAACCGCGAAACCTCAAAGTCCCACTGACCGAAAAGACCGTGGGGTGGGGCTTCCGTGGGAGTTCCATGCTGTAGGTGAATTGATTATGATTATTATGTTACCACACTCACACCCGTACAGCCAAAGGGCTACAGTCGAAAAGTGGCAGCTCGTTAAGGAGCTTTGCGATGGAACCATCACGGTTTTAATGCTGCTGGCGGTGGCATGAGATGAGCATGGCCCCGTGCATTCCCAAGCGAACGAACGATGCGCAACTTGGCGCATAATTTGTGGCCCACCTGGGCGGCAGTGCATCGGATCGTATCGCACAGGCAACCACCAACGCACGACAACAATTAGCCCTCGAAACCGTAATTGGTGCGTGAATTTTCATTCATGTAGCTGGTGCCTGGTGTTGCTGGTGACAATCCAGCTCGAGCCCAGGGATGTAAATACCGGATCGTCGCATGCCGGATGCGTTCGAAGGAGGCAATTTGTCGCTATGATTTCCCCCCGGCCCCCCGGTCCTGGTGCTACGGGAAATTGTTTGTGCATCCAGCGGTTGTGGTTGGAAATGGGAAGTTTGATAAGCACGCAAGCACCTTGCCAGTTCTGTGCACGCTGCTGAGGAAAGGATGCAAAAGCACACGGGGCATGGAATGCAATTTCCAGGTGAAACGTGAACAGTTTGTGGTATTCCGGTGGATGAGACCGACCGAATGGGTGAGTGAGCTTATCAGTCCGGGATGCAGCAGTAGACATTGTGTGTGAAGTTATTATTCCAGCAAAAGGGCTATGAAGCTGCGACAGTGAACAAGTAGCATTGCATTATCCACTGGTGCACTGGTGGGTGGTATTGAAGGTAGGAATTTGACAATCGTTGTGGCATTCTCGTTCATCGGAAATATGTGAGTTCTCTTCTGTGGCTTGTGTCAACATTTTTCATTTCAAAAGGTAGTTTCAACGGAAAATGGTTTATTTCTTTCGGTTTGAAGAGCGTTTGCAGCATTTTTTGAATGTTTTTAGGTGCGACACATGCCAAAACGATAATATTTCCTCGTTGAACATTTCATTGATATTTTCAATGTTGTACCAAGGCATTCATTGTCTTGCTTTGTTGTAGTTTGTCAATTTAATGACACCTTTTGTTTGCGGTTTATATCTTCAAACATGGCGATTGCAATTACTTCTAGTTGAACTTCTACGAAACTGTAGTAGCAATTACAACAATAATTTAATGAGATTTATAGTAAAGAAATCTTAAAAAAAGATACTGAATTTGTGAAGAAATTCCGCAGAGTGCTCTAAGAATCATTGAACAACTACCAGATTTTTTGAAGTATTTGTCGAAAGATTCACGTTAGGAAGAATTAATCTCTCGCTGAACGATACAAAGATGGGCATAATGAGATGAGCTGTACAAAGAGGGCACAAAGAAGACATGAAGAGTGAAATCGGAGAAAACCAGTAATGCACACAGCTTCGCCGGACCATACTGGCCACTGTCCACCGCCACCTTATACCCAGGGCGTGACTCGGACTTTAAAAGCAACGGAGAAGTGGCACACAGAACACTCACTCGCCACAATACGACAAATACGTACTCCGCAACCTCAATTCGAATAATCTAGGCAGGGCGGATGACATGCCGGCCACGTTGATCTCCATGGTTGATCTGCTGCTGCTGCTGCTGTCCCCATTTGTAGTTCCTTCCCGTTTTGTTCAAAAGAATACCCGACCAGAATTCGGATTCGGTCGTCTATGGCCGGAGGCGAGGGAGGAACACTTTCTCTCCGGGGGTAATCACCGTATGACTCACGAAACTGTCGACTAAAAACGGGATTCTCGGATCACTAGCAACACACCAGAAGAAGGTGCACAAGATGGTGCTGTCAGCCTCAGGGCCCAGTAACACACGCGCCAAGCAGAGAGTTGAAATTGATTGCAGTTCGTGCTCGTTCGTGCATTGATTGGCTCGCGCGATGAGTTTCCGCCGATGATGTAATGCCAGATCGGGCAGAATCTCATGATCAGACAGCATAAATCCCCCCTCGTTTCCCTTCCTTCCTTCCTTCCTGCCTTAATCATAACCAATAAACCTGCAGGTCTGATGTTTGTTTTCTCGTTTCAATCCGTCTCGTTACAGGTGAGCCGCACAGACAGTGAAGCACACAGCCACAAGTACCATCGGGCACTTGATGCCGGCCTTCCGGACATCCATCCACACTTCAGTTCAATTGGCGCACCGCGGCCACAGCGTTCGTGAACCAGGGTGAAGGTGAATCAATCATCTTTCAATTTTTAATTGAAACGTGAACCGTGGTGCTCCGACGATGATGCTGCTGGCACCGACCATACCTCACCCTCTTATCACCTCCTTCTCCTCCTCCTCTTGTTCTGATCTCGCACTTTGGTATGAGAGAAGCGGCTCATCTTCATGCGATCCACAAGAGAGGCTACCCACAATGGAATTCCCCATTTTGTTCCATCCATTGCGTTTCCAACTCCCAAAAACTCTGCTGGCGCTCGCACAGAGTCCCTCGCACATGTGCCAAGGGGTGGCCCGTGTACAACGTCTTACTGGAACTGGAAACGTGTTTCGCGCGCGCAACAGGAGGCCAGTAGAGACTGTTCATGGGAAGCATCGAGCGCGCGCGCATAGATTGCCACTTTGCGAGGATGCTCCTGACCTTGGGCGCATTATTATATGTTGCCTCACCATCACCTGTCGGTACCAACCCGGTTTGAAGGTTGCTGTGGAGGGGGCCCTCTGGTGGTGGTGGTGGTGTTGTGCTCGCGCTTGTCAGATTCACACGAGTGCTACGCGGCCGATTGATGGATGTACAGGCCAATAAAGCAGCATTTTGTTGTTTTTTGTGAATCTGTATTCTTTGGTGGTCCTGATCCTCGATCGTCACATCGCTTCAGCTCTTTTGCTCGCCAGTAATTCAATAATTGTACCGCACAGACACACCGACAAATTCGTTGGCTGTGCGCGATAAATAGACGTTTATTTTGTCTATTATTTTCGATAATTGACGTGCTGCTGGTGTTCGAGAACTCTCGCTGCGAGACTGAGAGATACCGACAAGATTCGAAGTAGCGACGCGATGACACGCGCAGAAGTCGACGTCAATAAGGTCGACCATAATTTGTGTCAAATTGAATTTCCTTGCCAGCCCCCAGGACTCGCGGCGTACCAGTGCCAGCGCTCGTTTGTGTCTATTTCGAATTGAACCAATTACTCTGATTCCGTGGATTCTCCGCGTGTCTTGTGAGCCTATGGCATTCGTCTTGCATGTCGTTCGAAGGAGGCAGAAGGAGGCAAAAGGTATTCTCAAATTCCCATCGTGTTTCTTCTCGCAGGAAGAGGAAACACATCCGGTCCGCAGAGAGTTAAAAGCAAAGAATGAAGAGTTATAAATCGATTGCTGTTGTCGATCGCCAGCCAACGCCAGCCAGCCAGCAAAGTTTTGCACAAACCTTTTGATTAAGTGAGTTTAAACTTATTTTGCAAACTCGCAGAGCACGAACCAACCCAAGAGAGCCTGAGATTACACAGCAACCTTGGCGAGGGCGAAAATTGAATCCCGACGATAAAGTTCGTCCAGCGGCGGCCGTCGCTCAGCAGCAGTGAAGAGGTTCATATCACGTCCGGGGATTGCAAGGAAGATCCATCGTGCTCCTTCGTGCTGGCCATCCCACCGGTGGTCCTCGTTTGGGAAAAAAAGAGTGGAAATTTTTCAATCAGTTCCCTCCTTCCCCTTCTTCTTATTCGCTTTCCATATTGGTTCTCTCCCACCCCCCCGGGGGAGGACCTCGCCACCACGGTTTGTTCGTCGACCAGTTCGGTGCTGCTGGCAAGTAAACATTTGCCTCGATTGATCCTTCCATTTTGAACTTCCAATCAACTCGCCTCGCGCTCGCCCGGTGGTTTTGCTCGTTCGTTTAGTTCCCCGTGAGATGACCAGGGGCACGGCGTGTCTCTAGAGGGATGGTATCCTTTCCAGTATCCCCCTCTCAGTGATCCTTCCGGGTAATCAGGGATCCCTGCGCTCCCGTACGGAGTATTGAGGTTGATTTAATTATGCCACGTCTTATATTGGTTTTGGCGAATGGAACCAGGAAGTAGCGTGGTACGGTCATCGTGAAAAAACACTTTTCCGGCACTGGTTTTCCATCAAATTTTCCGAAGCACAATTGTGTCAACAGCAGAGCACCACAACCTTTGAAACTGTGTCAAGTTCGACCACTTTCCGGCCATTATAGCGAGAAAAGAGGCACAAGAGGCGGCCATTACAAAGCAAAGTATCTCGCCTAACTGCCTAACCAACGGAAAAGATCGCTTTTCATCTGCGCTCGTTCGTTTGTTGTCACCTCGTTGCAGCAGCAGCAGCAACAGCGGCAGCAACAGCATCACGCAACAACAATCGATGGAAAGCGCATTCACCAAAAGAGCATTGGGTTCATGCGGTGGGGGACTGAAACTGAAACCACAACACAACACAGCACGCACACAAACAAACAGACACACAATGCGGAGTCGTTTTGGGGCTGGAAAATGGTTCGCAACTCACTCAGTGAACGCCAAGGGTTGCGAAAACGCGCCGAAGGTTGCATTTTTAATTGCAATTGAAGCTGCCCCCCGCTCCGGCCACCCAATCGAGTCTCCACAAACGCAATCTGGCCAACATTCGTGGGAGCTGATTCGTTTTTGGCGGGGAGGGGGGAAAACGCGCAAACACTTGGCATCACGGCAACATGGGCACCATTGGAAGCTTTACTGGTAGTTGGCGCAATGGGCAATGTTGGGGGAACGTCGATGTTATACTAACGGTATAGCTGGGCTGTAGTATATTGGTTGGGCATTGGTGAGGTCACCTGCGGTGCATATTTCGGTGATAGCTGGATGGATGTCTCTTCTTGTAATCAAGAAAGATATACGAATTGGGCTAAATGTTACCAGAAAAGCATCGCAGTATCGCATCAAGGCAGCAATAATGTGCTATAGGACATTTTGAATTGAAAAGCACGACTCCAAGTCACGAGATATGGTCACTTATTTATTATTTCTAATGAGATCTGTGGAAAATGATTCACAAACCACTACATAGTCATCGATTTTGATTGTTCAAGATGCAACTCAAGGCAATTAGAAGCATATCGCGTAGGTAAATTAGGGCCGCTCACTGCACACAACATCATCACGTATAGCACACACAGGTCGGCCTCGCCCTCGACGAGCTCGATTCAAAATAAGTACGCGAGCGAATGAAGGACGTCGCTTCGCGTCGATTGTAATTTGCATTCCAAATGTGCGCTGTGCTCGTGTACCGCGACTGGCTTTGATCTAAACCTCAAAACAAGCGTGCTTATCGGTCGCGTGCCACCACCGCCGCGAAGGCTAATCGCATCATCGCTGCATTCGATAGGAAATGGAGACGCACGCCATTCCCTTCCACCCAAGGGGTTGCAAAGTTTACGTAGTTCGCTCCGTGAAGCTCACCGAACTTCCAGCACTCATTAAGCGCTTCAATTGAGGCGGAAATGGAGACATAAAATCACCACAAACGGGCCAAGTCCATGGCTTTGCGCTGGAAGTTATGATCATCCCAGCGTGTTCGTTCTCTCCCGGTGTCGCATCGCAAAGCCTCGTGACGATTTCGGTTCATTAAAAGCCAGTTAGTAGCGAGTAGCGGAGTCCGCGTGTGTGTGGTGGGGTGGTGGCGCATGCATAATACATATTGAAAACATATGATAATGGGACTCTTCCTGACCTTGCGCTCGGCAGGGCTAATGATTGGTGTTGGTCCTCGAAGGCTCGGAGGAAGCGTTACAGACGGTGCGTCACCTACAAACTACCTGCAGCAACCACCACCAATCGCCAGTACTGGTAGCCTTGGTTCACGAACCACTCCCGGAAAGTCCATTGGCTTTTCTTTGCCAACTTACACACCCTCTCTCCTCCTTCTCCCTCTTCTTCATACTCGATAGTACTCGAGAAGTGTTTGGAGCTTCCCTGATTTGCATAACCATTAGTTTGGGGCTGGCGCAAGTGAGCGTGAGCCCTTACCGCATTCCGTTAAGCCTCTTTCAGTGGTCGCCTTAAGTCGCATAATTCCATTCACAGTTTATGAAGTGTCTGTGCTCATGTGAATGTGTGTGTGTCCACGTCTCTGGAGGGTTGCAGATGTTCGCAGGTGATACCAGCGGTCGAATCATGGCTGCCACCAAGCTCAAAGCAAAAGTTTCTCTCTTCGCCGTTCGGTCGTTTGGGATCTCTTGCGTGCACTCGATCAGCAATGGCGATAGTTTGGGTGCCTGTGTGTTTGTTCGTGGGTGTAGGCGATGGCAGAAGGAAGAGGGACAAAATTAATTGTAAATGATTCGTGCAAAATCACGAGGATTACGTTAACGGTGCCAGAGAGACCGACCGACCGACCGACCGTTCCGATGACGCGTCTCTCTGCTCTTCGTTCTCACTCCCTGTTATGTCGCTGTTGCTGTTGAAATGCTCGCTCTAAAGCCTCGTTTAATGGGGCTTCCAAAGCGCGGCTCGACGCCAGGATGCCAGAGGACGCCAGAGGACCGGAACCGGAACAAATCACGCTCCAGAGCCAGAGTGAAAAATGTGGTGTGTCGCTTGAATTATTTAACAGTTCCCCTTGCTGCTGCTGCCACCACCACAGCCTATGGACACTTGTCGACCTCAACTCTAAGCTCGTTAAGCTGCTGTGTAAGTGTCGGTCCATGTGAGGCCCGAAGCTCCCCACGCTCTACGCCCAGTCCAACCCATTCCAGCTTCAAGGGTCAGCTACGGAATCAGTCGAAGTCGAAGTTGAGCCCCCGTGGTGGCATGGTTTATGTTCCACCGTGACCGGACCAGCACCGAACGTACACATTCTGTTCTGTGGGATTGGACTTCGGTTCGGAGCTGGCTGGCAAATGCTGGTCGAAAGTCCAGACCAAAGCTCCGGGAGGATCCGGATGGATACCACAATCACGCAACGCATCACCAAACAAACACAGATACATAAACACAACAAGATGAAACCCGGGGACTGTCGATGATGCTCGCTGACCCTGGAGTTGGACCATGTCCTCCCACCGTACACGCCTGGTGCATCTTCATCGAGAACACTAACGACGACGAGCAGAATGACAAACGATGATGCTTCAGCACCTCAACAGGGAACCGCTAGCGCGTTGTGACCTTGATCTTTCGCCTCTGATGCCTCCCGCTCTTCTCCCTGCGCACCGGAAGTACGTCCGTTTGCGGGATTGTTAACGGAAATTCATTCCGCCTGAAGGAGATGCAAAGCTCAAGAGCTGCTGCTGCTGCTGCTTAGTGGTCGGTCGGATGCGATGCTCTCGGAGCCAAAGCTCGCTCCGTCCTGTCCTGTCCTGTACGCCATCATTGGATCCTGCTTAGCACAATCGGATTAGAAGCGATTCCAACAATCCGACAGCATAATGCAATCGATTTTTGCTTCGCTGCTCTCCAAGGTGCTACTCAGGGATCTGGCAAGCTTACTGAGGACCACCGGCAGGGACTTACCTAGGGACCTGGTCCCGCTCCCACATGGGTGACTGGAGTATTCGATATTTATAATCCTATTTTTGGGGAGACAGATACCGCTGCAAGCGTGTTCCGCCCGGGTGTGGGTTGCGGATGATGAAAAATTCAATAAATTTTCTTAGGAAATCAGTCGCTCGATCCGTACCAGAGCACACGGCCGAGCATTCGAGTGTTTCGAATGAATTTCTAATATTGATCGAGCGACCATGAATTCTCCAGCGAAGCGGCAGTTCTTCCTTGCCACTGGAATTTGTCAGACAGTGTTTTCGGTCCGGATCGAATTCGAAGAAAGCTCGAATGCTGGATAAAACATGAGTGAGAACCAACGTTTTCTTACATTCCAGCAACGAACGAGCACACAGAGCTGGGGTGGTCCCATCCCTATTTGCTGGATGCCGCAAAGAGTTTGCCCGAGAATGAACTTTGGCTACTTTTGGCCAAAATGGGAGGAATATCATCTATGCTCTCTCTCTCTTCGGCGGACAACGGGGGGGTTTGCATGGGCCGCAATCTCTCGCCCACCCATTAAGTGTTGTTTGGGTTGCTCCCCATCTTCCCCTTCTCCCTCTCTTTAAACCTTTTTCTTTGTACTTTGGTCTGAAAAAGGAGGAGGAGGACTGACAGTCGCTTCTGTCGCTCCGAGGTCTGCGCAAAGGTCAACAGAACCGAGTGGGTCTTATCAGGCAGCCAACACTCACACGCTTTTGCTGGCTAGCTGGCTGGTGGCGCGAGGAGGAGGCTGCCCGAAAACATAATGACGCAGCAAGACCACACCGCAGCAGTTTGTACACCGAACAGCAAGCGCCAGAGTCGTAGTCGTCGTCGCCTCCGCCCCATTGGCCACCACAAAACTATCCAACGCAGAGGCACAGCATTTGAAACAAAATCCCTCCCGATATAGACCATTTTCGAGAGGGCTTTTCGAGGCAGTTAGTGTGGTGCCACATGCCACATCAAGCCCAAGCTACGGAGCCCAACACACGGAGAGTGTATGAGTAGTGATGTGGAGGAGACCCAGGACAAGGAGGAAGGAGGAATCTCGAGGAGAGGTTGGTTTTTGCAATGTCTGAACGTTACGCCACGGAGAAGGAACAAAAACACCCGAAATGATGCTTCAGCTGCTGCTGCTGCTGCTGCTCGGATTGAAGCTGCTTGAGACTCGATCTCTCGACACTCATGACGCCTCGGTGGGGGGTAGTTCGAGGGAGTAATCACGGCATTATACTTTTGCAAAAGAAACACATTAATAACTCGCAGCATTCCCCCCCCCCCCCCTTTTTTTTCTTGTGAGCTGCTGCCACTGACAAGATGCACGAATGAAGCAGCATTTCATGGCTCATTCGTTATGCTCCGGACAGTTTGGCTTGGTTTAAAAATTGGCTACAAGGAAATTTGATAACATAATGCCTTGTTCAGCGGCCAGTGAAGTGTCCGAGGTCAATCACCAACCTGCAGAGTGTGCCGGGGACCGGAGAATTCTCGCTAGCTTTGTCTCTCTCAACGTACAGACTCATCCTTGGGGGCCTTGGGAGGTTGCGAGCGTGACACTTCACACATTCTTTAATTATTTACCTTCAACATAACGATCCAGCCTGCGTGTGAAATGGACACTTTTGAGAGGCTTTTTGAGAGGTTTGTGATGAGTTGAAGTTTGAATAACTGTAACACGATTTGCGATTCTCGGTGTTTGTCTTTTGCGGGAACAAAAGAACCTCACCAACTGTCCGGTGGCTACCAGGGGAAGGCTATGAAGGGAGTGAAGAGGAGTGCCAAGAACATCCCTCAACAACACATACGCTGGTTGGGCAGGTCTGTAGTTGGGCTAATGGGAAAATGGAATCCCAAATCTCCGAACAAAACGGGTTGAATGGTCGTCCATTGGCGTCAAAGATTTCGCAGGAAGCTGTTGACCCTTGACAGTGTAGTCGTATGTGAGAGAGAGAAAGAGGGAGAAAGGAGAAGGCAGACCTGGAATGTGGAACCATTAGGGATGGGTGTGTTTCTGCGCGATCATCGGCCAGATGATCTTCACCTTCAAATTGCACCGAGCGTCTCCTCGACCGCCGTCAAATGAATATAGTTTTACCCTCTCCATCCCTCTTCCTCCACACGAGGAAGGGAGTGAAATGAGCATATTCATTTAATGAGTCCCTGGACCTAGTCCCCGGCCTCTAGGTCTCGTGGTCTCCCCCCTCCTAAAAAGAACCTCAAATTAACCATTGTGGTACCCTCCGTTGGGTTGGGTTTCGATCTGCTGGCGCTGATAATCCGGACGTCTGGGAGCCCCCAGACCGACACTGGTAATGATGATGACGCTCGAACCCCCCCCCGAGTCCGTTATGTTTTTGGTGGCCAAAGACGAGCTTCCGAAAAATCGAACCAACGACTGGGTCGCTCCGGACTGCCTCAACTTTGACTTGGATAGCGCGATGTCGACGAAGACCTAGAACCGGAGTCCGCTTGGGATTTCAATTCCTCACGAAGCGCGGACCACACTTTTTCGAGGTGGAAGTGGCGCGAGAGATTTGCACGGTAGGTTGCGTGACGAACCATCATTACTGACGAAGGCGGTTGATCACCAAAGTGGAGCAGTGTGCGAGGCGTTGGCCACGAACAGCTCCACACCGGAGCCCACGCGAGCTTCCACACACATTTTTACCGATTTTCTCTTCAGTCGCTGGGCTGGCCAGGCCAGTTCGGACCCCACAATGGTGGTGACACGGCGGACGTGGCGCCATCGATTGATGGAATTCGGTTCGGCTTTGATGGTGGCGTCCCTGCTGTGACCTTCATCGGCCTTACGGACGGCTCATTGTTGGGGCGCCAGGATGTTTCTACTTTTTCCTCCTTTGTCAGTGACCCTTGACCTCATGCTATCGCACGCCATAGCGTGATAGACGCGACCGAATGCCCACCGGCCAGGGAATTCCACCAGCGATTAGGCAGCCGCATAGACTCCACTCCGCTACTGTTCTACATACCGTAGACCAGGGGAGCAGGTGGACAAAGGCACGTAATCACTGGCACTGGAGCATGAGTTTCGCGTGCCGAGCGGCGGGCGGACGGCTAACTACCGTCGCCAAAGTGGCGACGATGCATCGTCCTAATGTCAATTGATTGATGGTGGAGTTGATCCCGTAATTTCCCGCCGATGAAGCGGATGAGTCCACCACCGGGACAGCTTTTTGGATGGCTATTTCGGGACGCAATCAAACAACGAGAGAACAATGACCAATTTCGAGTCCATCGATCCCCATTAGCCGGACACAAAGCACCAGCACCGGCACCATATATCCAATCCATTGTTGCATACCGCATACCCGGAGCACCAGGGGCCCGGAGGGAGTAGTTAGATCGATAATTTGGTTACAATGTCTACATGAACCGGACCTCCGGCCATGCACAGGGGCATGATGATAAGATGTAGAGCATCGGAAACCGGTCATTAGGGGGTCAGGGGCTGCACAACATTTAGGTTCGTGTCCAATTTTAGAAAATGCACTCCCCGGTATTCCCCGGGTAGTTATACACCTCCGTGCCTGGAGCGTCACGCGCGGTGTTTCGATCGATCGATGCCCGGTAGGTGCTGGTAATAATATGTTTTCCGTTTCACATAACACGCACCCCATGACCGCATGCTAGGAGTTGCTCTAGTGTAGCGCGTTCGTTCGCGTTCCAAAATTGCGTTCATGCTCAAGAGTCGAAGGAGTTTGGAAGGGGGGGGGGGGGGGGGGGGAATAAAGAACGTTGATCCTTGACTTGGGACGTGAAAGGAGGACGCCACTTTACGTACAATATTACGCTGCACTGTCGTTATCCCAATTAATTCACTGGACAATACCAAGAGTTCTCAATTAGTATTGCGCGGTGGGTTTCAAGACTGCCCGGCCCTATTGGTTCCCGGTTTACTTGGCTGTGGAACACTTTTGCGTTCTTAGAAACACTTGACTCTCCAAACAGGCAACAGTAGCTTTGATGTCCTTGCTTTTGAAGAGGAATGCCAATTGAATTGGGAGAGGCCAATTGAATTGGGAGAGGCCAATTAGGATTGGAATGGCTTTGGTGGCTCCGTTCGAGATCAAATCGATGATTTTAATATCGTTGATTTGCTTGATAGCTCTTTGACCTTCGGGTTTTGATGATTGTGTTTGCGGGGTATGAATGGTTTGTTATTAGTAATTTGATTGGATTTATTAATTGAAAGCATCCCTGGAATATTTGGTGGATTAGATCAATACTCTGACGAACATTAGCACTCCAATAATCTGTTTTTGTTCCAAGAATTCAGACGAATCAATTAATTGAACAAACTAACGATATTTTCAATAAGTTTTAATCAATTAGAGCTAAGGAGTTGCGTTCCCAAATTAATCTTTTATTTATTTTGAAGCATTAATTATTACTAAGGAGCCTCTAACTCATTTCAATGCAAGTTATTCATGAATTATTACCAAAAATCTCACGCAAGCGAATGCTTTGACAGGTACATCCGCTCGCAACGCAAACGCTTCCCGTTCACCTCGCTTCCCCCGATCGACTTCCACGGATGAATTATTGAAGTTCACCGACAACGAAAAAAATGTCTCGGACGATAGCCGGAATGATCTAGCGGTCGGACGCAAATTACGGCGTTTGTTTGTGTCCGCCATTCCCTACCAGTTTCCCTCGAGCTGCTGCTCCCGTCCCGCCGTCGTCTTCGTCTCTTCTCATAATTTTCGGCCGACCCCAATTAGCCCGGCCCCCGGGTGACCTTGACCAACGGCGCACGGCCGACGACTCGCATCAGGTCATCACGCCGATCGGATCGATCGATCGCAAGATTAATCCGCCGAAAAAAAAACGGTGCCTTGCGCCGTACGTCGAAAGGGTTTATGGCCATCTTCCCGTACGACCGGAATGAAGGATTCCGGCGGTTGCCGGATCGCCGAAGGGTGATTTACGGGCAAAGGACAGGGGGTGAAGGAAGGCCAAAGCGAGCGAGCGAGCGAGCTCGAATCGCACCCAATCGCTGACCATCTCTCGCACACAAATACGATCAATAAACCCCTCGGAACCTGTGGCGGGGGGAAGTTGGAGGACAAAAACATAAACGCATCCGGTGGTCGCGAGCTTCAACGGCGCCGTCGTTTGCCCTCCAGCTCGTGCTCCAATCTCCAAGCAGCAGAGCGCACTGAAGCACGGAAAGTAAAAATCTGCTGCAGTAATTAATATTGCCAACGGTTCCGGTCGTTTCCCCGGTTGAAGGGAGGGGTTGTTTCCACTCCCTACTCCAGTTGGGAGTTGATCATAAATCGTACCGTTCGTAGTCTGGTCGAGTTGTCGTTCCTCCTTCAACGGATGGTTGGCAAATTCCAATATCCAATATCCGTTCCGGGGATAACTACCTTTGGGGCGCCTCTTGGCGCTCGGAAATCGATCGCCTAGCTACACCGTGGTCTGATGACGCTCTACTCTCTCTCTCTCTCTCTCTCTCTTTCTCGCGCGCCTCGAAGTAGAAGTCATCGTCCTGGTGCTGGAGCTGGATGTCCATGTTGCCTGTCAGCCTCTATATTCAACTCGTTTCTTCGGATTACATGGCCGCGTGGCCATCATGGTGACATCTCGACCCAGCACCACGAACGCTGGTCCCAAGCGGCAAACAATGGCCAGAGAGCGCGGTTCGATTTCACCTGCCTTCGAATGTGTGGTAATGCAGGCGACTGATTACAAATCGCGCGTCGCATCTCCTTTCCCAGATTTCAACGTCTTGGACGTCCGTGGACGCTCGGCGTCCTGTGCTGTTCATTCCTTTTGCGAATTCCTTCATTCTATTAATAGCCTGGATTGCATGGCTCACGTGCCTTTACACTGCTGAACGACTGCTGCCCGGTGCTGGTGCAGCACACCGTCCACGATCCCCTGGAATGTGCTGGAATTAATTATCGACGAAGTGGCAGTTTTATGGTGGAGCATCGGAGTCGTCGTCGGTCGGAGCCCGGAAGAAGCGCTCTGCGGTGTCTGTGTCTGCCTCTCCCGTCGTGAATCCACATGATAAATGAAGGAGCCCGAGAACACAGCCACGGATGGCGGCGTGCGCCTCCCCCGAGAAACACACGCCAGATCGTCGGTTGACGTCAGGTCCCGGCTTGCGATGCGATGCAGCATAAACATAAAACAATCCAAGCCAATTTGTGGAAATGATTAACGGACGCCAGAGGGGCTAGGGCGATACCTGGGGTTCCTGGGAGTGTGCGGATGGTACACGAGAGAATCGATCTTCATCTGATCCTGGTATGATCTCAGACACACATACAAGGCACACACTAGCGCATGGCGAAAGGAGGAGGGTTTCGCTGTTTACCAGCGGCACCCGATCTTATCCGCTGTGATACGAGTGAGGAGTGGACGTGCGGGGAGGCGCCTCACTTCTTCTAAGAAACCATTTATAACGCGGTTTAATTAGTGTCAGTCCCGTCGCACCGTTGCGTCTCTTCGGTGGAGAAGATCGAGCAACAAAACGCCGCGAGGAGGACGATGAAGAAGGAGGAAGAACGGAGACGCGCAGAGATGCGTTAACCATTTTGTTGACTGAAATCCATTAAAAGCCGTTTGCTACATAGTGCGGTACCACAAGATAGCATCATTGTGAGCTCACATTACCACTGCAGTGATCGCCGGTTGTTCTTTGTGAGAGAGAGCAGCAGGAAGGGCGGTGGGTGAACGCAGAACGTCAGCGACATGTCGGTACTAATTATAGGGCACGGTGCGTAAATTGATACGCGCCCAGCGTTTAATCAGCTGCCTAAGTACGGATTGAGAGAGAGAGAGAGAGAAAAAAAAGGCTTATTAAAATCAGAGCAGCAGCAGCGATGCTTTTGTTCTCAAGATACTGCTGGGAGTGCCCCTAGGGCGCTAGCAGAGCGCTGAATAGCGTCACCTGTAAGTCACGCGAGTAAAACCAGAGGCTCTTTAGCTCAACATTAAACGAACCACTGCTGTGAGAACGCCACTGGAATACGGTCCCCAGACACGCAATGATCTGTTAGACCGCAATCTGGGCCCCCTTCTCAGTCTGGCCATTGATTATTGTAATTAATGCTTATTAAAGTGTGCTGCCCGAAAGCGTTCATTTATGCTGGTGAGTGTTCGACTATTGCCAAACATCGAAACTCGATCCCAGCAGCCCCAGTAATTGTTGGTAATCGAACTTCAAATATTAACTCGAGTCTCAAGAAACACCGCAACGTAGAGCAGAGCAAAGGTTGTCTGTGCGTTTTTGAGGTCTGGCGGAACGAAACGGCCCTAAAACGAGGTTCCAAATTTCGCACAGACTTGCGAGGTACCAGCGAGACGGTGTCGCAAGGGAGGACTCTGTGTATTTTCAACGCTCCTTCAATGTTTCACCAACACCGCATCGTGGAGTGTTGCTGCTGGTGCGTGGATGTTACGCCGAAGAAAAGCAAACCCGAGACGAGACGAGACAACAGAACCGCTAATTAAGATGTAAGCGGCATCGATGATGGACTCGATGCTGTTCACCACGATCGGGCAACCGCCGCCCGAGGGAGACGACAGGTTGCCGCTCGTTGCCACCATCGCATCGGTGTTCGCCCTCTCGCAACTGCGCGTCTGTTAATGTTTATGTTATTTTTCGTGAGATTCGCTTTTGGGCATTTTTTGGAAGACCTTTCAAGCCGGGGGAGGGGGTGAGAACTTGCGAGAAGAATTTTGCTGACGACAAGAGGGCACTGCAAAAAAACGCGCCATTTGCAGGCCATTTTGTGTGTACGTCTTTGTGTGCGTGCGCATCGTTTCGAGGTTTTCGGGCCACTTCCGCATGGTGCTGTCTTTTGCTGTGGCCAGGGTTAAGGTCTCGTGCGTCCACTGGCGGCGCTGGGAAGACACGCTTTCGATGCGAATCGAGCACATCGTTTCATCAAATTCCTTCCTCCTTCAGCAGGGGAAGGGAGTTTTATGTTGTCTGTCTGTCTGGCCCTGCGCCGTGCGCCTGTATAATACAGGGGTTTGATGAATGTGTGCAGTAAGGCAGACGGCGGGGGCCGCCCATCAATTGTTGCTGCGGACGCCACGGAACCAATTGCTAAATGTGCTCTGCCTTTCGCCTTTGAAGTTTGAAGCGCAGCGGGATGTAGCGGACCTCCTTCTCGGTCTGTCTTCTCGCACGGCCACGACAAACGCACTGATTTGCGCTGATCCAAATTCCGGACGTACATTGACCGTGCCTTCTGTGGCCTTCTTTTCATGTGAGACACTGAGAAGCGTTTGAGGCCATTTGCTACGATTGCGAAATGGTTTACGCGAACCTTGGCGAAGCCCTGAAAGCGTCATGCCATGGGAACGCAACGACAACATTCACAACAGCTGCAATTGCAGTTCTGATGGCGTGTGGTCGTAGAACGCAGCACCAAAAATCCCTGACAAAAACACCATTGGTATCCGTCGGCACCAAACGGCGTCGTGATGATGGTTTTTAATTAAATAAAATTACCTGAGACACTAGATCCGGCCCCCATCCGGACACACGACGACAAAGGCTTATAATTAATCTTAGGCCGATTTTTCCGGAGTATGGTCATCCGTCCGGCCGGCCGGCCGAATCGCCGAACCGCTGGACCGTGATGATCGTGATGATTAATTTAAATAACAGAGACAGCCGCCAGAGCACCGGCGGATGATATTTGGGATTAACCTTTAAATGGGGTCGAACCCGATGGCCGATCCGGCCTTCAGCGTGTGCCAGGCCTGCAAGAGGCAGACCAACAGACCCGTGGATGCGTCCGATTCGTTCCGGTCGGTGTGCATCATAAATATTATCTCCATATTTCCACCGGAGAACCGGGGAGCAGATGAGGTTTTTGTAGGTCTGCAAAGGCGCCGTCGTCGTCGTCGTCGTCGTCGCCGTGCGGTGGTGTGGCCGGAGGATGAGCTCAACAGTCGTGAACGAATGGAAAGACGATGATTGATTGAGGCTCGCGAGAGGGCGAGAGGTTGAGTGTGTTCGCCGATCCATGACCAACTGGATTCGGAGGCAAGGATTAATGGATGGATAGCCCTGGAACCTGGAGGAAGGTTTCAATATTTGCCCATCGTCCGGTGACATGGCCAGCCTAACGGAGAAGATGCTGCAGCTATCTCGGATCTCAACGGAAATCTCTGCGGCGCCCGATGAAGGGCTATTTAGCTTCGCAGCTTTGCAGGCGTCCCCAGCGAAGTTAATGCGACTGACCAACGCGCATCTACTTTCTATCCCTTTCTATCTGTCTGTCTGTCTGCCGGTGTGTATCGTCAGATTAATGGACTTGAGTTGAAGCAACCGGTCTAATATCCCAGAGGGTTCTCGGAGTGAAATTGCATTTCAATCACTCGCTTTGCGAAACTTCTCCCTCCCGCTTTGGATGCTGCAAATGTGCCACAAAGCGGTACACTATGCGTTCCGTTCTAGGGGACGAGACTCTTGAGGGAAAACTTGAGCTGAAAAGTGCGTATTTGCTCCATCAAAAGCATGAAGACGGTTCGAAAGGTCTGTCCAATCAAAGGTTAATTAGTAATTAAAGATGGAAACTGACTTTTGTCACGCTCTGTAGACGTCTCTCACTCTCCTTCAGGGACACCCCGCATCCATTGATGATGCCGAGCAGTTAAACTGTCTTGACGACTTTAAATTTATTCATGTCCACACCCCGCAAATTGCCAACCGACCGTACCCTCACACAACGCAGCACGTTAGACACGAAGTGAACATTAACTGCTTCACCATTTTCCGGCATCGCCAACGAACGCCAACGTTGATGCCAACGAACCGTAGCCCGCGTTGGGATTGCTGGTTCCGCAAGGGATTTGAAATGGCGAATGTCGATGTCCCATGTCCTCCGGGGGGGTGTGGTGGGTGGGTCTGTTCGGTGTCCGAACGTCCCATCTGTCCGTTTTCACATAATACAATATACCGTAATTAAGCATCAAACACACGGGTACGCGCGGGCGTATCCCCAAGGATGCGAACGTAGAACGCAAGAGAGAGAGAGAAAGGGGAAAAACGCGGGGAGCACCATGCGCCTCCACCATCCACTGCCACGTGGTCGTCGGCCGGTCCGTCTCTCTGTCTGTCTGGCTCGTGGTTATCGCGTCTGCGGTGCGGTCGACTCCCTACGACCGATTCACACCGTCGGCCTTTTAAGTGCAATTTATGTTGGCCGATTGGACACTTCCGCCCACTTCCGGTCCGTCCGGGTTCGATCCGAGCGCCGGGATGAGAGCAAACAGCAAATTGCGTTCCAAATCACCCCTCAAACCGGAATGGTCACGTACCCAGGACCAGGGAGTCCAGCTAGGGAGTCTGTAGGGACAGCTGCAGCCATTGCACTTCCTCCTGTGTGCGCCTGGCTGTCCTGTGTGTTCGAGCGTGTTTGTGTACAAGAGCCAGCATCCTTTTCGGCTCAAGGATTGATGTTTTAAAATCGCTCTTAACCAGCCGGCGAGCAAACAAATGAAATCGTGGTGAAGTAGGGCGTGAAAGGAGAGGGAAAATTTGGACGTGTTTTCCGCCTCGCTACCCCCCCCCCCCCCCCCCCCGCCTTCTTTCCTACCCCTTTATCCGCTTTTTGCACGTGCTATGCGATTTTAATTTAAATATTTGCAACAATCCCTTCCGAGGTGAGTTTGCAACATCGAGCAGCAACCCTTCGCCAAGAGTCGTCCGCCTCGGATGGAATGGGATGCTGATGAATTTTCCTCCCTTTTCGGAAAATTTCCCGATGGTACGATGTGGTTTGGGAGTCCGTTCCTCGCGCGGGTGCCGGGATTTAAATTAAAGCTAGACGTATTGCATAAAGAAGAGGGTGAGGGGTTGCACAAGTGGCATGAATTTTAAAGCGGTAACCCCCCCACCCCCAAAGATAAGTGTGAGTACGAAAACGAGGGTTGGCGAGCGTTGGTTTGCCAATTCGGCGCTAGAATAAACCTGGGTACACCGCGGTCCAGGCGGGGTTGGATCAAACATCAAAAGATCCCGGGGAGAAGGGTGAGAATAATTTATGATTGAGGCACGTTTTGTGATGGCGGTGGCGGTACATTAACTACCAAACGGCGACAGAACATTTGTCGAATGCCATTATTTATAGAGTGGCCAAGTACCCGGTACGGAGCATTATACCAACAAAGCAGCTTTAGGGTACCGCCGTAAAACGTGCTGATTTTGCAACGAAAATACAGCGGCTTCAATGATCTGCCTTCAAATATTTGTATTGTGGTGATTGCTTTTTAACATTTTCGATTCAAGTGCCGACTCTCTGTCTCTATCGCACCAAACGTACGTGATGGATTACACACGAGTGATTGAGCGATCAGCATCAGCTTTGATTCGCAACCATTTATCATTCATTGTTTTACGGCACCGGCCGCTTATCAAGGGATTTCCGAAAGTGGTAAAACATTTGTTTACTCACTTTGCTCATTTTTTATATGAGGTTTTGGTGAGGTAATGATCTCGCCCAGGAACATGCTATTCAAATATGAAATGGATGTTGAATAGCAATTAGGGCTTTTGTATTTGAAAACATTTTTGAAATGAACAAGTTTTTAAATTATATATATAGATACATTGTTATTGATATTGTATATTATTTGAACTGCTTAAAAGTCCTTTTATCCGATACATTACGGATATCGAAGCCTATCCCTTCTCATTGTCTTGACTGCTAATCAATCAGTCTTTAATAAAAATAATTTATAAAATATATTTATAGTTCACTTCAACACAAAGTGTTTTAAAGGTATTATAATTCGACTTACCTATTGATCAGTCGCTACAAATAGCAAATCCTGAAGTAAATTTTTCCACCACTCGCAATCACCGTGTTCACTATTCATTTTCAAGGTTTAAGAAGACTTTTAGGGCTAGGTAGTCGCCTGCAATTCTCATGACATGTACAGCTCATCGAAGTCCTGCTAATCCTCCTTTCGGAACTAAAATACTTTCGTCATTGTCAGCCGGGGGTCAACTCTTCTTGACCGTTTTCTTGCATATCTGTAAATTTTCCGACCAAAATAAAAGGATTTTTAACATAAAAAGATTTTATGGAATAAGTCTTAAATAATTTCAATAACCAAAAAAGATTCTGTTCAAATAGATGTTGCTTCGAAAGCCGCTATGTATCGTCCAAAGTCGAAGCAGTCAATACAATCAACACGAACGGTCAATCTTCTTATTGTTAAACATTCAATCAATTCATTGCTAACCTTTAGCAGCTAAACACCACCCATAAGTGGATGGAAATGAAATGTTACTTTTGTTGTTAAAATACATCACCCCACCACCACACTACCGCCAATTACGCGGGATAAATGCCCATTATCAGGGGGACAATACGCAATTCCTGCCGCTGTTGCCCATGTGATGAGTTGTGCAATTGTTCCGATGCACCCTTTACGCAATCACGTACCCGCGGTTCGCTCCGTTTTGCGTATGCTTCAATGTTGTAGAACTGCTGCCACTGTCCGACCGCGCCGTCCAACCCACCCCTTAACCGGCTTCAAATCATTGCGCTCTCCTCCACGTCCGGCTACAAGACGACGACGACGCGAATCGAATCGCAATAAAATGCGATCGAGCGCGAAAAATTACCATACAAATGACCATAAGTTGTTGTTGAGTAGCGTGTGCGCATCGTGTTGTTATTGCCGGCTGCACGGCACGGAAAGGCACTTTCCTGCCTTGCCGATAATCCCGCTTCGCCGAGTTGCCATGCCTTAAATTCGAACAAATTGCTGGCCATTTTTTTCCCCAGCCCGGGCGTGGGTTCCGGAGTTCTACGCGATAGTGGCACGATAGTCGGTCCCTTCTGTGCGATTCTGCGCATTGACCATGGTAAACACTCTCCAGGGGCTTAGCCGCTCCTATCGCTCGTCTCTAGCACGCGCTGTTAGGCAGCACGATCGCAGCACGCGATCACATTTCATCGGCACATTAGTGGCCCGGGTCAGTGAGGGAATCATTTGCCGCAATTTCCATAACTTCATGCAGTACAACAGAACGCAGCTCCAACTAGCGCACCACACTCTCCGAAGAGGAACCCTTTACTCCACTCCAGGAATGCGGTGCGAAAGGAGTGAGAGCTAGCCGGCATGACTACACTTTATGATACGATCACGATCGTTTGTTAAGCTGCGAGACGTGTACAGGTTCATGTTCGCGGAGGTACACCGTGTCCTTCAGGACTCTCAGCTCGGTGCAAGGTCACGGATAGACGAGTCGGACACCACATCTCTCCAACCGGGTCGGCATTCTTCGTGCTGCAATTTGGTTCAAGTAACATTATCTCGATCCTTGATCAGTGTGACAGCAAAAGATACAAAGCACGCAGCCAATGCACGTCCTCGGCTAGGGCGTAAGTGGTCTCCGATGGATTGCGAATGTCACCGGAATGGAACCTCTCCCCACGAACGAGCGAATAACGAGCGCAGTACATCGCGGTCTCGCAGGAATACATAATGTTCCGACAAAAGACGCGTACCCGTAGCACACCAGCCAGCCACAGTATGTTGCTTGGTAATCGAATTAGCGTTACGGAGCTGAGTGCCACCCCCGAACTGGAGTCACGTGCCCTTTCTGCCAAGTTCCTGCCAAGTAGAGTCCCACGAGACCCCCGCACGGAGGCCAGAGGTACTCTACGCAGATGTCTGTCACCGTTTTACGCCAAGCAACTCGAAAAAAGAAAACAAACCACCCCCGTTTAGCCAGGTGCCATGTTCCGGAAACAGGCAGCACGTCACGACCGCGGACAGTTGCGAGCGAGCAGAAGGAGTGAAACCCCTTTCCCATGTATGCAAAAGCGGCCCCTGGTGCGTGCGTGCGAGCCCGTGAGCGATTTACATAATTAATTATTGATTTAATATTAAATGTAGTTCCGCGGGACGCCATGTGCCAGGCTGGCCAGGGCAAGTAGGGCTTGTTAATGAACCCCGACGACGGACGACACAAGATGTTCCAATGTTGTTGGCCAAACAACTGGCGCATTTGCAGCGCGCGCGTGTTGTGCCCCTGTTGGAACAAAACAAAACAAAGATTTATTCGCCACGCCACCACGCCAACCAATGCACGCACGTTCACGCAATGCACTCGAATTGCAGCAGCAGTGGTCGTGGTGGTGGTGGTGGTCCATTGCATGCAGCTTGCGGCTGTCAGGTTGTGGTGTCGAGGCCGCACATCATCTGACTCCAACTCTTGCCGGGTTTCCCAGTAGAAGCGAGTCCGTAAAGCACGAGTTGCGACCATAAATGGTTTTTTTTATGATTTAAATTTTGTAATTTTATGCAAATCATCGGTAGAACATTCATTTTAATGGCGATTCTACATATTATGTTGTAAACCATTTATCCCCGTGCTCCTCGCCGCACACATAAGCGTCGCTCGCTTTTATTAAATAAATAAAAAAAAGGAACCTAATTAAGGCATGATTGAATTACAAAAGCACCGGAGAGCGTCCATATCTCTGTATGACAAATTGACTCACCTGCACTCCAATCGACACCACGTGCAGCGCCGCAATCGTGGAACCGGTTTATCGACTCGCTGGCATACATGCTAGCTGCCACCCTGGCCACCGCTCGCAACCAGCATAACAATGAGCTGCGAACTTATTTATCCGCATCTTTCAGCTCGTACGCTCTGATGTGATTGCAGCAGCAGCAGCAGCAGCAGCAGCAACAGCAGCAACGCTAGTACGTCTGGCAGACGTTCCCGGGATCACTTATCTGGTTAATTAAAGTTTTCCAACTTCTTCAGCTGCGGGCGCCACCTGCAGCCACCCTCGAGAAAGGGGGAGAATAGCATCCCTTCGAATCGACAATCCCCTGAAAGCGCCAGTCGTTGCAGTTGTTGTTGTTGAAAACTTGCGTTGAGTGTTTTTAATCAAGCTTCTGGCTCCTGTGCCACGACCTGTGGCACGTTCCCGCATCGCGTGAAAGAGTGGCCCCCGATGCTAA
Source organism: Anopheles aquasalis (assembly GCF_943734665.1). Taxonomy (NCBI): domain Eukaryota; kingdom Metazoa; phylum Arthropoda; class Insecta; order Diptera; family Culicidae; genus Anopheles; species Anopheles aquasalis. The sequence continues at coordinate 79,502,235 of NC_064877.1, forward strand.
TTGGCCTCCCAATGGGTGGGCACCGGCTGCTTACATCATCGGACGGGCGCGGGCGCGGGTGCACGCGCATAGGTTACTCGCGGGGGGTTTTAAAGCGAAGAAGATGAATGCTGCAGCTGACAGAACGCATCCATCAGTCGTTCTGATGAGCCAGAGAGAGGAGCGTGCCAGCCAGTCATAGTGCAATGTATTGAATGTCTTTCCTCTTGAATGGAAAGGATTATAACACCCAGCAGGTCATCTCGATTAATGCGCCTTTTTGCTTGTCCGACAGCGATTTATATCGTTGGGCGTTTGGTGTTTTATTCATTTACACCTGGTGGTGCAGTCATTTGTTTTCAGGTGCTGGAGATGTCGAAATCTGCATCACAAATGAAGGTGTCTCTGCTGCTTTTTTATAAATGCATTCATTCGTTCCTCGGAATCGATTCAAAATGAATTAAAAACATTTTTTTGAATCGACATGGCGCATTTTCCGGATTGCTTATCGGAATCACCAAATCACATTACCGCTCTGACCGCGATAAGCTCCGACCAAAGTATGCAATGCAATTATTTCGTTTATCATTTAATCCAGCTAATTTATCGCTTAAATTCCGCTCGCAAATACACGGCACCACATGACCTCGGTGGGACCTTTTGAAATCATATTTGCGGCCTCTTTTCTCGCTGCATTCCACGCCTGACTGGGGAACATCAATTCCCACCAGCGCCAATTGGTGCCGATTCAATGCAAACCGGACGCAAAATCAAATTTGCCAATCCATTGCACGAGAGAGCGAGAGAGAGAGAAACACTCTCGTACGAATGGACGGCCAGACGGACGCTAAACTCTCAGACGAAGCCCTCGCGCCGGTTAATTAAACGTTCAATTATGCATAAATCTCCTGAAGTGCATCCGTTGGTCTCCCAAAACCCCTCCCCCCCTCCGGCCACACCTGGTCTCATCGGCATTCCTCATCTGCTCTGCCGCTGCTGCCGCTGTTGCTGCTCTGTTCAATTAAGCCAGATCACATACGTGAAAGTGCGCCACTATCCATTATCGAATTTCGAGCATTTAGCGAATCCGCCAATCCGCCGACGCCGCCAACCGATCCATTATACTGCTGCGTGCTGAGGCCTTCTTCGTCTCAACCTTTTTTGCTTTTGCAGCCCCGCTGTTTCCTGCTTTTATGATGAAAAATGCAAATGTTGTTTCCCTCATTTTCAGGTTTTGTTTCTATGTTGCAAGCATCAGAGCTTTTTCCCCCCTTTTTTTTTGTTCTGACGCTTTTATTCGTATTGATCGGCGCGCTTATGGGTTAATTGTCAATTAACGGAGCAAAAATAGCCGTTAGTGGTAATGCGCACCGCACTGATTGAAATGGGCATGTCGAAGGGGGTTGGGTATCGATTTTAAAATTTCCTTTTTTCCTCTCTCTCTCTCTTTCCTGACCTTTACTCATCCCGCGGCCTACCGGCGATGCGGAAGTGAAACATTGAAGCTAATGTGTATTTTCCAATTTTCCCCGCTCTCTTTTATCCCTCGGTTAGAACTCTGTCATTGTGCTGGATTGTGGAACAGCGAACCAAGTGAACCAAGTTCAGCGATTGACAGCGAATGAATTGTAATCGTCGCCGGCATCCTCGTCCTTGCAACCAACACCATCGCCAGCACCAGAAGCAATCGTGAGCGGATAGCGGATAGAATCCTTTTAGTGCACCGGAAAATTGCGGAAAAGCTACCTGCCAACGACCGTGACGGTTCGCCCCCGGCTTATGGTCGTACGCCGCGATTGAACTGATGTGCCCTCGAAGGGCTTTGGCGGGAATCGAAGGCATCGCCAGCAACGGAAGATGCATTAAGCGACGGAAAAAAGTGGTAAGCTATTGTTACGTTCAGCTCGATGAATCAATTAGTGCAGATCGTGTGCATCGTGGACTAAGCGAAGAGCACTATTAGCTGACTGTTTTAGATCCTGACCTGAATCAATCAGTTAAATAGGTTGGATTATTCATGTTCTTAAAAATATGTTGCTTTAACTTTTGCTTTTCGTGAGCTTTAATTTAATTTCCTGATTGGCGTTTTTATAGAAATTTCGTTTCCCAATTCGCTGGCATATTCAAGGTAACCGCAATGCGCTTAGTACCCAATCGAACGACATAAAAGGAGTTATTTTTTTAGTAACCGAATCCGCGTGTACTATACTTCCCCGGACCACGACTCCATCAAAATGTATCTTTGATCCTCGCGGTTCACCCTCACGACGACGATGATTGCCTTTTACGCCTGCAGACCCACATCAAAAGTCAAACATTCAATCAGCCTAAGTGCTGAACAAATAGCCACGCTCACAATGGCAAACACGGGCTCACTGTCGCGAGTTTACTGTTGTTGTCCTGCGTTGCCTTCATCGAAAAGGATCGGCCAACGTGACACGGTGGCACGGCTCATTTACCTCACTTGACATTGATCCGTGGTGACCTCGCGAACCAAGCACGAACCGGAGCGTTGCACAAACATTTGCACTGGCACTGCGGCGCTCAATGCATTTATGCGCGAGGCAACAGACTCCCAGTGCCAGAGCCAGACGCTGTTCGGGAGCAGCGAAGCCTGAACTGTTTGCGAATTCGATTGCGTGAAGGATGCAATGGAGGCACGAAATTCAAGAAGAATGATGATCTAATGGGGGACAAAGGGGAGGGCTGGGTAGCGTGTCCTTTGGTGACCTCTCTTAAGTGGATTAACTTTTCGTTAATTTCATCATAAATAGACTGTTGCTGGATGCGAATGCGCCAGTGGGATGGTGGAAGAGAAATAATCATTCAAAGTTTTCCTTCGTTGGTCTGCGAGAACAGTATTGATTTCCAAGTACTCTGTTGGATTGTAAAAGTTGTGATCGAAATTCAATTAAAAGCTTAATAATTAGACCACTGTTGAAGAACATTCTAAATTAGTTTTATAGAAAGAAGAAGAAGGAAGATGATTGATTAAAGCTTATACATAATTTTCATCATATCATTGGATGTCAACATTTCAACAAAATTTCCAAAAAACAAAAAAAGTTTAAACGAATCCTTGTAGAGAAATATAGATTAAATGACGAAAGGCATCAAACTTATTAAACAAATATATCATGAATGACATAACGCAACTAGTTCATCTCCTGATAATCGTTCGGATCGGATATATCGTTCGGACGGCGGCCGGGGAGACTGTTGGCGGACTACACGTTGATGGGAAGCCCACTGTCCCGTGTGAGGGAGATTCGGGACCTCGGGGTGATCCTTGACGATACCCTGTCATTCTCTCCCCAGCTGGAGGCGGCCGTCCGAAAGGCGAACAGAGCCCTAGGCCAGGTTCTACGCTTGACCTCCGAGCTTCGGGACACCCAGTGCCTTATGGCCCTGTACTGCGCATGGGTTAGGCCAACGTTGGAGCACGCCTGTGTGGTGTGGTCGCCACAGGCCAAGGGTGCGACCGCGAGACTTGAAAGCGTACAGAGGAAGTTCTCTCGAGCGGTCGTAAAGAGAATCCTCGGAGGACCTTCGGAAGCTGTCCCCCCCTACCCCGACCGTTGCCGCCTGTTGAACCTCCAATCGTTGGAGCAACGTCACACCAACGCGCGGGCTCTATTTGTGGCGAACCTGCTGCACCAGGAGATCGACGCGCCGGACCTGCTAGCCGCCGTTCCGCTCTATGCTCCGTCTCGCCTGCTGAGAGACAGACCGCCGCTCCTGGTCCCTCGAGGCCGCTCGCTGTATGCCCAGAGGGACCCTTGGCTTCGTGCCCTGGCAGCATTCAACACTTTCTACCACCTATTCGACTTCAACCACCCGGTATCTCTCTTCCGGGCTCGTCTGGTTCCGCCCTTTTTGGGACCACGCTAGGCTCCTGCTCGCGTCGCTAATTAAGTGCACTTTGTACAGCCTTGTCGGCAAACGAAGTTAAATAAATAATAATAATAATAATAATAATAATAATAAGTATTTGATGAGTTTTGAAGTGTCTGACGGCGAAGAAACAGAAAAAGGACGAAAGGACTGTCCTTCCACAATGGAACCATTCTGCAGCAAAACATCAAAACTTGCCCAGAACCTGGGAAAAACTACTTGTTTTGACCTATGCTGTAAGCTCAACAAAACTCTTCCGCCTCGTGCAAAGTTGACGTGTCCGTTGGCAGCCCGGACTCGACGGACACAATCCTTTCTTCCTTCTTTCGTTAGCCATCAACGTCAACTCAAAAATGGAACAAAATGCGATCCTTTTTATCCTTGCTTCTTCAGCTGGCAGCAAATCAGGCGACCACTGTTGCGTTCGGGTCCTTTCTGTTACTGACAGCTGCTACGGAGCTAGCGGGCGAAAGGCTAGACAGCGCTCGGTACGGGGAGAAAGTTTTCTTGACTCTCGCCCTGATAACGATGCGATCCTGTTAACTGACACCATACTATGGGCCAGTCGGTGAATGATGCAACATGGATCGATCGACCGAACGGAGAAAACATTAATTGCAAAGCGTTTCTGTTGTCATCGATTCTATTTCGTTTTGTAAAAAATGGACTACACTTGGACGTTGAACACCTGTTGGACGTTCCATCTTGATGAAAATTTCCTGGGATGGAATGTTACCGATGAATACACCTCACGCTCAACGCCCTCAGACCCCCCGCGCCAATTCGGTGACTAATGTCCCTTCGCGGCCTTCGCCAAAGTGAGTCCACCGCCGAGTGGCAAGTTAGCTTCGCAAGGGCACCACCAACAGCGACGCTGCCGACGTGATGCCTTCAGCACACCATAAAATCGTAAACGTGCACCTCGTACTAATCGCACAAACCTCGGTCCTTCTTCCAACCTCCTCCTCCTCCCAAGGGACGCATCACCTCGTACATTTGACCCAGCAATTCATTGACCCTGACCATGGTGTGCCAGCTTTATTACGGCGAACGCCGACGAGTTGGCCAAGAAAAGGCCTCTCCCCTCCAAATCTGGTCCCGCAGATCCATCCAACAGAGCGCGCAACTAACGCAAGGCGCGATGATTGCGGCCGACACCCTTTGCCCATTCGTGTGAAAATGTCCCGCGGCGCGGTTTGTAGCGGGAGTTTGGCTGTGTCTTCGGGAAGACCCTTTGCTTTGCTGCCTTCCATCATGCCTAGTGGGAGAGTCCTACGGAGATTCCGGGCATGTGATAGTCATCGCGGCATCGCCCCCCCTAGCGAGGGCACTCCTTTGTGGCGCTCGACATCAAAATGCCGTTGCATACATGCGCGGCCCCGTTTCGCAGGCCCCAGCATACAAGCCCCCCGAGAGCAGCGTGTGCACTTGCCGAGTGCAATTATGCAACCGGGTTCACACCGGGTGGTTGTGCAGCATTTGCATCTAACTGCTGCTGGCGCCGACCAAGTTCTGACTTGGGCTGCATTTCAATGATGGCTGCAGTCCGGGCGCACCTAAGGTCACGTCTATTGGAGGCGGTTTTTGGCGGACCAGGACACCCAACCAACACCATAGGTTGGTGCAAAAATTCCAGAACGCACAGTTTATGCTGCCAAAAAGCCGCGAGAACTGATGCGCCCAACGGAGTGAGGTGCGTGGAATGTTGCGAAACGGACAACGGACGCTTCCCTTTGCTGTCATTAATTAGTCTGTTTTCTATGGAATTTTCACACATTAAGCTGCCTGTATGTGCTGCTGCGTGGGTTCTGGTGTTCTAGGCCGCTACATTCTTGGCTAAATAATGGTCGCGGCACTTTCGACGCTTCCGTACCCATCACTGGCGCCTGGAAGGGCGCGGGATTCGAGAAAGTTTTGCCGCGTCGTAGCCCCCTTGCTTGGCAATGTGAGAGTTGCGCTTCCATAATGAGCGTTTCTACCGGCGGGAGCGAGCGGCAACGATAATCACATTAGCATTCACTAGCATCTATGGACACAGC
>NC_064877.1:79510646-79525646 GCF_943734665.1 Anopheles aquasalis
TTAATGAGCAGCATTAAGCTGTGTCCAGGGCTGAAGGTCTCTGTCTGCCTGTCTGTGTTCATATTGTATTGCGCCCGGACACGTGTTCATGCGGCTATAAAAAGGTTTTTTTTTTGGGGGGAGGCTCATCATTTAGTCGGGGGTAAGTGCGCTGGTTTCTATGGTTTGCTGGTTTAATGGCGACACTTTTCGGTGTCGCGAACATGCAGTCGCGTGCTGTTGACGTCAATCGGTCAACGGTCTCGTCTAAAAAACGCTCTTCAGGTATTGATTTGCAAACGATGAAACCACTCTTTGCCAAACAGGTTAATTACCACCGAGTGTGCTCACCTTGTTCATTTGTAATTAGAGAACTTTACGAGGCAAACAATATCCTTCATTTCATGCTACGCTAATTGCTGGAACGGTAGCACGACTTGCTATCAAGCGGTACTCGGCCATAGCGCCGGGATTTCGATCGAAAAGACATAAATTAAAAGAAGCCGCAGGCCAGATTGAGCAGACGAAGTAAACACTTGAGAATTCGCGTACTTATCATTCCTCCCCGGGGGCAGTGTAGGTGGGAGTGAGGGAGCTTCAGTTAATTAATGAGAAACCCCGGGATGGTGCACGCAAAAACCGACAACCGAGGAAGAAGAAGAAGAAGAAGAGCGGAAGCTGCAATTTTCGGCACCGCGGGCGTTGATGTTCCTTCTTAATGGAAGGACCGTTGGCAGGCAGGGGCAGACTCATGGACTTCCAAATGAGTTACCATCAATTTTTAAGTTTTATTACCCTCGACCAAAATCCAACAAATGGCCATTGGCCAGGCTGTACGGCGGACGGTATCGAAACAGGAACAGAACGCGGCAATGGCCACAACGACGACGACGGCGACCAGGCTGCTTATCGAGGCGGTTAACTGTGCTTTTGGCGATGGTTTTTACGGTGCCGCGACACCAGCGGTGCGCTGACACTGCGTGACACTGCCATCTCGTCCATTTGTCACACACTCGTTTACCGTAATGTTCCTCGGTACTTGGCGGGGTGGAGGCGCGAACATTTTGGTGTGGGAGGGAGGGAGTAATGGAGACAAGAGTGATGACTGCAAACATCGGCCCCGGTGTGATCTGCGGTGACTACTGCACCATCATCATCATCATCATCATCATCATCATGCAAAGTACAACGCGCACCGTTGGATGAGAGGTAGTTGAGGGCGGAGGGAACCCGGTGAAATGCCACAGAGGAGGGCCGGTGTGCCGGTGATAAATATTTGTCCCGACTTCACAAGATTCCGCGAAGCCACTCGGCGCGATCCTGCCGCTCCGGCCGGGACAATCAATTATGCAGCGACGGCGACGGCACCGAACGGGATTGAGACACGAGAATCCGTGTCAATGCGGTTTCCTCTGTGTGTGTCGGTATGTCGGTGTGCTCGATGGGCTTTCGTGGAATTAAGTACGACATTCAAAATGTGCAAACAGCCCGCCCGCCAGCCAAGTCGATCGCCAAGGGGACGCGAGGAAGATGCTGGCGGATGGAATGGATGATGAATTCGCGAAAAGGCAACCTCGGCGAGATGGTCGCAGGCCGACGCTGTGGCCACTCTGCTCCGTGCTGCAAGATGTTGATTTGGACATTAAGGTCGGTCTTGTCGTCCTGAGTCGTGTGCCAACTACTCCATCTTGGCGAGTAGCGGGGGGAAGAGCAACAGGCTCGTGGCTCTGCCGATGCCCACAGGGCTTGTCGATGCGGTGCCCGGAATGGCGTGTTGCAATCGCTTCGTTAACAACGACGTGACTTTATCATTCGATCCGCACTCGCGCACAGGCTGGCGCGTGGGAGATAATATTTAGGTCACGAGACATAATGCTCCCGTGTGGTGGCTGCGGGAGCCCCTGTACGAGCATGATTATGATTGATGCACCTTTCGCTTCGATGTGATTGCAGATCGGTGTACAGGAAGTATCTCAGCAGCAGCAGCAGCAGCAGCAGCAGCATCAACAGCAGTCCCAACAGCGACAGCTGGCCGCAGCAATACAGCAACAGCAGCAGCAGCAGGAGCAGCTAGTGCTGGAAACGCGTGATGTAGATAACAGTAATCTTAACGTAGACGATAGTCGCTTCGATGTGCCAACGGAGAAGAGCACACCGCGGAAGGTGGGCAGCCCGGATGTGCTCTATCAAGACGGTGGTGGTCCACCAGCGGCCGCCATTGGACCACCGGGAGCAATCAACGGTAGTGACATCTACTCCACTACCGCGTCCCTGGATTTCGATGCCAAGTTGAGGTAAGTCCGATGTTTCTCTATCTCCAGAAGATCGATTAACGTGTGCCTTGCTGGTTCTCTACGCCTCCCCCATCAGGACACTACTCAACTGCCACGACCGGGACTACGAGCCGGACATTGGCCAGCGAGGGGACTTTTGGGTGTTGAAAAACTATATTCGGGCCGAGCACGGGGAGCTACGGTGCCACGAAACCATCACCTACACCACGCACGCCGATTACACCTTTCTCGACAATCTGGTACCACTGCTGGAAAGGTAATGCTTGCAGCTGCTCCGGAAGAGAGTTCTCCGTTACTAACTGTTTACCGACATTTTGCCATTACCATTATTTGCAGGTGGAACGCACCAGTTAGCCTTGCGTTGCACGCACCGGGCACGGATTTTGTGCCCACGGTCAACTCGATCAAGTATCTAAGAGACTGCATACCAGAGAGTCATTTAGTACGACAGTTTGTCACATTTCATATTTATTTTAGTAGTAAACATATTCCAAAATTCGTAAGTATCCTTTTGCTTCCCCCTTTTTCGAAAGCCCATCCCAGACACTAATGCCGGCTCCCAATTGTCGTCTTGCAGGTTCCTAAGCACAATCAAGTATTAGACACAGCGTACAACTGCTCGCTGGCGGTACCGTACTTTAACGTGTCCGTCGCTCAGCTGTACAAGACGCAGAAGAAGCTGCTGTACCCGGTCAACGTCGGTCGCAATATAGCGCGCGATGCCGCCATGACCCATTTCCTCTTAGCTAGCGATATCGAATTGTACCCCAACCCGGGGCTAGTGCATAAGTTTCTGGAAATGGTCGCCCGGAACGAGCCGGTGCTGCAGCGCAAGAATCCACGGTACACCGCCACGTAACATTAATCACACTCAATCGAATTATTACTGACTAGATTCATTCCCAATTCCGGCATAATTTTAGAGTCTTTCCACTGCCGATATTCGAGGTAGACAACAACTCGCCAGTACCGCGGGATAAGGCCGAACTGCAGGAGCTGCTGCGATCCGGTAAGGCAATACCGTTCCACAAACGGGTCTGCTCCAGCTGTCACGGTGTACCAAAGTCCAAGGAGTGGATTGCGGCCAACGAAACCGACGGTAAGCATTGTAAGCGACTCGTCGTCGAAAGCGCATCCTTCACATTTGACTCACCCTTGCCTTGGATCCTGGACTTACAGATTTGGGCGTGTTTCACATTGGCAAGCGGATCGGCTACTTTGTGCACTGGGAACCGATCTACATCGGTACGCACGCCGATCCACACTACGATGAGCGGTTAAGTTGGGAAGGTAAAAGCGATAAAATGACACAGGTAAGAAAAAGTGATCTCTGCTAATGCCATCCAGCTGCTCAACTGATGTGAATCTTGTCTTCCGTCCCAGGGCTATGCGCTGTGCGTTCTCGACTACGACTTTCACATACTGGATAACGGGTTCCTGGTGCACAAACCGGGCATCAAGGTGCTGAAGAAGGACCCGAAGCGGGCGATGCTAGCCGCCAAAACGAACCAGCTCATCAAGAAGATCATCTACCCGGAGCTGCAGGTCATGTACGGCACCCGGAAGGGCTGTGCCGTATAGTTGAAGGGGAAACAGCATTAGTATAAGGCCAACGATAGTACTAATGGTGGTGGTGATCCTGGTGTTGGTGGTGGTGGTGGTGGTGGTGCTAGAGATTATGCTAGGGGACCGGCCAGCGCCAAACGCTCGCGGACCATGAGCTCATCAGTGGCTTCTTCGGGTTCATCCGCCGGATGGCCTCAGTCGGTGTTGACGGTGGTGTCTGGTACGCAGGATGGTTACCATCCGCACGTCAGCAGTCGCCGGAAGAAGGGCAAACCGAAGGGCTACATCCGGCGCCGAAGACGCTGATAGGCGCATGGTCCCGAAGGGTTGCGCTGGCCGTGACATCGCCTACGGGACAATTAGCCGGGCGAGCCGGGTGTTCGGTAAACGTACTCAGAAGGACCTCCGCCCTCCCTCTGTCGCCTGCGGTGTTCGAACGATCGCACGATCGAACTGCGCTCCCGTCAGAGGTGTCCCCACAATCAATCGTTTACCGATGCCCGTTGGAAGTGATATATAAGCTAAGGACGCCTAAGTTACGGTTTATTTTATATGTTGTACCAAGTGAAAATTGTGAATAACGGTGATAATGAATGAAGGCGCGCATCAGGCGGGCATGTCCTTCTCCTGTTCTTTCCTCCAAACCAACTGTAATGGCCTCTCCGCGGAGCACAGCACAGCAACAAACTGCAATTAAACAATGTTCACTGCACCCGGCGGGCTAAGCGCACAGAATGCACCTATAGGAGCATAGTCATTCGATCGGTGTGTGTGTTGGTGTATGTGTAAGTGTACCGTGTATAAATGTGTCGCCGTGGATAAATCCTTTTCAAAACCAAACCCCTTTTATCCGTACTACTTCACATCACGACAATGGAATGTGGTTCTGGCAAGCTGCCTGATTGCCATTGCGTGAGAGATCGAATTTAAACAACATTTTCACCGCATACCCATACACTTTGTGCATTATTTATTGACCTTAAACGGTAGCATCACTCGCTCTCACTAGACCATTAGTCCACGAACACACGGTGAGATCATCTACACTAGCGCGAGCAAACATTGATGATTAGACATTTAGGGACGGTATGATTAGAAATCCTTCGATCATGTATCATACGATTAGTTTGGTAGACATTTTTTAAAACAGAAATGGCGCATTACTCCGTTCCGTTCCGACGAGTCATAGTCGTAGGAATCATCGAGAGGCAAAGCATAGACACCAACGCACTGAAAGCCATGCGCGCAGTGGTGGTGGTAGATATTATAGATTCTGAGTAGAGCGTTGTGGACGCCATCGCCATTTTTTGAAGGGCCACACGGAACGAAACAATGAGGGTCCCAGAACAAGTGAACAACAATAATCTCACAGAACGCAACCGATGGTTAGCAAACTTAGGTAGTATGGTAGGCTGTATTGGAACCCAATTTCTCTTATCCATTGCAAGGTTACCGTTACCGAATGATCCTTCTACCAGTATGAAGCACCTAAACAGGAAGTAAAAAAAGCTAGGGTAGCAAAGCATAATAATTACATTGCTCATCAATCTCTATGCTTAGTTTGATTTTCCCTTTTCAATCGAAGTTGTCACTTTGGTGGCTTTACGGCTATAAAACGGAAACGTATACGTAAAAACGAAAGGAGTATTAAGCTTGTTTGCCAAAGCGTTGTTCCGTTCCTTTTTGATGCCATCTGGCCAGCCGTGCTTTGGAATGCCTAATTTGCCTTACGAGTCGTAAGGGAGGTTATTTGCTGAAAGCAAAAAGACAGGAAGGAAACAAGGAAGAAACAGAAACAAAACCAGTAGGCAGATAAACTAGCAACATATCGTATCCCGGAAAAGTAGTGTGATAACATAATCTCTGCATGTTAAATCTCACGCTCTTTCTCTCTCTCTTTAACTCAATCCCTCTTTCTCAATTATCTCTCTCTCTTGTACACTCTATGATCATATAATCATCATTTGCTGTTTTCCCTTTTGATTGCTTGATTTGCAGTAGGCGTATAGTTTGCCATCTTACTCGCTGAGTAACAAAAGATAATAACTTTTCAATAGAACCGACTATAAACACCTTTCCACCAATCACGTGAAGGATGTTTTAATTTCAAGTCTCCGTAGAAAGTGCCTTATACGTACTGATGTATTGAAATTACTCATACAACAAACACATGCACAGCAAAAGTGCATGAAATTGGCATGGAAAGCCGAAAGTCAAACAAGGAAAAAGAGCATGTAAAGAGTAACAAGAGAACCCCGCAAAGCCTATACGGGTGTATGAAAAGAACAAACAAATTGATAACACACAAGTCAATGAAGATTAGCGGAAGGAGAAATTAAGAAATTTATGGGAAAATTAAAACTATCGATAACAATCTCGAACATGAAACTCTTATCCAGATAAATGAGAGAAAACAAAGGGAAAAAGTCAAATGTGCTTCTTTAATCTTTTCGTAACCACCCATAAATTGCACTAAACTAGTGAACATGATAATTTTGGGCAACACAATTGCAAAGAACTGTAAGAGCACGAGCACTGGGCGCTCTACTAGCGACATCCTTCATCATTCGCATAACTAAGTTAGAAATGATCAAGATATTCTTAATTTTCCATATCTCTTAGCTTTCTCTAGCGAAAACGGAGACGAGGTTTTGCTCAGAGCAACACTTTAGCCTAGTATTAGCCAGTCGGTAGCAGAGTTTCGTTTCGGTGCAAACGTCGCTGCATGCCGTGTGCGATAAGCGTTGGTTCCAAAAAAAAAAAAGATGAAAAAGGACACAGACGGTGCTTCGAATCGATATTTTTTTTTGTACATAGTGTGATTTCCTTTTAGGGTCGTTCGTAAGTTTAGTCGTTTTAATCGATAGCATTGGTTTCGTATTTGATTTCTGGTTTTGTGTTGTGATTTGTAGCTTTCCCCTTTTTGCTGCTCATCCAAGCATGCAGACTCTAGCGTTCAGCGAAGACGCGAACGATAGCGATTCACAAGGATGTGGAATGTGGAACCAAGCATAGAAAACAAACACGGAGCAGGATAAGAGGGTAGGAAGGAAGGGGCGCCAGCAGGTGCATCAAGAAAATGAAGAGAAGAAGAGAGGGCACACGTGCGAAAACTCTTGGAAGTAATACATGTATTTCCATAGAAGTGTTCCTTTTTTTTATAAAAAGAAAACGAGAAAAAAATCAATCATTGTATAGCAAAAGTTGGTCTCGCGTTTTAGTTTACTTTTAGATTTTTGGTTTACTTTTCCTCGCTCATGATGACATCGCACAAAGCTTTCAGATTACAACCGGCCACAAACCCAATTGAACCCCTTCCATCGCATAATCGCAATGTAAACGCATTCGACAGGATTGCTCATATCATTGCACGCCTTGATGGTAGTAGTGGCCGATAGATACATCACTCTTATCGTCCCTTGTTATCTTATCATTTTACCGGCTCCCCACCGGTGCGCTGTTGGACCGTCAACAAGAGCGAGCTCAATCGGTTCAGTGTCGCGACAGGTGTAGCAGCTTGTTTGCCACCGGCCATTATTTAGCCGCCTACTTGTGCGTGCTGTTGGCTAACCTTCAGGAAGTGTTAATTCGATTTAAGGACGTGGTCCGTGCGGAAAGTGCTAACCAAGTGCAAAAAGGTGCAGGTTTTCCCTATCCAGTGGACAGCAACATCCAGTGGAGAATCAATGAGGTGGAGACCTCGGAGCAGCGGAGCAACGAAATGACGGCCACCTATAAGCCCCTGCGTACCGACGATGTGGAACTGGTGAACCAGCGTTCTACCGTGCTAAGGACGGTTCTTTTGCTGATGATTGTGTCCTTCCTGTTGTTCTGTCTGCTGGGCTATTACTATCAACCGGAAGGGGCTGACCGACCGAACAGTCAGTATCAGATGCAGGATGTGGCGTCCCATGAAGCACTGCTTAGGCGGCTCAAGTGAGTATTATCGCGTCTGGACACTAAACTGATTGTGTACACGGTGCATCAACTGCCTGATGACTAACCTGCAACACCACGAGATATTCTCTTCGAAAAAAACGCACTATGAAAAGGAAACAAGCACTGCACTCACTGAACACCAACTTCACTTCACAAAATTCACTTTTTTTTACTGATCTGAAGTTCTATGTGTACTGCGATTGCTGCCTAAAATTAGGTGATTTAGGGCAACGTGATTCGTCGCATGCTGGATGCTCACAATGTCTCGTCAAATTGTTTGTTCCAAAATTCCGCGATGCGCACCGATGAGTCGCAAATTGGATCGATAAATCCACCAGCGTCATTCTGCCCATACCTTGTGCTTCGTCACTTTGTAGCGCGATACCGTTATCAGTTCCGGTGCAGATTGCTTAAGCCATTCATTTGGCTACTTACCGGTAACGGACGCACACATTTATGTTTGGCGCCAATCGCGGCGAGACAGAACATGTGTCATCGCCATAAACATGCTCGTTGCAGTTGTCTGCTTTCTTCCATTTATCTCGCGTTCACTCATTCCAGGACCATACTGAACTGCCACACTCCAACGAATGAGTACCGGCTCGAACCGCACGGAAGCTACTATCTGCTGCGTAACTTCATCGCGGCCGAGCAGCCGGTCGAGTGCTACGAAACCATAACCTACACCACGCACGGTGATTACACATTCCTGGATAACGTAGTACCGCTACTGGAGCGCTGGCAGGCACCGGTTAGTGTTGCGCTCTACAGTCCAGGCACCGATCTCGATCGTACCGTAGAGCAGTTGCGTCTACTGCGCGATTGTGACGATCATCGACAGCTAGTCCGCCAATACGTGAGCTTTCATCTGTACTTAGACTTTGAGCATCTACCATCGCACCCGATCGCGCACTACCAGGATCTAGTGAAGCAACCGATCGAGTGTCCAGTCGGTGACGCAGTCCTTCAAAGTCAAAGCTACCGGGCTGAAAACAATCTTACTTACCCGGTGAACGTGGGTCGCAATGTTGCTCGATCCTTGGCCCTAACACACTTCGTCCTTGCGAGTGATATTGAGCTGTACCCTAGCCCCGACTTCATTCCTATGTTTCTCCGTATGGTAGCGCATCCATTCTATCAGTTCACGCTACATGGTACACCGTCGGTCTATGTTCTGCCAGTGTTTGAACTAACGGCGTCCAGTGCCGTGATCGATGGGCTACCACAGAATAAAGCTCAACTGTTGGAGGCATTGGCGAGCGGTGGAGCGATCAAGTTCCATGAACAAATCTGCTCCCACTGCCACACGGTGCCCGGGTACCAAGAATGGCTCGGTGTGCTGAAAGACGAGTACACGATGGACATTCTGACGACGGCCAAACGGGATGGTCCCTTTGCTCACTGGGAACCACTGTACGTCGGCACAAACCGGGATCCAAAGTATGACGAACGGCTAAGCTGGGAGGGTAAGGCGGACAAAATGACGCAAGTAAGTAACGCTGGGCACGATTTCCTACCGTTTTGAACACCATTACATTGGTCCTTTTCTACTTTCTTTCCCAGGCTTACATCATGTGCGTCCAGGGATACGATTATCATGTGCTAGATAATGCGTTTTTGGTGCACCGACCGGGAGTAAAAACATTGGCGGAAGCGACGAATCCAGCACAGCAATCGATACAGCGATCCTTCATCAAGAGTACCATTCTCAACGAAATTACCTCACTGTACGGGCAACGAGAAGGCTGCAGCATCTAGCATCACTGGATCACCGTTTGCAAACATGCTTTAACGAACTTCTAGTCACACGAAGTGGAAGAAATGGACAATAGGTAGTGGATGGTATTTTGTTTATTAAAAATCCTACTAAAATCGACGCTATCGGTGTCGATTACCACCTAAGGAGGTTCTATGGTAGTTCCGTAGTCGGAGTAGCATCCCTAAGCACAACCAGTCACATTGGCGATTCCGTCACATGCGTTAATCAGCTCGTTGAATGCCTGCTCCGGTCCACAGAAGTTTAGCCGAGGCCTATCGTCGACACACAGGAAGTACTTCTGGCAATCGTCCGGTGCACGGAAGAATCGGATCGGCTGCACCAATCCGGGTGCCTGCGGTGGACACTTGAAACCAAGATACGCTTCCGCATCACAGTCCTCCACCAGATCAGCCCAATCGCACTGATACGTCGCAGAATTGAAAGCCAACCCCAGCGGACAATCGAGCACGTAGGCAGTGCCGCCGGCACAGTTCTTGAACTGGCCACAGTTGGCCCGATCACCGACCTTGTAGTAACCGAACTGATGCGGGCAGTCTTCGGTCGGAATGGCCGGTTGGGTACGGGTGCGGCTTCCACAATCTACATCGATCGGATACTGGCAGGGGTAGGAGAACAGGGATGCCTTCTCGTTGAAGAGGAGCCCATCGGGGCACAGCTGACGCGTCGGTTCACCATCCTGTGGAGCAAGGAGCGAAGGAGCAGGATGTTAGCATGCTGGACTCACTGGACGGATCTCGAAAGACGTACCCTACACTCGATGTATGCGTCACACTGGTCTGACACTGGGAAGCGACCATTCTTCTCGGGGCAAGACTGACTTTGTGCTATCCGGAGGAATGAGAGATGAGAAAATATGAAATAGGATGACAATAAAAGGAGATTATTTTTGGAAATGTTGATTTAAAAAAATGCTTAATGATACAATTTTGGAGAAGCATGCTGTTCACCATGATTTCAAATTGTATCGGCTCTTTATTTTCCATTTTTCTCAAAAATCCTTTGCCACAATTATGTAGAAGCATTTGAAACATACTAAATAAATGCTTCATGACAGTAATCGGCTAGTATCAGTTCATCAATAGAGATACAAGATACTGTATCAGTGAATCTGCTTTCCATTTCACTTGGTGGCCGTGACCTTCTACCAGATCAGATCTCTCGTAAGATTGCCATTTGCTTCTGTAGGTCCCGGACATCGCCATTCCGGTTTCTGCCTTTGACGAATTAGTAGCCCACTGTGAACGTCCGCATAACATTTGCTGCCGGATTCCACGGCCAAAGGTGACCCGACGGAAAAGATGGCAACAGAGAGGCGCAAGATAAATATCAAACATCTCAATGCCCGCTAATCGATGGTGGCCCAATCGAAACGCCCAAAATGTAACCTTCACACACGCGGCTAGCCCGATCGCTCGCCGTTCGATCACTCTAATGAACCGGTAGTCGGTAGGTGAAATCAAAAGGGGAAAGAAAAAATATGAATATTCCGTTCCGATCGGAGCATCTTCTTCGCGCCTCAAGGTGAACCAGCTGGGGTGTTGAGCGTGAACGATCAAACAGAATTGTGGCCTTTAGTACGCTTCTCCGTCAGCTCATACACGCGACGTCATACATCGAGAGCATCAACGGTACGCAAATGCTCCTCTGGCATCACGCGTAGGTTTGCAAGTTCCTCAGAAGATCGCACCGTTCGTTGCTTAATCTTTAAATACGAAGGAAGTGTGGTGCAATGATGCCATCACCCGTTGTGTCACCCTATCCGTTAACCATCCGTTTTCACTGCTAAGTAATGATCACACTTTCGCTTTTCATTCGCGATCTTTAGCGGCGGTTGTCGAACACCCAACGTCCTTGGCATCGATCAGCGCAGTCACGAGTTCACTACATTTTCCCATCCATCGGAGCGAACGTTTTGGGAGTTTTCCACGCGTAGTGGCGCTGATTGCGCTGCTTGATACAGCTGCTCTGGGCCGCTCGATAATTACCATGATAAACCAGGGCCGAAACACAAAACACCACGATGGTTCCAGTGAGCCTTCCACCAAGGGGCGACATGATCGTCTTGTTCTAAGTGGCGTTCACTAAAAAAAAGGGGGTTCGATAGAGATTGTGCGAGAAAATTCGTTCCACCTTCGATAAGCGATGGATCGGGACTGACTTGTTGAATGGCGCACGATCGCCGGAGGAGATGCATCTTCCACCGAGCACCGCGTGCTGGAGCTTATTCTCCCTCCACCTCCAGCGCCAGGTGGGCTTTTCTCGAAGCGACGCAGGAACGTCACCGCGAGATTCATCAGCTATTCATGGAGACACCTTAAGCTGCTACCATCGTCGTCGTCGCGTGGGGGCTGTGTTGTGATATTGCGAAACGTGTTCCATTCCAGCCAGCTCTGTGGGGGAGAATGACGAATGCTACGGAACGCGGGAGTGTGATTCAAAGAATTCCAGCATCTTTTAACTACGCACCACAAGATGTCTCGGAAATTCCATGTGCCATTTGAGCTTCCGTTACATACCGAATGATGTGTTGCACATCGGTGGCTTAAAGAGGACACAGTTTGCCGGATGAACCGCACACACAGTTTGAAGCCCGTTTGAGACGGCATGACCTTGACATTTGCTGAGCTCGCGCGTGTTGGATCATCCGCGATCGGGCGGCTCTTGGTTTGTCCGTTTTTTCCGTGCCATCGGGGGGCTTTTTTCGGAGGTGCTATTTTTGCCGATGCTGCCCGTAATCTACCTTAACGAATTCACCGGAGGCACTTTCTTTGGTCAAAGTTAATGCCGATTGATTAATGGAAGCACGTGGATCGTAACAGCGCGGAATGCTCATCATGGTTTCCAGGTGCTAGTTTTGGGGACAATGAACTTTAGAATAATGTTTTTTTTTAATTTTAAAATTAATAACATGATTAATGATACCGCATGTAGCTATCTTTATGGGTGGTTCATTTAGAAGGATTTGAAGTAGTTTTTCGCATTCAACGAAATGCTCAAAGTATTGCCAATGGAAGCTAGTGCCTTACAACTAAATTGCAATAACATTTTCCACAACGGTATCAACATTCGCCACCAAGAAACCTTTTCCAGTCGCCGGAAGCTGGTCCGGGATTTTTACTCTATTTTTAAACAGCTCATTATCATCGTGGCAACAATTTGCCCCGTATGATTGCTGGACGGTGAAATCACTCATAGTTGTTGCTCCGCCAGTAGCATAAGTGACCACTCCCAGACAAGTCACATTGGAACTGTGTGCAAACTGTGTTACTCTAAAATGAGTCTTTCATTTTGGTACTTGTTCGTGGCTTTCGTCGTTGGCGTGATTGGCGAAGAACCAAATTCTAACACAGGGCGTTTGGGTTTGCCGATTTTAGAAAGCGTTTCGGGATTCGCTTTGGAGCGGTTGTTGAACAAGCATGACTTCCTGCAACACCAACTGCTAGAGCAGAGTAAGTCCATTGCAGCAGTTCAATCGCAGCAGAGGCAGAGCTTTGAGCTACTAACGAAGATGCTGCAAGATGTGCAAAATCAGCAAAAGCAAGATCTGGCTGAAGCATCTAAGTGGAAAACTGAGATTCTAGCGACTATTAAAACTAGCCAATTGACAAGTACCAACTTATTGGCTACGTTGCAACAACAGATTCAACAGCAGAAGAACGATACAGCGACGGATCGAGCTGAATTTTCCAAACGGTACATCAAGTCTCAAAAGGACACTGAAGATATCAGGGAGAAGCATGATCAGAGCATCAAACTGTTGAATAGTATAAAACAGGAAATGCAAGTGCAATCCGATGAGACTGCGAAAGATCGAATAAGTGTTTCGAAATGGCAAGCAGATATCAATACATCGATTGCGTCCATTCGAAATGAGATGGACACATGGAAGAAGGATTTTCTTGGGGTGTCGACTTCAGAACGAGATGATCAAGTGCAAAGCATCAAATTATTGCAAAAAGAACTGGAACAGCAGAAAAACGATACATGGACGGATCGAGCTGATTTTGTGAAGTGGCAAACAAAATCACAAAAGGACATGGAAGACATTAAAGAAAAGCATGATGAGAGCATGAAACTATTGACTAGCATAAATCAGACAGTGCAAAGCCAAGGGTTCGATATACGGAGATATCGAGGGATTCTTTCGAACGGGCAAACAGATATCAATACATCCATCAGGAACATTCGAAATAACATGGAAAAATGGCAGAACGATATTCTTAAAATTTTCGATTCCAATCGAGAAGAGCAAAGGCAACAGTTTAAACTTTTGCAACAACAAATGGAGCAGCAGAAGAACGATACAGCGTCGGATCGAACTAGGTATTTGAACTGGTACAATGAGTCTCTAAAAGTAATCGGAAGTATTCAAGACAAACAGGATCTGAACGGCAAGTTAATTTCCAATTTGTCGCAAAATCTGTCGCAGCACTTTGTTGCTTATTGTGAACAAGAAAGGCATGAAAGAGGATGGATGGTTCTTCAACACCATTTCAGTGCAACACTTGACTTTGACCGCAATTGGACCGACTATCGAAACGGGTTTGGTGAAGCTGGATCAGCTGGAGCTGATGTTTGGATTGGGTTAGAGAGGATTCATCAAATAACGGCAGCCCAGCCTTGCGAGTTGCTCGTGGAACTAATGGACTTTGATGGTACGTACAAATTTGCACGGTACAGTCAGTTTGCAATCGGCAATGAAACGGAACAGTATCGGATCAATGCGCTTGGAGTGTACAAAGGATCTGCGGGAGATGCACTTCGGAACCATAGCGGGGTGATGTTTTCGACAAAAGATCAAAAGAGGGATAATGATGCAGATGATAAAAGCTGTGCACAGCAGTACAGTGGTGGCTGGTGGTTCAAGCAATGCCATTTTGCCTTTTTAAACGGAAAATATAACTCCGAGAGCAAAACTGGTATTCATTGGTTCCCATTCAAAAACAGTTGGAGCGGATTAAGTAGTTCCAGAATGTTGGTTCGACCTTTATAAAGAATAAAGATGTCTTTTTTATGTTTAAGAAACAACGGAACGGAGATACATACTTGTTTTTGTACTTATTGCATAAAAACTGCAAAAAATTGAAGAAAAACGCGAAACCGAGAGAACTCGAAATTGGATTTTTTACTTCGCAAAGCGAATTTAGCGTCTCCAACACAACCAAAACAAAAGGCACGAACTGTCAGTTTTTTTCATTCATTTTTCTAATCGTCGCGAGCGATTTTGTTCGGGATGACTTCACCTGTTTCCTATAGACACTTTGGTTCGCGCTATTTTTACCGAAATTTATTGCCCTTTACGAATGTTTTTGGCCAGTAAAAAGTAAAGATTATAGTTATCGCATGAGATCGGCCGATCAAAATCGTAGCGTGTAAACGCCCCATAACAGGAGCGAGAAAATGTTCTGTGTCAACGGGGCACTACGATTTCAAGCAAATGGC
>NC_064877.1:79528146-79530646 GCF_943734665.1 Anopheles aquasalis
TACGACTCAAGCACCTGCCGTACGTCCCGGTTTTGGATATTGTGCGATATCAAACGATCCATAAACTTTTTGTTCTTCAAAATGCGAAAGTTGGTATCGTCCAGCACGATCGAGTGCTTGCCCTCGATCCCATCGAACAGCACATTGATCAGAAACTCGCGCATCAGTCCACCTGGTTCGATGCGCTTGAAAAATGCATCGTTGATCGCGATGTCACACACCACGCAGCTCTGGTTGCTCTTGTCCACGATCTCGCGCGGAATGGTGATGCTCATCGGTATACGGTAGCGGTTCGGTTCCCCATCGTTCAACATAGCGATCAGCTCATCCTCGGTGATGTCGCGCGGTGCCGGAATGCCATCCGTTTGACACACGTTGATGAAGAACTTTTCCTCCGTGCCTTTCCGGAATGCTTTGATGCAGAAGCCTAACGGGAAGAAAGTGTAAAAAGATTATCGATCGATCGAAGCAAGCGACAACAGGTTCAAAAAAGCTCATAGTAGGCTCACTAGATCAACAAAATAGAAGAGCCTTTGCCATATACATTTTGATAATGCTAATAAAAAATAAACATCAAAACTCATCATTCACATTAACAAACGCTGGTCCCAACGGTCTCATTACCACAAGTTGTAGTATTACATCCGTTCCACCCAGCATTCCTTTGAATTATGCAAATTACCCCCAATCGGCCGGGAGGAAGAACTTTGACCCGAAATAGTGTCAACCAATTATTAATCACCCCTTTCCGCAGCACCAAACTACAGCTTCAATGGGCCCACTTCCTTCACCATGAATTCCGTGGACGAATCCATCCATCAAAACCGGTGAAACCGTCGCGCCGCCTAATGTTGTCCGCCACGGTGACATGGATTACGCAGGACACGAGGAGACGGGCGGGCTGAAAGTGAAACGATGGTTCGACGCGGTCCATGACTCGGCACAAATGGCCAGTTCCTTGACCGGCGCTCCAACTGACCACTTGCAGCGCTCCATGACGTTATCCATAACGTCATCGGTTGACGCGGTTTGACGCGACGGTCTTCGCTTACACGTTGGTTACGCGTTCGAATTCACTGGCCTATCAGCCAGCCAGCACCACCCCAAAGGAAGCCATAACAATTTGGATCACCCTTTGTAAAACGAAAAATCTCGCCAACAACAAATCGATATCTCCTACCGACCGAACCACGCCGCTGCAGCGAGCACCACGCCATCACCATGCCGGCACGGTGGTGGTGGAGCGAAAGGCGTGAGACGGATCACACATGCTTCCGATGCCGATGCCGATGATGATGATGATGATGACGATGACACCGGTCATGATGATACTACACGATGCGAAGGCGCGCGAGAACTCTCGTTTGTCGTTAGACGGAGCACTAGACCACATACACTCGGCGCCCTCCGGCCGAGTTGATCGTGGAACGTGGCGCAGTGAACATCGCAGTCCTATCTCTGCCGCTCGAACAGACGGCCCCTCGTGTGTGTTTTGGTTTTTCTTCGCTCTCTTCTTGGGCGGACACAAAGTAAGTGATAAAAATGTGGTTCTAGTGATCGTCTGATCGATTGTATTCTAACGAGTGGCAGATCGTCGAAAAGTGTCGTCTGATCGTTGGTGACCATATAGCAAGGTCCCGGAATAGTTCTCGGTGCTCGATACAAGGTCGACCTTCTCCCTACACGCCCCCGTGTGTCGTTGAACTCGATCGTGAAAATCGTGTGATCGATGCTAGTAGTGATGCTCGGCGAATGGTGCTGCTGCCGATGGATGATCATAGATCCGCGACTAGATCTTGGTGTGCTCGTGCTGCTCGGGAATGTGGCAATATTGTGCAATGCTGTGGGGACGCACTTCGCGATACGCCGACCTCGCGCGTCGAGTTTGCTATCAATTGAAATTCTCTCCCTCCCCCGCCGTCTCCTTCTCATTCGTTGCTATATTGTCTCAAATATGCGGTCCGCGATTCCAATCCAGAATGGATTGCTAGGATGGCTAGCGACAGCCTACCATGCAGCCATTGATTGCTAGTTTGTGTTGATGAACGAATCACGAATCAATTTTCGAAAGCGCACGCTAGGCGATCAGACAAACGACCGACGACTTTGGCTTAGCAATTGAAGCGCACCCGGCAGTAGGGAACCATTAGAGCATTCCACGGAGATGCTGCACGGTCTCTATGCTCACTGCGCAAGATGAACGGCCACGTGAATCGAGAAAACCGCAGCTTAGAACACCACACAAACGCTCGTTCGGTCGGTTTCTTCTTCACCCCGCCAGCCAATCGGCCCTGAAGCGCGGACAGGTTTTTTCGGTTTTTTAAACTGTCCAAAGGCCAACCGTATGTTGACCGGTCACGGCAAAAAAAAGCATTACCAAGATGTCCGGTGATTTGGAGCCTCGTTTTTGGGGTACAGCGGCTAGCGACGAACAACATCGTTTGGCGAACTCTCTCAACATAGCGTCGTCCGCGTTTTGTTTCAAACGCCAGTTTCGGTG
>NC_064877.1:79540646-79543146 GCF_943734665.1 Anopheles aquasalis
TCAAAAAAAATAGGTCCGCTAGCATTCAAAGCGAATTGTACTGGTTCTTCGTTAAACTGCTCGTCGGCAAACAATTTCCTTAGCAAACCAATAACGTTTCAACGGCAGTTATTTGTTGGTGTGTTGTTTGGCTCGGTAGCTGTGTTACAGCGTTTGGCGTTATCCATGTAGCCTGTGCTGTGCCTCTGTGCTGCATGTTGTCCTGCTAACCATTTTCTTTCGTGCTTTTACTTCATTTCTATTGCTTTCTCATGTGTGTTGTTCGCTGTTGTTCAATGGTGCATCATGTCTCTGTGTGTAAGATTCAAATCTGATGAAGCTTTTTCAAAATTCTCTATCTCTCTGCCGCGGAGAGATCATCATTCCATTGTTTGTGTGCGTGTGTTTTATTATCTAAATATTTATGCCTATTTGTGCTTCGATTACGCGGATCATTCATTACATTTGCTGACGCGCTGTTCATCTGTTCCGTCCCGTCCCGTCCGTTCGTTCGTTTGTTCGTACGATTGCAGTGTTGGCGACCTTCTTGTGCACGCTCTTCCTGTACATCGGTGCGCTGGGAGCATCCAAAGCCCTGCACAAGACGCTGCTCGTCCGGGTGATGAGGGCCCCGTTAACGTCCTTTTTCGACATCACACCCGTGGGCCGCGTGCTGAACCGGTTCAGCAAGGACATCGACACCACCGATTCCGATCTGCCAGCGGCCCTACGTGCCTGGAGTGCCTGCTTCTTCGGGGTACCGTGTCATTTGTTTTGCGTCCCCGTGACGTTACCGTTTATTATACATCCTTACATCTCCTGCCCTTTCCTCCCTCTTCGCTTTTGTCTTTTTTGTGTGTTAGCTTGTTCTTCTTCGCAGTAATTGAAAGAATCCCAGTTCCAGCGCTCACGTACACTAACACCTTTCACCAAACATACCTCAAAAACCAATCCATTACACACCCAACCCACTTAGATAGGCGAGCAGTAGAATTTTGGTTCCTACTACTCCGGTTGTCGTCGTGCTATCATAGGTGGCTAGCCATCGATAACACCACATTCACAAATCATCGCTAGCAACGGGCCTCAAAAGGATCTCTCTCTCTCTATCACACATTTGTCATGAAGGAGAAGGGGCCAACTAGGATTTACCAACTTTGCTCTGCCAACTCTGATCGACATGATCATACGAGATACGAGCACAACCGCAGCTAACCCACGATGGTCCCCATTTGTCCGGCACCGTAATTCATAACCTGGGACTGAGACGTATCGATAAGAACTTTCCTTTCTTTTCTACCAAAATTAAAACCTCTCTTCTCTTTATCTCTCTTCCCGCCCTTTTTTTTCTCGACGCTCCCTATCCGGTCTGGCTGTCACCGCTAGTAATTAGTTTGTACCTTGGCGTGCTAACCCTAGTAGTGGGCTCGATAGAGGCAACCCGTATCCTTCACCGAAGGCTGCTCGAAGGTATCCTACGGAGTGGTATGACCTTTTTCGATACCACACCCAGAGGCCGCATCATCGCGCGCTTCTCCAACGATATCAATACCCTCGACTACAGCCTGCCGATGAACATTAAAAACTTCATACCAACGGTCCTACGGGTAGGTTCCGTGCATTGTTTTGGAATGTATTTTGCCGATCTCCGGTTTCTTAACCCCTCCTCCCATTAACCTGGTAGTAATGTTTAAGCCAAGTTAAGTTACTGTTTCTGGCGCTGCTAGTATTTTAGTGCTAGCTATACTTGATCATGTGTAGCGAGATCGATCGTTGTAATGATCACTTTTATTTGACTTCATATTCCTTTTGTATTCCATACTTTGTTCTAGCTTGTGTTTTTAATACTACTTTGTTGATATTCTGCAGTGCAACATTCGTTACGTTTGCTCCTACCTTCATCATCTGGTTTAGTTTTTGTTGTTTGTATTAAAAAGAGGGAGTAAAAGGGGGCCGATGATACGCTTCATTTATCTAGTGTGTCGTAGTAACTACTTTGATTCAATTTGCACGTTTTGCTTTAAAATTACTTAAAATTGTGTATAAATCCATGACACCATAGTTGCTCATGGAATGTAGTACACGGAGCATTTCGTTATCCATCGGAGCTGCTATACAGTATCGTTGCCAAACGTCCATTAGCTGTTGGTCCTTTACATGAAGCGGGAATGTGAAGAGCAAACTGTGTTTTGACCAGTTTCGTAGTTAGAACAAGATCCCCTTTCAATAAATCATCAAAACTAGTTAGAAAAGGACAAAACACATACACAATTTACACTAGAACCATCATTAGCACCACGAATATCCAAATTCAATGTCCAACAAACTGCCACTTCCATTGTCCTCTCCCCATTCCTCGTATCATTCCACAGCATTCATCTATATGGCTGGCGACCTCGTGCCACAGTTTGCGTGCATAAATGCAGCGGACATGCTACATCGCGCGTTGCTGCACCACGTGCTGCGGTTTCCATCGCAATTTTTCGATACAAATCCCACTGGCCGCATACTGTCCCGGTTC
>NC_064877.1:79555646-79563146 GCF_943734665.1 Anopheles aquasalis
AGGGAGTCACAGTTACAAATGAGGTGCCATCAATATTCCACCCCCTGATGCATAAGTAACACGGCGCGGATTCCTCTGCTTCCTTTCTTCCGGCATTCAGTTTTAAAACACTCGCGAAACCCATCATCAGCATGGAAGCAGCGCAGTATTTCGGGACATTTTTCGACTTTTATTGTCCTTATCGTATAGCTGGACGCAACACCGCCGGGAAGCGATTCCAAATTATCAAACAAAAGCATCGTTTGGTAATTTTGAAATCGATTGTATTGCTTGTGATTTGCACGCTGGCCGCCTTGCTAGGACCAGGATACGCAACCGTGTTCATCCCTAACCGGAGTTGCATTAATCGGATCATTAATTGGCTCTGTCTGGGCATCGCGTTGGCCACCAACTTCATGGTAACGTGGGAAAGCATGGCCACCAGCAAGGAGGACATACGAGTGTGGAACACGTTTGATCGAATCGAAAATACACTTCTCAAGGATGATCGGGCCGGAGCACTAGCGCTGATCCAACGTGTCAGTCGTACCTACGGTTGGATGTTCTTTCTCTGGTTGGCACAGGTCGGGCTAGTTATCGGATTGTTGGTTGTTTTAGAAATGCGCTCAGAAGAGCATAGTTTAAGATGTTTCATCATAATCTTCGAAGTGCTGAGCATCGTTGATAGCATGAAACTATTGCAGATCATTATGTACGTTCGCATTTTGACCGTGTACGTGCGAATGTTAACCATCAGGTATGGTCGGTTAGTAGTGTCCTTGAATGGAAGAATCGAGGATAGGGTTCCTGATCGCTTCCACCAACAGTTTCAACCGCTCAGTCTGTGTTACTTTGATTGCATGAAGGTGTTCTGCCAGATGCAGGATCAATTTGGTTGGACTCTAACGTTTATGTGCCTAAAATATTGCATCGTATTGTGGAATGAAATTTATTGGACGGTATACCGCTCAGTGCTGGATCGATCGTTCGAGTGTACGTACCGCAGTGTTAACTGCCCCCGGGTGTGGAGGATAACGGAATCCTTTTCCCGTTGCAGGGTATTGTGTGAACCTGGTGCCGTATCATTTCGTCTACTTGTTCTTCACTTGGTCTTGTGAAAGATTCTACACGGAGATACGGCATCTTTCTCGCCAGCTCTACAGGATCAATGTAAATTCCTTGGAGGACACGATCGTCCTGAGAATCCGACAGTTTCAGCTGCTCCTTGAATACAACACGTTATTCTTTCATACGTTTGGAATTTGTCTCGTCTCTTATCGATTAATTTTCCAGGTAAAACAGAAGATAAACTTACAGTTCCACTATCCAATCACTGAATGTGGTAATCCTCTTTTGCAGTATATCATCTCGGCCATAACCAGAGTCTCTTTTATCGCACAAATCCTCATCGATTACAGCTACGAATAAAACGCATTTTTGTAATTCAGCGATCTGTTCAGCGCGTGCTGGGCTGTCAACTGTGCTTTGTTGTCGTGATTGTTGTGATTCTTCGTGCGCCAAAAATTGTTCACGAAATGGATGATTCATAAAATCGCGGATGGCCGTTTTCCCCAGTGTCGTGTTTTAAGTTTGCCTTTTCGTTCGCTTTCCACTAGTGCACCACTAATTGTTTCCACCTTCAGCTGATAAGCTGCTGTCCATCAATCCTTCAATCAGCGCACTCGCACTTTCATCTCGCCTCGCCTCGGCTTTGTGTGCCGCCGTCTTCGAACATGTAAGTACAGGACGTAAATGTAAAGTACATCAAGTAAGCCGTGAGTAAGCCGTGTGCCTTTTTGTGATCCTCCCGATCGAGACCTTTAAGTACCTCCAGCAACGCCCCGAGTGCCGGTGGCTTGTTGCATTACGCGGAATAAATAACGAAGGAACTTTCTTTGTTCTGGAGCTTGCCTTGCGACGCAACTGCTCTACGGACTGCAGATAAGCCGAACTGATCCTTTCAACTTTCCATTTTTTAGATTCTCGACTGCAGCAAAAATGTTTGGCAAAAAGAAGGACACCATCGATGGAAGACGCATTTCTCCGGGATCGAGTCGTTCGCCCGAGAATGGTTCCAGCAACAGCGGGCCAGCGTATATCATCGAGCGTTACGCCGCGTACTATCCCATGAACCACAAGCGCCGTGGAATGGCTCTGATCTTTTCTCACTACAACTTTGCCGTTCCGCATATGAATTTCCCACCACGAGAAGGCAACAGAGTAGACTGCGATCAGCTGACTGAGATGTTGCAAAAGTTTGGATTCGATGTTCACATTTATCACGATTATAAGCTGTCGGAAATTAAGGACGTCACATCGAAGGGTAAGATTGAGCGGAATAGATCGATCGGAAATGGCCATTACTCATTCACACTTGCCATTGCAGTTGCGCAGATGGATCACAGCGATAATGATTGCCTGCTGGTGGCCGTGCTTACACACGGTGAAAAGGGTGACTACCTGTTTGCCTACGATTGCGTGTACGAGTTTTCCGCCATCTGGAGCCAGTTTACTGCCGATCAATGTACGACTTTGGCCGGAAGGCCTAAAATTTTCCTTATTCAGGCGTGCCGTGGAGATGAACTTCAAAGTGGCGTAAAGGTGCAGCGGGATGGCATCGCCCGTTACTCCATACCGACACATGCCGACTTTTTGTTCGCGTACGCAACAATTCCAGGCTACATGGCATTTCGGAACACTACCCACGGTTCGTGGTTCATTAACGAGCTGTGTAAGGAAATGCGGGAGAACGGGCATAAATACGATTTCCTTACGCTGCTCACGTTCGTCTCGCAAAAGGTGGCCTTCGAACATGAGTCGGTATCGAACGATGCTCGGTTCAACATGCGTAAGCAGATGCCGTGCATCGTGTCCATGCTTACGCGTGTGTTGCTTTTCAACTCCGTTTAGACGATCCTCTGACGGGGTGAGCTACTACGCTAATCATCACACACTGCGATTCAATTAGTCATGGCATACTACACTTCGAAGTAGTAGAAGTTGATGTCGACGTTATCTCCTCCT
Source organism: Anopheles aquasalis (assembly GCF_943734665.1). NCBI lineage: Eukaryota > Metazoa > Arthropoda > Insecta > Diptera > Culicidae > Anopheles > Anopheles aquasalis. Next base: position 79,558,650 of record NC_064877.1, read on the forward strand.
GAATCCACTTTTTTTACCACGATCTACCATTACGCGCTACCTCATCGCGAGCGTATTACGTTAGTTTTGCGCTGGTCAAACGCACAATCATGTCGCGCTTTTTTTATTGTTTGTTTTAATTTATGTTACAGTAGCAAACGTGTGTTTGGTACTCAGTGTTTTATATGTAAAATTAATCGAATTATTATGTTTACACTTGTGCTGTAGTCATACCCTGATTAGAACAGAAATACCCAGTGACAATGAACCTTTGCGACCAACAAGACAATAATTTATGTTAGATTTCTTTGAATTTGAATCCATGATTATCAATAGAGGGGCAGTTCAAAACATGGGTCACAATGCTGAACATGAATCTTTTATACAACCTGTTGCTCATTGACTCAGTCGCACTAGTCGAGATGGCAGCTAGATGCACTTTTGCATTTTTTTATTTAAATGATTACCACGGGAACCTAGGACACATTTTATAACTGCAGAAGTGTGAAATTCTAATCATTAGGTCTAAGTTTCAATGCTAGAAAATAATTTATTTAAGTTACCAAATTTAATACTGCGTCCGGACAAAAGGTCTTGAAAATTCCTCTTCTACATTCAGGTCTTGTTGATCTAATCTTTTTTAAACATTCTATTTATATCCAAATTGGCCCCATGGCATGGTTCTGGTTCTTATGCTCATCACTTTAATCAGCTAGCATCTAGTATTTACAAAACTAAATTATACTCTTATTTACCTTTCGATGTACTTTATTATACAATTTTTACTCTATTGAATCCGGACCATTAACGCTTAGCCAAAGTGTACACGAAGATTAGCGCAAAACCATATTAAAACCCATGGCAGGTAATTATGAATCGTTCCAGTTCGTGTTGATCCGACTTTTGGCATACGATGTACGATGAATAATAGAATGGATAAAATGGATCAAAAACACCAAATTAGCCCGGTAGCGGCTTCATTGATAGCAATCCGAATCGGCCCACCATAATTGAAATTTTATTGATCTACAAATCGATAACAATATCGATCCACCGAAGCGGAGCAATAACTCTCGCGTAAATATTGAGACCCGATCGAAGGGAACAATAGATCGCGCGCGTGGAAAATGGGGCAGCTCAGGCTTGTCTTCGGTGTAAAAAAATGAAATAAATTGTCCAGCTACGAAAAGGTAATTGTTGTGTTGTCTTTCTATTTTGCTTTTATTTGTTATTAATTTCCAATGTTCATAATGCTGTTTGGGGCGCCTGCTTACTTGCAGCATAGGGCGCTTCAACATAACCACCTGCTGAAGGGCTCCATTCCGATCGTAGCATGCTGCGTTTTTTTGGCCGCGTTTTTCTCTCTCGCTCCATTGAATCGCGCCTCGACGACCGGTGAGAATACGCAGTGCGGTTCGTGTTCGGGTTCGGCTTCGGCATGTTTTATGCTCTCTTTCCCTCCTTAGCCGCATACCTTGGTTCGGGTGCTGGCGATGCTCACATGAATCGCGGGCTCATCGCCAACGTGGATTCACAGTGCCAGGTCAACGCAAACAGAGGTATCTAGTCGCCGGAGCAGCGGATACATACACCTTTTTCCCTCCGTAGCGCGTGGAACTGTTGCGTGCCTTCTGTCCGCTGCCCGGACCGACGAGAAATACGTCCACGTAGGCAAACATCAAATTTAATTAGTATTCCGTGCAGTGGCCGAGTGGCTGTGGCGCGTATCCGTTCCGCGGCAAGTTCGGATCCAAGCAACCGTCGGACAGGTTGGCGCGATATCTTGGTGTGCGTTCAGTGTTCGCGTCATCACCGTCATCATCATCATCATCATCATCTTCTCCTGGGCTGCTGCCGCGTGATCTCATGGATCTTCGCTCTCGCCCAACAACTGGCAAAGGTGCTGATTTGCATTGAGAAGCCACCGTGTGGCGGTGGAATTTCCACAGTTCTCCGGGAGTACCACCGGTAATCGTGCAGAGTGAGCGTGCGTTAGTGCGTATCGGTGTGTCTTGTTTCACGGTCGCTGGGCCCGTTGCGTGTTTCCGGCGGTGAACAACGAGAACGACCAATAATCTCCCGTGATGGAAGGTGGTGGTGGTGGTGGTGTTGGTGAAGCGTCTGACCGCAGTGCGTCGCCCAACAATGCCTCGAACACCGCCGGAAGGGGTGTGAACGCAGGTGGAGGATTGACGGCCGTTCCCAACGGTGGCGCTGGTCCGCTAACGGTGCCTGCCGATGGCGGTGCTGGGGCCCAGAAAACTTGGGTAAAGTTCGAGGAGGAGCAAGAGCCCGGTGCCAGCAGCAAGGTACGTAACGATGAGGGAATTCTCCCCTTTCCTACGGGAGCCTCTTTCTTGTCTTTCTTCTTTCTCCAAATTCCGAGTCACTGCGCGAGGCGACGAGAGAAAGAGCATTGGCCCGGTATGGTGCGGTAAGCGACGAACCCCCCTGTCGGCCGTAGCATAATTCCCAGCTGAGAGGGTTCGATGCTCCACCGGAGCAGCAGCAGCAGGGTGGACAATTGATTAAACAAATTCAACACCTCTGCTGGTGTGCTGCGCCATCTCGACGGGCTGGGGGCTGGTGCCAGTTTTCATTTCAGTGACTGAAACGGGGAGTTCGTGCCCGCTTGATGTGGTGTCTGTCCGTGGCGCCTACTTCGTCATTCTCTCACTCTCTGCTTGCTCCGTCATGTTCAGGTTTTGTTCCGTTCGGAGCAACAAAAAAAAAAAAAATAAAGTTTCAATCATTTAATGAAGCTGTCGCAGCTTGCTTTCTATTCACCGACCGTTCAAACGGTACATCTCTTATCTCATCTCCCCTTTCCATTGATAAGAAATGAAGTAAGGTGTTCTTATTGTCGTGTTTTGTATGCTGATGCACCGTTTGGAACACGTGTGCGGGGTGGAGAATGTCCGCTGCAAGCCGCATTCCAGTGGACAAGTATGTGTATGGGTGCACAATGTTGTGTATCCGGTTTGTTGTCGTCGCTGTTACCGCGGGTGACACAACGTTCACCGTCTCCGTGTAGGGTGGCCATTTAGTAGGTCACCTGCTTCACATACCTGATGCAGTGAGTATTGCTCTATCTCTCTCGCGCGCTCTCTCTCTCCCTTTCTTGCATGTTTATTAGCATTTAATCGTTTGACACATGTCTTACTAGCCTACAGTCCGCTGGCTACTACTTCGTTGTACACGGCCACGGTCACGTGTGATTCGTTGCTACGCTCCAGCACACGCATCCGCGCTGAACCAAACACAACAACCAAACCCCCCGTCGGCGGTCAGTGCATGCCGCCGTTCGCTTCACACAGACCCAATGGAGGAAGGCATTGGGGAACATATGATGTGATGTTCTGTGGGGAGCATACAATGCATCGATTTCATAAGGTGTGCCCATCGTGCGGGTGGGGCTTGGTGTAAAAGTTATCGAATTCCATCCCGTACGCAAACACCCCGCCAGTGTGTGCACACACTGGCGCGTCCAATGATGTCACATTTCGCAAACGCTGATCCTAAACAGTATCACCTACCTACCGGACCAACCGAACAGAAGAAGCCCTGGCTATGCGGGTGTTAATTTCACTCGCTGCTGACACACTGTGCCGTGCCATCTGTGCGATATGTACGGTCGTGAGTAAGAAATTAAACATTCATTTCCAAATAACCGCAGTAAACCAGTGGAGCGGTTGATTGTGTTGACAGTTTGAGTCTCGACACGAAAGCCTGCCAGCTCCGCCAGCCTGCTAATCCTTGGCAAATTTTCTCGTTAACCTAAGTACGTTAGCGATTAGAGGGCGCTATTAAGGGAGGATGAATCACCGGGCGCCCAGCACAGTTCCAGGTAGGGGTAGACTGTGGCGGTGCCCCGTTTAAATGTTTTTCACAATTCCTCCGGGACTCGGGGTTACCGAACGATCGAGGACGGCACTGCAGGTCGTAGCCTACTTATGAACTCAATTATGTGCCAAATCATGTAACTTGGGGCGATACAGGAAGGATACAAAAAAATAACTTTCGATTTGACTGCACGCACAAAAGCACTCTCTTGTTTTGCGCGGAGGATTTCATAAACACATGACGATTGAAGGCATTAGACAGTTTTTTTATCGTCTTTCTTGTAGCGATGGGTGTTCAACGCGCGAAGATGTTTTGCCCCGTTGCACGTTCGTCACTGCTCAATGCGCACTAGATTAGCACCGAAGGGGTAGTTGATTGTAGAAAAAAAGAAATGAAACCGCCACCCCACCCAGCAGCACGGAGACAAACTGTTCCTAATATGTCAGGAAGGCCGGTGCACGGGGGGGGAAGTGTTTATGATTTCCATAACGATGGCACAGATACGGCGCGCCATGTGTGCTGGATAATGAGATGCGGCACCTTCACGCCACGCGCTGCATCCAAGAGGGGGACGCGAGATTTGGATTGATCTCCGCTCGCAAAGCAAGCGGTTCTCAAAGCCAATACATTGTGTTGTGTGATGAGTCACGCCCTCCGCCACGCCTCAAGTTTGTG
>NC_064877.1:79565646-79580646 GCF_943734665.1 Anopheles aquasalis
GCAGGAACGTGGAATGCTGCTGTTGCTGCGCTACGCGTCCCGGTGGGGCAATGAAGCCCGGAGGGGTCTGATCGATGTGACGCCACAGGAACCGGCCCGACACTGCCCTCAGTACCAGTGTCCGTGTCAGTACGTTGAACAGCACTTGAAGTGCAAACCGCGAGGCAAGTTACGCATTTTTCATGTTTTCTACTGGCTAACGGCTTCGGAAAAGTATGGCTAACCCAGGCCCCCCCCCCTAACTGTAGTAGATGGTGAGCACCAACCTTTCTCAACCTTTACTACCTGCTTCCCCACTTCCATTTCTTATCTCGCGGCTGCCCCGGTTGTAGGCTACGTAGCGGGAGATCCTTTTGTGGTTTCAACTAACACACTAGTACACGAATTACTAACCGACCTCTCGAGCCTTGTTTCCGGGGAGGGAATAGCTACTAACGAACGTGGTCTTTAGACGAGGACAGGGACTGTCCTTAAAAATCCCACAAAACTCATACTTTACCCGTTGATTAAGGTTCGCCTTTGCGTGCCTCAGTGCAGGAACTACTAATCGCATTAACATCCTTCATTCGAATCACTACTTGTACTTAATGTCCTGGTATACACACAGAGAGATAGATCCCTAGCTAGTGCGAAGAACCAATAGAGAGAGACACTAACCAACCAATGCTGTTACACTGCGCACCGAGTGTCAGGGATGGGTGTTGATAAGATGTTTTATTTAAATTGGCAGACATTGTTATCTAGTTACGAATCTAGAGAAGAGTAAATGAATCCGTCCACGCTTTTGCTCGCTTTTTGCCTAGAGAATCATCAGTGCCTAAAGAAAATAGCAGCCGAAGAGACCAGGGACCAACCAATTTGGGCAGGGCTAGAACGATGCGAATGTGGATTTTAAATCGAATAGAATAGCAGAGCATCTCTTTAATTCCGGGGGCTCGAGAGTTTTAATAAAAGCAGTTTACCTTGCAGGAATGTTCCGGAAAGCATGTTTTCTCCATTTCTGCACACTCGCAGTGACTAGCACTGATGGAGCCCGTCGAATAAAAATGATTATCCGAAATTTTGTGGTGATAATATGTGGTGATACAGTAGAACATTCGCATTTCCTAGATTACATGCTCTCCCTCTCTTACTGCACCTCTATACTAAAAACTATCTCTACCGGCTATCACTATCGTTGGGATCTATCTGGAGAGCCTTTCTTTTAGTGTTCCAGTAAGTTACCGGTAAGTTACTAACCCACTGGCTACGTTGTGTATCGTTGGCTTTATAGTAGTGTAGTGATAGCACCGTGAGACATCTCTCTTCTTTGCCGCCTTGCCGTGGAGTGTCGATGATGCCACAATGATCCCATTTCTGTTCCATTTCCTAGGGTTGCGCACGCTCTCTCCTGTCAATTCTTATCCCCATTACTAGGACGAAGGCTTTTGAGAAGATAGTAAGCTGTTTATTCTTTTTTCAATTTAAATAATTTCTCATCAGATTATGCTCGCTAAATTACCATGTCGCTGTCCAATGTTGTGGTTCTTTGGAATTCTGTAGCAGCATTGATGCTTAACGGTTCCCTCTCTAGATCAATTTAATCGTATCGATTCTACGAAAAAGCAAGCCATGACTCCTATGATTCTACTAACGATTTTGATCCTTTCTTTGTTTGGAATCACGCTCGCCCCTAACATTTAGCATCGATGCAACCCGGTTTTTGTTGTTAGCTAATAATGGGGCTCCTTTCGTTTCGCATGCCGCATCGCAATTTGCTTTTAACTGATCCGTTCTATTTGTTTGTCGCCTCTTCCCAGGATATCCGTGCAGTTGTTGTGCATTAATTTCTGATCCACACTATCAGTACCACTACTGAGCCACATTTGCATGCCGCGGGTGCACAATAGACAATCGGGTACAGTAGTAAGAAGGCATAACCGACGAAACTCAACCGGCGGCCCCTCCCCATCTCCCTGTATACTATCTGTTCATTTGTATGTGTGGTTTTACGTGTGCGTTTGTGATGTACGCATGGATACTGGTGGGATACTAATCGAGTAGGGGGCTTTTGGAGCATGTGGACACGTGAACGAAGGCGAACTTTTTGGCCAATTTCGAATGCGCAAGCGATAAATTAAACTGAAAAAAATACCTTCGCCCCACCCCATTTGTAGGATACCCGTGGAAGTGGCTTTCACCGATCTGCGGACAAGTGTACCCGAATAACTAGCGACAGCGGCAGACAGGCGTGTGCATCACATAAGGGCGATAGTAAAAGTGCTGCTAGTTTAGGAGGTTTTTTGTTTTACAAAATATACATATATTTATGAACCCCAAACACACAACACCCCCACTAAGGGGCCCAACCCATTGCCACGTCTTCATTTCTTGTCCGTTTATCCGCTCATCGTCGTTCGTATCCGCTCTAGGTCGTGTTCGAGTTGAAGCTCGATATCCTTGCAGGAGCTTTGCAGATTGCTTTTCGTTTCCTGTAGTGCCGTGCGCATCTGTTCCAGGTTTAGCTTGATGTCCTGAAACTCTCGGTGGTCCTCCAGCGTGGCCTCAAATTCTTTCCACCAGGTTTCGATTTTTGGCTCGGCACCCAGCGGTTCTCCTTCTCCGTCGACTTTGCTCACTGCCTGCTGGGGACGTGTTTCGTGGTACAGCTGCAGATCCTCCATCATTTGTTCCTCCGTCGGTGGCTTCGGGAGTGGGGCAGTGGTTTGTTTCGATCGCCGGAACATTTTCAAGGCGATTTACGCGGATTTTCGGCACGAATTTCACTGGTTTTCACCGATTTTCATAGCTCGTCGGCAATGTTTTTGTTTACCGCGACAAAAATCACAAAAATGTTAGACCGTTTCTACACTGTAAAAAATCTTTTGACGAAAATAGCTCTTTGGTCAAAAGAGCTACTACAGCCAAAATCCTGCCGACAGAATAGCGCAAAACACACTCGTGTAGAAACGGTCTCATCACAATACTCGCGTGGTTTATATGAAGCTACTTCAAACATTCAAGTGGGTTTCAGATTGCCTTTTCAAAACGACAGTTATGCGCTAGATTTCGGAGAATTAGAATTTATTTACAATTCTTATGGAATCGGATGTACATCCGGCTTCCGAGGGATAGTCACAATAGTCCTTCTCGATGCTCCAGTGCAGTCCGGCGGGACAATCAATCTCAAACTTCTCCCCATTGTAGCATTTGTAGAACTTTGCACAGTTGGTTGGGTGCGGGAAGTGCACTGGATTGAAAATGTCGTCATGCTCCGGACAAACCTGTTCCGCTTCCTGTGCACATGCAGCAGTGGCAAGCATGCCGACTAGCATCAAAACTGCAATACCTAGGAAGATTTGAGACAAGAAGTTTAATGTAATTCTTCACCCACGGAAGCACTATAGCGTACCTTTCATGACGTTATCGTAGCAGCAGCAAATTGTAAATGGACTGAGCGAATCTTTACGCTACTGATCGGTTTTATATGGTCAATGCACGTTGCTAAATCCTATCCCCTGAGCAATTGAAACTTATCGGTTACTGCGAGTGAAGTGGTGGTGATAAAGAGTTAGTCATCTTTACCGACACACATCCCGGTAGACCACTGTATAGCAGGCATTAATCCGGTTGAAGTGTTTAGTGATGAAGAGAGACACAAGGCACTTGAGTGGGAATCAACAAACCAATCGTAATCTTGTTGTCTTACCAGCACGTTGTCACCACGAACAATCACCGCGAAGTTCGCTAGTTCGCTAAATTGTTCGCATGTCATTATGCGATCGTCAGCTTGGAAGGATTGTTTGGTGTCCTTTCGGTGGAAAAGAAGTGAGGTATAAAGTATCCATAACTAACACGCCACACCCCTTAACACTTCGGCGAACACTTTCCCGTCATTCGCGAAGCTACTGAACTTCCGGTTGAAGGCAGAAAATGTTAATATCAATCCATGTGATGCACGCGGGCCTGAGAACGGAGGACATGGAAAAAAGTGAAAGAAATTATGTTCGCTTGACATGGCTTGGCATCCCAACCATCCTCCAGGGCACCGGAGTCAGCGGAGTCAATGATGAAGTTGGCTTCGAAGTGTGTGCAAGGAATTGGCCGCACCGTTTAGGAAGATTGTGAAATATGCTTCCTCAACGCAAGTGGATAAAAGGAAGGCGCACAAACAAAAAAGAATAGGCCCCACGATGGAGCGCCGCGTGCGTTGGCTGGCCGCATGGTGTGTATGTGTTGAGGAACCGAGACTTGCTCGCTTCCGGTTTGAAGCATACCATAAACAAGTTAGTTAGTCGACCCACACACACGCGAACGCACGCGTTTTGCATAACAGGGGCCCGACGATCGGGAGTGCTGGTGCCAGATTTGGCATCTGCATAAAATTTTATGCAAATTATGCTCCCGACTCGACAACGCGTCTGGCGTGGCCTGCCAAGATGCCGAGAGCTGCTCCTCGCGACAACTAACTTTTGGCTTTGGCAAAACTCGTTAGCCTTCCGCGGTGCGGCCACCATCCGGCGCGGAGTTTCCCGAACAACAGGTTCGGTGTCGTGGGTTTTTGGGAGGGGGGGGGGGGGGGGGGGGGGGTGGCGGCCGAGGGATTGAGGGGAAACCGGCTCGCAGATCTTCATCCAAAACCGTGCCTGATGTTCGTCATCACCGCCATCATTGCCATCGCGCGAGCGACCGAACCGAAGTCCCGGACCAAGAATTAAGTCATCAAGGAGCGGGGCGTGTAGCGGCTGTTCCTGAGGTGCGTGCAAGAAGAAGAAGGTGGTGAACTTCGGTGCTCGGTCGGATCGGTGAAGTTAAAGAGATTCACAGGAAATTCTTTCCTCGGCATCGGCTGGAAGAAACCAATCCCGGGGTGTTAAGTGTTGCACTCTCTCTCACTCCGGCAGTTGGGCGACAGTTCGGTAGGGCGACCAGCGAATCCGCGGAGGGAAACCCACTGGGGAGTGGTACCGTCCGGGTGGTGTGCTTTGATTGTAGAATTTATGGTACGGTGTTACGCTGCGTGGGGGTGAAGATGCACCTAATGGCTCCACCGATATGCCTGAAGTGCACTTTTAGCGAAAAGTTATCCCTCGGCGCACCTTAACCCGCGTATCGACTTGAGCGCCTCTTGCCGGAAAATGCTGGATAATGGTTCTGGCTATTTGTGCTAAGGCGGCAGCAAGTCGAACTTTACCGCTTTGTTACAAGGATTTTGCTACGGACCGGCTATAAGGGAAATCACTTTGTCTAGTGCGCGTCCCTTAATGGAACTTCCCGCTCCCGTTTGTTGTGTCATCAATGAGAATGCAATTGTAGTGAAGGTGCGATGCCTTCACGACCTATAGCGTACTTGAGCAGTAGTTTATTTAATCAACCATCAAGCACTTCTTTATACTCATCGGAAAGTGAGTATTACAATCGAATTTTTCCACTGCAATAGTATGCCGCAAAGTGATACGCAATCATCCCGCGAAAGCGCTCTACTAACGCTGCTGCGCGACCTGACCTGAGGCATTTGGCGATGCTCCAAATAACCTACTTAAGGCGTAGATTGTCACGCCCCGGCGAGAGCATTAATTAAAAAAAGAACAGCGGACACGCTGGGTAATTGCGTGACCGGCCGAACCATGGGCGCATTGTAAAGGAGGGACATTGGGGATTGTAATATGAATGCGCCACGGAAGCCAGTGAGAGTGAGTTATTGAATCCGGGATAATGAGCGCACCGCTGCATGTCATTTATATCAAAGGTTAAAGAAGGGAAGTGTGTATAGCAGCACAGGATTCGAAGGACTAATAGACATATGGAGTTTTTTTTACATTTCTACTAAGCTTTACGAAATATACGAGATGGAGTGCAAGTATTACAAGAGGAATTGTATTCAGAATGCTCATTAACGTATCACGAAAGAGTTGTCGTGTTAAACATTAGGTTTATTCTCATTTGAAATATAACCGAACCGATGCTCTGCCATACTAGATTCAAGGGAGGCATTTTACATTTTTCCATGAACCTTTCAAAAGCATTGTGTAAAATCTTTAGGAACGGATGGGGGGCGAACGATAACTTGTTCGGATGTTCCTGTTTTTATTTCATGATGAGGAAAAGGATTAGAAGTGACTTCGAGTGTATGATGATTGCACAGAATTAATTGCACCGTGGTGTGCACACTCGGCCCCTACAGCGTACGCGTGTAGCTCGTCCGAAAGCTGCGATCAAAAAGGAAAGAGCGATTCCCAGCTCGCTATGATGTGTAAGGTATGCTGAGACTCTTGAGAAAAGCAATAGAATGTTGTGGACAAGGTTGCCACAAATCTTTAGACCGAAGTAACTCTGGAAAAGGTATTAATTTTTGAAAAATCACGCATGATGCATGGCTTAATAATTTTTCCTGCTTATAAATATGGTGTTTGCCGTGGCATACAAACTACTGAATTCTCAATTATCACTTTATCTGTTGATTATTTGGCAGCAGGCACCGTAGAGTTTTTTTTTAAATAATATTTGTACACCTTTTTTCGAGTTATTTTTGTAAAAATGGTTGTGTAGTCATTAGGCTTGAAAATAAGTTTAATTGAATTCATTACAAAAAAGCTCTTTTAAGAGCTTGGCTTCAGACTGAAAACCACGAACCATGGCCATGAAAACCGTGGCTTAGTGGATTCGATCACATAAATTGGAAGCGTTGTAAACAATCACAGAAGGTAAATCGATGCTTTTCACCTCAGAACAAAAAATAAAACTCCATCCATTCGCTACATGCTCCCGGTGTATGTTTGTTTGATCCAGCTGTTCCAGCATGCCCACTCGACTGGTGGTGACCACTGGCAACGGACAAGATAACTGCCGCTTTCTCTCGCGAGAGAGGGATGCCCCTTTTGTCCACAATATCTAGCATCTGGGTGTCAGCAAACCACTTATCAACACACCGGCTCTCGAACCGGTCATAGTGCGGCTCGTATCGGCACCGAGCAGTCGTTCGTTCTTAACCATTCTCGAAACGTACTCCTACGACTTCCGGGGGCGCCCGTGTGTGAGTTTGTTGCAATACGTTATGAATGTTGGCCGTCCCTAAACATCCCTTCCTTCCTTGGCTTCGTTTCGTCCTTTCAGAAACCACAAACAGTGGCCCACCGGAATGTTCCACGAAAGGAGGACACGGCCGGGCCCCCCGGGGGGTGCTGGAAGGGAAGAAGATTGTGCTGACCATCCTTGTGGGGCTGATGGATGTTGTGGGCACTCGTTCTCCGATGTCCGGATACAGTCCGAGCTGCTGCGATGCGATGCGATGCTGCACCAAAGGAAGCCAAAACAGCAGCAGCGAGCAGCTGGCATGCTGCGCGATCGTAGTAGCTATCCCGAACCATACTATCTAGCCACCATCGACGGTTTCCCCCCCTACCACCACCTCCTGTTGCTTATGCTTTATGTGGCGAAGATAAATTTTCCTCCCGCTTTTTTTCGCTTCCTTTCCCTGTTTCTCGTCCCTTTATGTTTTGTGAGAGTGTTGCCACAATGTTGCTGTCGGACTGCCTGCCTGCCTGCCTAGGGAGCCTGCTGGAGCTGATGCTGAAACCGGATACATTTCCGGTCAAGAGCCATTATGTAAATTCCATCGTTTTGCTTTTGCGTATGGTTTCGGGCAGGGTAGACACCCGGGGCTCCACCACTGCTCGCTCGTTGGAGTTTTGGTTTGGTTTTGGTGAGTTATTAAATATTGGACCGTTTATAGTTGGTACGATGGTGTGGTTCTGAGTTGTGTGTGCTCACCAATTTTGTCTCCATCTCACCTCGATCCAAGCTGGCGTCCGATGGATTCAATTGGAGAAAAGTACGAGGAAAAAAAAACAAGGAACGGGACCACCACCACTACTCGCAGCTCAGTCAACTAGTCTTCAAGTGGTCAGTACGAATGGTCAGAGTTCTCTTTTGCTGTAGGCAACACATGGCTTCGATAGGTTGTCTACCCTTTTATCCGTTCGGCAGTGGCATCACGGGGCCACAAAAAAGGCTATCCAAAGGGGGTTACTAGATTTCAATGAGGGGCTTGTAGGTGACCATTCTCTGTCTCCCAGAAAGGTCCCAAAGGTTTTGCGGGCAGCATATGGTCAGTTACAGAAATCAATAACAAAAGCGCCATTTATCAACACTTTTACCATCTCTCGGTGTGTAGGGGGAGTTCATCGGAGGGCCAAGAAAGTGATGGAAACACTCGCTACTACCGTCCTGATGCTGCCAGATTCAATTGGATGCAATAAAGCATCGAGAAAAACGCAAAAAGCTCCACCAGAATCAGGATGGTACTATAATCCTTTTCCTGCTGAGCTGTTTACCTTGTTGTGTATGGATGGAGAACATTCAAGTGGCACATTCACAGAAGAAGTTTTAGCCTATTAGTGTGGTTCCGAAGGCGACGCCCTTTTTGAACGGTACGATGAAAAGTGTTTTGTGCGCCGTCTGCCGAACTGCACCAAGTCGCATAATGTACCAACGGCTAGGAGGAGGAGCGACAGGGTTGTAAGGAAATGCAATAAAAAGGGGTCATAATAATGCTTACATTACCAGCGGACATTAACCGGAAACCAGCCCCAGCCATCTTTGTTGTTAGCGGATAGCAGCTCAGTAGCTTTTGTTGTTTGTTGCATGCGTGGCACCTCCACCCCTCCCCCCCCCCCCCCCTCCCCTAGCATGTGTGCCCGGTGGCTGTGCCAGGGCTTTGTTATCGCACTGCCTAGGTGGAAATAGTTTCAGGCAGAAAGGGGGTCTTTCTTTCAATGTTTTTCTTCCCTTGGCGCAACCATCGCAAGCAGCAACAATCGGTGGAGCATTATGCTGGCATATGCTATGAGCCGAGATGTTGGTCGGCCTTTTTCCTCGGATAAGCGCCTTTCCATGGTCTGGGACTCGCGTCGCGTCGCACCGCACTGCACCGCACTGCCGTGGCTGACCCAAATTGTGCAATCCATCTTTGCAAGCGTTATCCATCATCATAATAATGACGTTTTTATGCATCGTTGCCGGTTCTACCGCCTCGTCGCCATCTACAGAGCTCCTTTCCTTTCTCCCTTTTGTTTGCTTTATGCTGTGTTGTGTGCGGCATTCCAGGGAATCTCTCACTGCGTAGGAATGGAACTGTGCACAGGAAATGCACACAGCCACCGCCATTGGCCCTGCTGTGGGCTGAAATGATTTCGCTTATTCAAACATTATCAGCAATAAGTCGATGGTGGATGCAGCAGCTACTCAAAGCAGGCCAGAGAAGCTACCGTGCTGGCACCAGCAGGGCTACTCTGATGGCAAATATTTATTAGCCCAAATTGAAACCGTAACCATTGTCGGCTCCATCCCCGGCAAATGGTGCCACGATGCTAGCAATTATGCCACGCCATGCCACCCGAAGTGGTTCCAGATTTTAAAATGAACTTTTGCGTCGTCAGCTCCCCGAAAAGTCAAGTCTGCTGGCCGTGGCCGGTTGTGATGAGTTGAACATGACTTTCAAAGCTCCATTAGTGAATCGAAGAAGCGGAGCAGGTTCTCTCTCTCGTGGTCGTCGCAAAACTCACCATTCATCACCGCTCATCAGTTATCATTAGTTTCGCACTTATCGCACCCAACAAACCCGCCTCTACGTGCCTCATGCCGCGTTAATGAATGATGATTCTCTTGCGGGATAGGGATAGTTTCGCAATTGTGCGCCACAAGAATCCGCATTCGCCGCATCGCGTATGCACGACGGAGCAAGGATTCGACGGCGATGTGGCTGCTGTAGTGAGCGCATTGGATCATCGCCTGACGTAGACTTGGTGATGGCACCATTCAATCACCGTGCTAGGTGCGTGTCTAATGATGCAACTTGAATGCAGCTGCATTGTAGTGGCGTAGCGGAAACGCACCTGAAACTTATTATCTAGCGGAAGCTCTTCATCAGAGCACGTACGGGAGGATGATGTGGGAGGCTGTGCGTCGTTGTACTAGCTCGTTTGCCCGCCCATTCAATGCCAGATTGTGACCTGCATGGTATTGTAACTGAAAGGAATGGCCAGCGGAACGCTTTGTGAAAGAAATAATAAAGAATGAAACTAGGCACCGCATTTCCCTTCCGATCAGTTATGCTGTTGTTGTTCGTGAAGGCGAATGAACATTAAACATCCCGGCCCAATGGCCCGTTTGCTATTCCGTGCAAAATGTTTTCACAAACATTTAATCTAACTTCACGGCCAAGAACGAGCGAGCCGCGCGAAACATCGTCTGCAAGTTGCTGCGTTCAATTTACATAAATTAAAATCACTCGGTCAGGGCAGAGGCATATCAGAAGAGACCGGAGTGCAAGCGGAACGGAACGGTACCCGTGGCAAAAGTCAAACTTACTGTAAACCCCGATTTTCCCCTTCACTTGGTCACCGTCGGTGCGGGTTGGAAAACTACCCTGTCGACGGCTCACCGACGGTATTCACATCATCAACTATCACGGCCAGGCCCCTCGGTTTTCGGTTTCGGATGGCTCGGCGTGGGGTACGAGCTCTTTCAATTCCAATTTCCATCACGACGGCCAGACATTCAAACGCCACGTTCCGGGGGACCTCAGTGAGACATTTTGGGCGATCCGTCATCAGCATCAGGACATGGCATTGGTAGTGCCTGGGTCGCGAGATGCCAGAAACAATGCAAAACGAGCCCTGGCAGTGGCTGAGTGCTTATCACTCTCCGTTCCTGTGCTCCGTTCGAGCTGCGTGTCTGTTGGAGTGCTGTGTTTTGATGATTTGCATGTGTGAGGTTATGCAAATGTGTTTCTGCTACGCTATGGCACTCCAAGGTGACATCCTCGACGCGGTCATGGAAGGACCAGAAGGGCAGGGAATGGTAGTGAATTATGTTTGCTAGCCCAACCAACCATCGACGCGGCGATGCCCCGGTGTCGCACCCGGGACAAAATTATGAAAGTTTCCCTTCCAAGATGTAAACAACAACGTGTGTTCGAGATTGAGAAGAGAGCGAGAGGCCACACTGGAGTGCCTTTTTTTTCTCTTTTCCCGACCTCACAACCCCCCCGGATGCCAGTTCTCATCCAGCACCGCGGCAAGGGTGAGGAAGTTTATGGTGAAATATGAATATTTGCCGACTCGTCTACAACTTCTCCGTGTTGATTGCTGCGGAACAGTTTTGTGTACACCTTTCGGAAATAGTATTGCCTCCCCCATTCCGCTCCGCTAGGCCGCTATGACCCCACAGAGTGGCTCGAATGTTTTGCACGGACGGTTGCTGGAGGGAACATGTTTTTAACAAATGTCCGCAGAGACACATTACGGGTGCTTCCAACTTATTGGTTCCGCTGTCCTTGGAGAGGTGATTTTCGATGAAATTATTTATTGATGTGGGAACTATCCCTTCATTTCAGATACTCGGAATTGAACTGAACTTTACTTAATTGCACAAAAATATATTCAAACCAATCCAGAACTTGTCGACCGATTCTAACTCAAACTTTTGTTATTCATTTTCTAAAAATCATTTTTTTTATTTTTCAACAAAAATGCATCAACCATACCGAGCGAATAAAGGATTGCTCCACGTTGTCGTCGTACGTAATTTATTAGTCGGGGAGTTTTCCTAAGGTGATACGAATAACAAAAGTTCGAAAATGCAGCGAAGCAAAGAATTCAACCGAGCGCATCGTCTAGCAAACAATGAGACAAACTGTCTACGCGATAACTTATGCTTTGAACGTTGAACACGATGTGTGACTTCGATGAGCGCGGGCTGTCGATGGAGACGCCAGTGTTTTATGATTTGGACACGTGATCGATGATTAATTTGTTGAGTAATAGTGTAACAGTAAGGTATAATGATAGTTTTTTATTTGGTTAACATTCAGTTTTAGATAAATCAACGGATTGTTGTCAAATCATTAAATAGTTACAGAAGATAGCTGTTATGCATCTAAAAGTAATTCATTAAAAAAAGGTTTGTAGTGCAATCACAGCATAATGATTTATGTAAAAACCTAAATCTCTCACCAGCAACAGCCGGATGATAGAAGACACTCTCGCGCGTCCTCTGCTGAGCTCCACCTGCGACGAATCCTTCGACGAGCACGTGAGAAATCACCACTCAGCTATTGTTTACCTCCTGTGAGATACCGGAACATGTGCTCGGTCGGTTCCGTTCGTCAGCGTTCGTGATCCGGCCTTCGTGCTCGGTGGCCGAGCATAGTCCGTGCAGTTTTGGTCCCATCCGTGGGGATGTAATCGTAACGTGCAGAAGCGACCAGCAGCACCAGCAGCAGGACCAGCAGTTGACAGTTAATGGCCGGATGATGAGCGTCGTTCCTTCCGCGACCGGTTGGCGCATCTGAGTGAGGTTTTCGGTGCACGTTGGGCATTGTGTTGGTTCGCGAATGCAGATTGCGTTTGAGTTGCACAATTTTTGCATCGAAATGACGGTGCTGGTCAAACTGTTTCGTGTCAGAGAGTATCCGGTTTTGCAGATGCAATGATAGTGATCGAGTGAGAGCTAACAGCGATCGTGCAGCATCGTGGAGTGTTACAGTGATCGATGACGTGATACTGGTGTGCCGCTTTAAAGATAATTCGATATTAAAAATCTCAATAAAGTCTTAAAATTATCACGAATTCGCATCAGAAACAACAGTCACCGTTGGCAGTGCGGGTATTACTGGTGAAGGAATAAGAAGTTACCGCACGAGCTGAATCATGGATATACGGTTCTCTATGTTCCTGTCAGTGATCGCGATGATCGGTAAGTGCTGCAAGATCAATCGCATTTTACAATTAAACAACACACCCCCGAGCTAGCATCCCAAATTCCCGTCCTCCTTCCCAAAAATCAAACGAAGAAAGCAAACACTACTTCCACCATACGCTTTCATCTTGGCGTACAGCCAACCGGAAGTCATCATCGTTTATATTGCCACCCTGATTTAATTACAATCGATTACAGGATGTAGGAATCCGATCAAGTGCACATTCTGGCAGCTGTCGACCATGGCCAGGTGCATCCTTTTGCCCACGGCCATACACCGTACTGTCTCGCTCTCTGTGTACAGCCAATTACTTAGCATCAAATTGCTCATCGTTTGTCATTCTTCTCACGTTGCACATTGTGTGGGGACGAGCAGGGTAGGAAGAAGATCACTCCCTTGGGGCTATCGGACGTCCCGATTGTGCCCACGACACGACAAAACGGATATCGATACCGGCTGTGGCGCAACCCCCGGTGTAGAAGTAATTTAATAACTTCCATCCACTTCCATCGAGGAACTTACCGCAAGTAACAGCAGCACTAGCAGCCACAGAGCCAGCAACCATCTGTGCAGATGACGGAACGGTGTATCGTGAAGATTGCCCGGCGGCGATGGCAGTAGCTCGATAACGATGATGATCTGCAAATCGGTGACAAATTGCTGCGGATGGTGGAAGGAGGATGGAAGCAGCCGCGAGTTACGGAGTCCGTAAACTGTCGTTCAAGATCAGAGCACTGGCCGAGGGGTGAGGGAGAGCAACAACGACAAAATGAAATAATCTTGATGAACTCGTTTCACAAAACCACAAGCCAGCCAAGCGGTGGTAGAGTGCACGAAGCGCGAGCGCCAGCGAACGATATCGCGTCGCTCATGGATTATCCCTCACAATCTACCGTGGCCACGAACGGTCGGTTGGTCGGTCCGTGTTCGTGGCATCGTGAACGTCGACGGTGATGGGAACACGGGAGAATGTTATTTCCTTCTTAAGCGCGCTTCTTATCATAATCCCCGACGGATCTGCGGCACGTCAGCTGAAGAGAAGAAGCTGCCTCCTGACCGGCTTCAAAGCGGTGCGGTCGGGCAATTAAATCGGAAGCGCCGAGCCGGAGTTGGAGTCGCGGAGACGCACTCTTGGCGTACCGTGCTCGTTCCGGGTTGCAAATACGCTTACTCATCCGGCTCATCGCAAGCTACTAAGGTAGAACTGTATTCAATGCCGTGTCCTTGCCAGTCAGCCCACGATTCGACGGTTGCATTCCTTCAATCCTGATGCTAAGCTGTCCCTGACCATTCCGTGCTACCAGAGATGTCTGAGTCATTGCTCTCTCTCTCTCTCTCTCTCTCTCTCTCTCTCTCTCTCTCTCTCTCTCTCTCTTTGTGCGTCTGTGTCTCTGACGATGGCCAGCTAACATTCCCAGACAATCCTCTTGGGTTGGCTACTACTTTTGGGGATGAAAGTCACGCTGCACTGTCGAGTCACTCGACGAGGGAGCTTCCTTTTCCTCTTCTCCGATTTTTCTCTATCGTTCCGTACGCCGGATCATCGCCGGACGAACAGATGTGTTTCCATTTGCGTTACGTGAGGTTACGTTCGGGGATGTCGGGGATGTTGGAAGTGGGACAGAGGAACCGCTCAAGACGATGACGCAGTCTGGCAGTTTTCTTTTTTTTCCCCTCCCACCACCGGGCGAACGGTGAAGATGGTGAAACGCTTCCACTTGTCAGCAGAACTGCTTCATCGAACCCGAGTGATAGTCGTGGGATATTCTCAAACGTATTCTCCGTTCCCTTATCTTTTCCCCCCACGCCGCACGGAAGCAGCAGAGACTATTCTTGAGTGTCGGCTTACGTAATGCTCGCACCATCCGGTCGGAGGCCCTTTGCATAGCTGCAGCCCCTCCCCAAATGGTTGGCAATCGATCGAACACTGTTTACTGCAAACGTTCGGTATTGGAGCTTATGAAAATTGTTGTAATATTCAGCAGAGGAGCTTGTCACCGCAGCATGGAATGGAAGGAAGTTTATGGAAGTTATTTGTAAACTTTCTCTCGGTGTGACTCGTGTCTTTTCATTAGCTGAGTGTGTTCAATGATGTGGTGATGATGTTGTGGATGGTGTTCTTGAATCTTTTCTACTATCAGTACTAGTGCTCAATATAAATCTTAATTCAGTTAATAAAATAACTATTATTTTGTAAGGCAGTATTTTACGGGTTCTGTATTGCTTTTTAGAACAACCATTTATTTACCTAAACGGTTGCT
>NC_064877.1:79585646-79590646 GCF_943734665.1 Anopheles aquasalis
CGCTTCATTATCGTGAAGTGAACAGTTGGGCGGGCAAATCAATAACACAAATTGATTCTGTCGAAATTGGAAGTTTACAACAAAGAAAAGAAGAAAAAAAAACCGCTCAAATAAAGCCACATTCAGCGAAAGGAAGCAAGATTTACGACATGAGGGCCACCGTGTAATGTAATCGATGTGTATAGCCATCGCACAGTTTCGTTTTTTTTTTAACTTTCATTCTTTTTCCCTCGCATTCTGTTACAAGTTACCCACGTTAGCAATTTTCTACATTCAATTTATTCCTCCTTTGGCACATTTGTTCACCGGGTGTACACGCGCGCGTGTTCGACGTCGCGCCCACCAGGACGCTCCCTTAAAATCCATCCATTCAGCAACAAAAAGCCAAAAGACCGACCCGGGGGCTCCGGAGCAATGAATATGCGCTACCGAGCGTTAAACCGTGGCATAATTGTAAAACGCTAGCGTGAACACCGTTTGGCCCGTGCTGATTAATGTTTTGCGATGCTTCGAGGGAAAGCAATTGTGGAAAACCATTTTTCCATCTTCGTCTTCGACACGCACGTGTTCGTGTATGTGTGGGCAGGAAAATGGATAAGGCATCGGGCGGGACCCACCCCGGAACAGTGAGCCGTTGCTGCCATCGCTTGTTCGATCGCTCATTCTGCACGCTGGCCATCTTCGATCGGCTACATAAATGAGCTCGATCCAGGCTACTACTTCTTTAAACTTCATTAAGCCGTCTCGAG
Organism: Anopheles aquasalis; assembly: GCF_943734665.1. Lineage (NCBI taxonomy): Eukaryota > Metazoa > Arthropoda > Insecta > Diptera > Culicidae > Anopheles > Anopheles aquasalis. Next base: position 79,586,396 of record NC_064877.1, read on the forward strand.
CGAGCGGGCTAGCGTGCGGTGGTTTGCGTGGCGGTCGAGCAACAAACATCGAAGCAAACCGCCGAATGGTACGGGGTTTTTCGAGGCAAAGTAGTTGCATATGCTACCTGCCGCCACCACCCTCGCTCCCCCGTCGCCTGATGTATGCTTATCAATTTCTCATCTTAATAGACTTGCCAGACCTCCATGCTACTCGCTGCTCGTGCTGCTCCATTCGAACGGCGGCAGAACGGCAGCAGAAGGCAGAGAGAAAAACCGATCGAGAATTCCGCCACCAGCGCACGGAATTCACTTTCGATAAACTTAAACCGTAACCACCCGGGGTCGCTGGGCCCAGGCTATCCCGAACGCGATATAAACCAGCTCTAACGTACGACCATTTGGCAGCCATTTGGTGTTGCCTGCTGGGTTTGGGGATCTCGTGGTTTAAGGAAGAGCCGAGCGCCGAAGAGAACGGTGTTCGATATTCGCTGCACGTACTTTCGCCATGTTGTACACCGAAATCCCTTCGCCTCGAATGGCGCTTTTTGGCTTCGAAACACGCCACCCAGACGCACCCATTCGCTTCGCTTGCGCTCTCGGTCCGAAAAGTGCAAGAACCGCTGTGATGGCGGGAGTCGAAGCCAACAATTTCCTTCTTTTTTTGTATTATTTTTGCTCAAACCCCAACAGCAGAGAGGGAGAGAGGGAAGAGATGTTTTATGTTTGTACTGTATCACTGTTGTTGTTTCCCGTTCAACTGTGACGTGCTTTATGTTATTTGGTTGAATTTGTGTTTCGCTTCTTCCTTTTTCTTTTTTTTTCTTTTTTTTTTCCTAGTTTTGGTCCTCGATGCTTTCGATGGTGACTGGTTTTGTCGTTGCATTTCGTCAATAGAGAGGGACTCGTGGACGTGCGAGAGGTGCTAGCACCGGGGAGCAGACACACTGAATTACTGCACCGGATGGTGCGTTCCGTTCGGTTTCGTTCGTTGTGTGGTTTTGGAGGTTTTTGGGAAGATTTCCCTCTTCCCCCCCCCCCCCTCCAGGGGCATTGACGGAAGAAATGGACTGGTTTTTATCAGTGTTTCGAAGCAATCATGTGCAAAACAGTGTGGATTGGGAACAGCTGCCGGTGCTTTATTGCATCTTGCAAGAAGAACATTCGAGGATATGTTTATGAAGAAGCTGTGATGTCTCTCTAGGATGAATTGTGAGAAAAAGGACATCGATGAAGATAATGATTACTTTTCCAATCACTGATGATTTTATTTTGTGGTGATGATTTTTTTTTATTTCATTATTTTAGGCTATAAATTGGAAATTATTCTAAAAAACAAATCTGAAACTGTTAACTTCCAAAGCTAGCAAAAAATTATTATTAAATTGCAAAAAAATATGAAATTTCATGCGTCTTTGAGACTAAAAAACTTTAAATCACCTATTAATAGCTAACAACCCAACTGAAAAATGATCATTAATACAGTAACAAATGGATTTTCCCCCTTCTCTATATCTACAGCGACCTGGACCTACATAAATCGATTCGATGGACTGAGAAACTGTCATTGACCTGCCGTAGCTTTATTAATAATAAATATTCATGAGTATCCTACTCAATCGATGCTTTTAAAAAAAATCTAAAAGACATCCCAATCCGAAAGGATCAGAGCTCCACTAATCTGCCGCATTCATTAATGAGCTCGTTCACCATTAACGTCAACGGAACACGCCAGCAACGCCACCGGTTTACCTATTGTAAGCGAAAGTAAAATCAAAACCATTCCATTGCCTCCACCCCCAAACAAGAACACCCGCGACAACAAAAGGTGAAATGGGAAAAAAGCGAAAATAATCACGTTGACAAAACAAACATCATTCCATATTCATTGCCACTGTGCCCGGTGACGGTGACGGTACTGGTGCCTGGCGTGCCGTTCCGTAGCGTGGTTGCGAAGCCTCCGGTTCCTCTCGCACAAGGATATCGGAACCGATGAGGGGTAAATATTTATCATCGGTAAGAAAAATTGGCATCGTGGGAAATGAATTTTCCTTCGTGGATGCAGTTACGATCCGTTTCATAACAGACAGGGAGAGAGAGAGAGAGAGAGAGAGAGAGAGAGAGATAGAGAGAGAGAGAGAGAGAGGACGGAGAGAGCGAGCAAAAAGGGGAAGAGAAAAGCCCTGCTTGGAGCTTAGCATAAAAATGCGAAAAACCCACCAGAGTGCAGTACAGCGTGATGGAAAGTAATCATCGAAGCGGGCGCGTGCGTCCTCGTCCTCGTCGTCGTCATTCACAGAATACGACGATGAATAGAGTGAAGCAGGCGGTGCCACCGGAACCCGGAGGACCGCCAACTTGATGAGTCTGTTTTTGTAGCGTTTCTTGGTGCTTCTTTGTCGGTGGATTTGCGTTTGCGCTGCGGGAGGACGCTGAAAAGCTGAAGCACGGCGCTCCGAATGTTGTTGATTTGATGATGGAGTGTTGCTAACCGCAGCACACATAATGCAAATAGTGTGCAGCAATATGTTTGCAGCTTGCATCGTTATTGACGTAGCCCTCTTGTGGCAGCTTAGTGGCGGCGATGGTGGTAACGGGATGGTGCTTTTCAGCAGACCGAACTGAGCCATTATGAAGCGTGCAGGCTGGAAGGCATTAGATGGCATTTGGTTGAAAACAAATTTCTCATCGCAGAGGCAAAAAAACTTGGTAACTTTTACCATATCTAATGTCCCTCATGTTTGTGTCTGGTGCTTCGAGATTTCTATCCGTTACATTCGGCCAAGCAGAGAAAAGGCAGACGATCCAGGAAAAAAGATCGTTTTCTTCGCACGGGCATAAGCGATGCGACGTACTGTCAAGTGGAAAAGCATGTTTAAAGTGGCAACTAAAAGCATCATCTCGCCCTTTAATTGAATGCGCAGCGTCGAGTGAAGCGTCGTGTTTGGTGTTTGTGTTTGCCAACCAGACCACCAGACCGCCTCCTTCTTTCATTCCGCCAGTGTCCTAAGGCAGGCAGCAAAGTTTCTTGAAAAAGTAACGTTTGCTTTTCCGAGAAACAGGCAATCCGCTCGCTTCCGGACTGGCGTAGAATGCCACATACTCAACAAAGACAACGTCCCAAAACACTCCCACACACGCGAGGAAGGAATGCGCTGCGTGGAGCATCGGTTATCCGACAACGTGGATATCCGTTTCTAGATCGAAACCGAGCGACGACGCTGGTGATGGTGATGATGATGATGAAGTTGTGCCAGTGCAGAATGTGAGAATTGTATTTGTTTGCACTGTCATCCCCATCTCTCCGTAGTCGTAGAAAACCCCGAGCCCGGAAACGAGAAGTGGAAATCGTCGAAAGTCAAGGCAATAATTGCATTAGCTTTGGCCATTAGCAAACGTTTCACAATTTCTTTGATCGCAACCAGAAGCAGGCGGCGTATGTGCGGCGTATGCGTTTGACTTGAGAGCTTTGAGCGTACAGCGCGTTGCAAACTTTGGCTTTCGTTAAGCGTCCTCCTGCCGTCCTGTTGTGTGGGCCTGTGGCAGACAGCGCAGTACGCCGTCGGAGGAAACTTTTTGATCAAGGCTTCGGCTTCGGAGAACCACATGGCGTCGACTCACATCGGTGTTGTGTTCTGCATATCATCGTCGAGAAGCACAAAGGATTGAACCAACGGTTGCTGTTGCTGTCTGTTTGGTAATGAGAATATTAATTCAATAAAAGGTCTGGAAACTTGTTGGAGCCTTTTTCAAACAGCAGCAGCAGCAGGAGCAGCAGGAGCAGCAGGAGCAGATAGCAATCGTTCCGGCACTGGATTTTAATTAACTTAAATAGTTTTAGCATACCGGCACGTACATATTTTTACGGGCCTGCTAAACCCCATCAATTACCCATTACATGCTGGACTAAACCCATGCTGGAAGAGTTTCGAGTTCTGAGAGGGCGAATTTCTTGAGTCCAAAATCAATCCAATAACAGACAATCAATCCTTTCGATTGGCACTCGAAACATTTTCCATTTTACCGAACCCCCCGGAGTCCTTGACCATTATTTGAAGCTATCGGGACATGTTTCCTGTGCCTTTTGACCAACTGGAAGGACGAGAGCATGCTTGGCCAAAAGTTCATTAGCCAGGTCCAGGCTGGAACGAGCTGGACGATCGGGTGGTGGTTTCCAGACCGGACTACCGGAACAACCGAAACAGATAGACCGGGGGAGACGCGACGGAGCAAAAAGTTCCGAACAAGACACACATACACACATATACGCAC
>NC_064877.1:79600646-79620646 GCF_943734665.1 Anopheles aquasalis
CGAGCTATGACCAGTCATCCGCGTCCTCCTATCATCATCACGACGGCAGTGACTTTGACAATCAGAACAGCGACGCCTACATGACGCACATAAAAGGTAAGTGGAATCGGCGGAACTCTTTCGGGAATCGTTAGATGTGGAAATGGAAACCAAACTTTAATGCTCCATCTGCATAAGATGTCGGGATTTGAATTCGTCGTCGGGAATTCCACGAGTTTAGAGATGAAATCTTTCAAATATTTGAGTTTGAAAAATTCATTAGACAAAAAAACAGCACAAAAAAGCCGAAATGTTTTGAAACCACTTTGAGCGCATCTAGTTTCAATCTGTGTGTGTTTGGTCCTTACCTAACCTGGATGCCCACCCGCTCCAAAAAACCGGTTCCATTTTTGGCCCATGTCACGACCAGCTCGATGGGTTGCCCGAAATTTCGGTCCAAAAACCGGGTGGCCCGGCTGGCCCACCTCCCGCTGTCCTCCCACTGCTGCGGGCAAAACATGAAATTAAATTACTCTTGAAAGTTGCACATTCATCGCGCTTCTGCACTCTCCGGGCCCAGACATGCATGCAGATGAGCTATACGGGCCAGTATCTCACAGCCACCACCACACACCGAGGCCACTGTGCCTCCTGGGCCATCACCACTGCCTGCCACTGATGGTCTGGGAAGCGACGGAAAGTAGCATAACAATTCTCGGCATGCACCAGCGCATGGTATACTAACGACGACGACGACGCAGAAGGTACGTTCCGTCATCTTGCTGCTCACCTGCTGCTCGCCAGTTTCACCAGATTGCTGAACGGTTGCGCTACCTGCCGCCCACCTTCTGGCATGATGGTGGTCTATTACCGGAGGGGCTAATGGTAGCTTTACCTCGTTTCCGGTCTGCCAAAGGGACATGCAAAGGAAATGTTATTACGTGTGGCCTGCGTAAACATCTTTTCCGTGGCCAGCGTGGTATCGTTTTGGGTCATTTCTTGTGTGTGGGTGTGTGGTTTCTGTTTTTTTTCCATACGTTGGTCGGTTCGTTTACTACCAGGACACTTGTGAAAACATGCTTCAATGGCATTTTTTGGGGGGAAAAAATCTCCAAAACAATCTGTAAGCGATTTGCAACTTTTTTGTTACTCGATGACTCGATGAACCGGATTGGGCTGATTGGCCGGAAGTGAAAACAACCATGCCGTGTTTTCCTATAGGACTATATACCAGCTAGAATTAATGACCGTTAACGATGGGCACATTTCTCTAAACCTGATACATTCGCTATTAATTGATATTTGTGGCATCGTTATCCAATCGATTCCTTACTGGATTGCCCTACGCATGACTGAACACCCATAAAACATCTATTGCCCTCGCCGATTTTCACACAGAGCACTTAAATTCCACAACCAAATTGCTAGTCTACATTTCGGTTTAATTATGGTTCCGAAATATAACTCGCAATGTTACATTTTACTCCCGCTCCCACCTCTGACTGATGATCAAAGCAAAGCACAGCAGAGTCAGGTCAGTTTATGATTCACAATATTGATTTCAATGTTGCACTGCAACGCAGACGCTAATGGAACCTCCGGTATAAGCCTTAATAAGCGTGAATTGAGCAACCGTATCATTAGCGCTAGTGACTAGCAACGCATCGATTGATGTCATTCTTTGCAGCTTGCAGAGTATCCTCGTCTATAAAAAGAAAGGCAGAAAGAAAAATCAATTTTCTATTATCGTATGCAAATCATGAATAGGGCAGCCCTTTTGCTGTACACCTTGGTTCAACGCACCGGTTTCATTGAATCCCCTTCAAAGCAATCGGCTACATGCCGATGATGCGCCCATCAAAAGTGCGTCCCGCTCGCTGCAGTAGGCTGGCGGAAACGGTATCAAGTGTGGGTCATTTGCATATCAGTTGCAGTATGCCCTTGGGTTGAATAAGGACCAGGAGGACATTGGACGTTCCCTTTTTTTTATTTTTTATTCCCACCCCATGTCATGTGATGTAACACTCATAGGCCTCGCTCTCTCTCTCTCGCTCTCGGCATCAAATGAAAGCCAGCCAACCAGCATGGGCATGTCCGCCTGTCATTCATCGTGTTGCCCGTTGGAAAGTTAGCCTTTCATGAGTAGCAGCAGCTTCGGTGAAAGGTTGGCATGTCAACAGCTTTCGGCACCGCGTTACGCAGCATCCAACAGTGTGCGAGAGTAAGAGAGGGAACATACAGGAGTCTCTGTGCGCGTGTTTGCTTCTATTATGGCATGAGAAATGGTGATATAATAGCTACGTCAACTGGTCGTGGCCATTCTGCTCCCCCACCCGGGCAGGGGGTTTGCCTGCTGGAAAACTTTTAGTGTAATGATTCTCATATTTGCCTTCGCACAGAGGTGCAAGGGAAGGTGGAGGGGACAACCGTTTCAATACGCGGACTGCTCGGATGTGCATGTGGCATATTTCACTATTTCATCGAAATGCGTATGCGGTTGAAGTGCTTGGGCTCGTGGGGTGATATTAGAAATTGCGATCGAATGAGTGGCCTTGGGTGACATTCGTCATCGCAAAATTCAGCCGTCCAACGCCGGTCGGCTCACTCGGCCTTTTTCGCTTTTCCAAATATTACAAATATGCGCACAATATGCCGACTCAAAAAAAAAGAAATACTTTGTAGTTGGTTGCAGGTCATGTCGATAAACGAAGCTAGGAGAGCTCTTTTTCAACGAATTACAAATAAAAATACTATGCCAACTATAGAGATGCACTGAATTTAGTATTCCAATAATTTAATCTCATATTTTGTACTTGACGCAGCTCTGTGCTGTTGCCATAGTGATGTACCAAAAAAAAAAATGTTATCGACAAAACCACGAGCGCAGCAACGGATTGTAAAGCCATTTATTAAAACCAAAGAACCCATACTATAAGCTACATAACTTCTCGAACCATAAGCTACCCAACATACAGCAAAAAACAGTCCAAAAGCCTAACGGAATTTCACTTCCTAACGTTCTCTTCCCAGGTGACAAAACATCTGCCGCAACCAGACAGACCATCGGTGTCCTTCGCCTGCCGTCGGTGAGTCGCTTAGTGCTGGTCATTACACAGCTAGTATTACCTTTAGTCAGCAGCATGGCCAGCGAACGAATGCTCGACACCGTGCATCAGCTTTCGACGCTCTTCTCCCCACGGACCGTGACCATCTGAGCGGCTGGCCAAAAATGGTCGTTAGTCCCGCAGCTTAACACAACATGCCACTCCATGCTAGTTCGTCTCTCGCTGCTCAAGGGATGCATTGCTGCACGGTTGCTCGAAAGCTCATTGACCTAAAGGGCCAACTCCCGGGCACCACGTGATCCAAACATCAACCCAAAAACGCGGTGCTGCAAGAGAAGAAACATGCCCACTCGATGACTCGTTCGTTCGTGAAGCGTTCCAGGCGGCCTCGGGAGGAGATTGTTTTCGTCCAATGTAAATATGGTTCGCTGCATCGTTGCATAAGTAGCGGACGAGGTGCATTCGACCAAAAACCGCCGCGCCAGAGTGACCCAGATGCAGATGAGATGAGAGTGCGCATCCGGATGAGCGGCGAGTAAATGATACCACGACGCGACTATCAGGCAGTCGGACGACACTTAAAGTAAACGAAAATGAATAAACACAGCCGCTTAAAAGAAGGAGGAAGGAAGAAAGGAGAGAAATGTAATGTAAAATAACCAGCGCAAAGAACGCATTCTAATAATATGCTGTTGGTCCTAGTGGCAATCACACTCGTGGCATTGCAATGTCTGGAAGCGAAATATGAACTCCCAACCACCACCCAGCGTTGCGCGTTATTTTCACCATTTCCTTGTTTTGTTCTCCATGTCCGTTCGTCAGCTACACAAGCCATTTCCATTTCCTGTTTTTTTTGTGCCACTGCTTTTCATGAGCGAAACGAAGAGTAAATGAATTTGGTCACGTCCATCAACCGTCAAGTAGAGAGTGCGGGCGCGCGCGCTAAGAAGTTGATTATTGCAGACAAATAAAAGAAGAGAAGCGAGCAAGCGAGGGTCTTCTATAGGGAGTCCATCAAGGCAAGGCAGGAGCATAGGTCGCGGCCAATTCTGTACAAGCATCGCGGTGAGTGCTTAACCGACGAGCACACATGTACGGCGCATTCAGAATCGCATTCAGTGACACCTCTGCCGAAAGAATGCGATGCCGGATGAATGGCCTGAGCTGAATGAAGTCGACGGAAGGTCGAAATGGATATATTCTAATGATCCATCAAGGGTTGAGGGGCGCAGTCTGGCATGTGTGGTGAGTGGAGAGTGTAAATATGGGAAGATAAGTGAGGTGATCTGTGTATACCATTGGCACGGGAGGCAAAGCCATCATTAGACAGGCCACACCAGAACCAGACCAGACACGCTCGAGAGCTGGCGTGCACTTCAGCTCGACGCTGAAGTGGAGTTTAGAGGACATATGGAGCGGTGTCGATGAATAGGGTTTGGTGTCTACCAGCCGGCCTATCTGCCAGAGGGCGCAGTGTGCGGTCTGCAATCGACGAGATAATGAAAAACCGAAAACTCTGTATAAGGTGTATAGCAATGTGTACTGTGTAGGTGACTAATGAGAATATTTGCGAATAAATAATCCAACCACCCTTCCCCATCTCGCTGGGTGGTGCAATGCACTGGAACGTGACAGATTCTGTGTGTGCCTGTGTTTGGAGCGTCCTTTTTTTCCATTTCATCAACACTTCAGCCCTTCAACAGTTGTGTCTGTCGTTTATTCTCGCTTTCGCCTAATAAGTCTGTCAAAAATGGTGGCACTCGAGAGTGAGCGAACGTCTATTCAAAGGTAAGCACCGATGCTTCGCTGGTTTCATTGAATAGTTAATGAGATTTTTTCCATCGAAATAAAGTGCCCTATTTACGTGTTGCTGTTCAGGTTAGGTGATGGTTTTACACGTCGTTCTGCTGCGCACTGTGAACGGAGCTCATCCAATTATAAACACATTTTTGGGAGGGGATTGCTGCTGACGGGACAGAAAAGTGTCATATTGGTAATTTACTCCAGACAGCGATATAAGGTGACTGATGGTTCACTTTTAACTCTTCATCTAACACATCGTAATCGAAAATTTCTTTTATCGTCATCTTTTCGTCACGCCATTCATTCTCGCAACATGAATTCCAATTAATAATTTCGATAATCGGAGAAGAATCGTTATAAAAACGGATTTTTATGGCGTTCAATCAGAAAGTTGGTCAATATTTATGTGATGGCAACATAAAACGTGAGTGAAACAACGCCACTCGCAGCGATCCTTTGGTGTGCTCTACTACGGCGTAGAGGCGCGGCCGAAAGAATAATAAACTTACGCTTCAGCTCACGTGACTGGCCCGGGCTACGCGTGGGAAAAGCTGATTATTTACTGTTTATTAATGAGATTTGTGCTTCTCAGCGAGCACCAACCAGTCCCGAAACCGGTCCGTCATTGGTCCCATCGATCCCCGATCGATCATGTAACGGTGCCGCAGGCCGCTGGCCACATGCACACTTTCGGTGAAGGGAGCAAATTACGCCTCATCAATTATTTAACTCTCGGCTTTCCCGATTTTCCGCGCACCGTCCAGCATCGTTTTAATTTTTGCTACTAACCATTACACCAGCGTGTGCACAGGTGCAAATCGATCCACCGGTCCACCGGTCGTTCCGTGCATGCATGCAAATGAGGCTGCAAGCGAGCATATACACAACTGGCAGAGCACCGGCATCATAATCATAATAAAGCCCTGTGCCGTGCCGTGCCTACCGTGAAAACAATTATAACGATTATGCTGTAGTTCGAGGTTCTTCCGCTGGTTTTTTTTCGCGGGCCGGCTGTTTGCCTTTGTCTTTGCCGGAGGCCCTTTTTGGGCTGAGAGGCTCGCCAGGTGGCATTCTTTTGATGATGCAACCGCTAGTGAGGCTCCTATCTGGCTCACTTAGTCTTTTTACAGCTGATTGCATTTTCTTCATTCATCGATCCGGCGGTCAATATAATGGTGGGCGGGGAGTTAATTAAAATGGCTCCACGCGTGAAGCAACTCATAATGGAGGCGCCTAGTAGCTCGTGTGTTTTTTTGCTTTTTTCTCATTTTTTACCATTTTATCTTTTAATTTCGAACGTGCAGATTGATTCAGGCACTCAGTTCTCTATTTATTCAGCAGTTTTTGTTTCAAAAGGGGATTTCAGTAGTATTTTTTACATTCGCCAATGGAGGCGCCTAGCACCCTGTGTTGGCGAAACCGCTCCAGGCCGTCCTTTTACCAGTTTACCACCCTTAATTTCAAATCATGTTAGCCACAACCATCAAACGAACAGTCCAAATCTTCTCACAATCACCAACGAGAACGCAGCGTCCAATAAGAGGAGCCTCTTCCGTGCGCTAATCGATGGACACAGCATGTATCCCTCTGATCCCTCTGATAAATCTTCATCCCCTTGACCAACCAGCAAAGTATCAACATGCAATGAATCACCGTCCGTGGCCACAACATGATTGCAAAATGGTGCTCGCGTACATTTGCGGTTGGTAACAGCCGGTTACCGTCGGGGATGGGACGATCTCATCCAAAAGCTCCCAAAACTCCGTTGCACGACAAGCCATTGATGGGATGAGCTGCTGCACCGATCCACTCGGAAAGGGGACTGCTCGTCACCCTTGTCTAGTCAAATATTAAACAACAAAGCAACCGAGCGTAGGCCGAACGCATTTACGACGCATTTAGTACGCCGGCCGGACCAATCGGACCGGATCGTTTGCTCGAACTTTCATCCATCGAGGACCCTGAGCCGGACGTTGTACAAAATTGCAGTGCGTCCATTTTTCGACCCCCCCCCCCCACCTACTCGGGTGCCCGGAACGCACTGGCCCGAACACGCTCAGTGCGCTCGACTCTACAGTGGAGGTCGAATTGTGATGGGTCTGCAAATCGTGTTTTAATTGCAAGTTGAAACATATTTAATTAGTGCCACTCGGTTTGTTCGACAATTTGGTGGAGAGGACGGGATGGGGGACATCCCCCGGGGGTGGTCAGTATCGTTGTCGATGGTAGGATTGTATCAGAGCGGTGGTGGCCTGGTGTCTGGTGCGCAACAACGACGACGATGCTGATGCTTTTCGGTGGTTTTAAACAATTTGTTCATGTCCGATGCTGGCTGATGGAGTAGGTGAACGTTGAACGGTTGTTCTGGTGACCGCAAATGACGATGATGGTTGATGATGGTATACGACGATCTCAGGTCAGCTGCTTGCTGCTGCCACTTGCTGTCCTGTAACTCCATTATTGATGTCTGTACGCCCAGTGCGTCTTTTGTACGCCCAGTGCGTCGGTGTTGTCTACGGGCGTTCTCATTGTGCTGACTGTGGCCAGTTCCAGTGGTTAGGATGCTCCACTTGTACAAAACTTTAATTATCAGCTTTACTCTGTAACTGTTTCTTACACACCCATACAACCGGTGACCGGAGTGTGATAATTCGAGAACCTTGCCTTTGAAGCTGACTCGTTGGTACGTTTGTTTCGGTACTGCACCAGCAGCTCGTCGTACTCGTCAAACCATTGTGTACTTACTGGTGTGACTTTGCAGCTTTTTCCGCCAGCATCTAACATGTTGCAACATGCATCGGCAACCAGCAGGAAAACGACAGCAGAAGAAAAAACGACGACGAGCTGCCTGGAACCTACCCAAAGGAACGTTGATGATGCCGACTCCGGAGTGGGAGTTTCGTTCGTTTGATCTTCTCGTTGCGTGGATAAAGTTACCGGACCGGTTCGGTGGTTCGTCCGGACACTGGGCGATTGTGGGCACACGATGTGGTGTTGTTTGTGTTGGTGCTCATTTAGATCAGCCCTTTTTTAGATGCAGCCCGGTTTGTGCAAAAGAGTTTAACACGCCAACGCCATCCGGGGCCATCTGCGGGCTTAAGCGAGCGGCCTAAAGTTGTTTCTCGTCGCTCGCAAAGAATGCGCTTTTCAATGTGTTTCCCTTTCAACCGCCCGGCCAGGGGGCTGGTGGCGGATTTCTAGCGAGTAAGAGTGCATGTGGATCCGTGGTATGAGTGTGTACGAGACTCCGAATCCGAGACTTTCAGTCCTTTTGTGCACACTGTGCGCTACGAGGGCTCTGTGCATCAGCGATGCGTTGCGACCTGATTCGTGGAGGTTCGTGCAAAGGGCCCGGAGTGATAAGAGCCGGAAAAAGGGGGGAAAAAGCCTAGGGAGCTTTTCGCACAATTTACCTGCCACACCATCACCACCACCACCACCACCAGCAACTTTCGTTACGCTAGATGTGTAGATTATATGCGTGAAGAGCGTGTGCCAGAACAACCCACCAACCCCCGGCAAAAGGGGTTGTGGCAGGAAACAGACCACAGAGGCTTTCTTTTCATGAACCGAAACCACCACTGAGACTATCATTATTTCCAGTCAACATAACACCACCAACATGCTGAGGCATTGTGCGATGTTAAGAGCGATCCGCTTGCTACGATTATGCAAGCGACTGCAGTTGCGGATTGCCCCTTGGGGGAAGGTTGCATAGCATCACATGTTTGGGGAGGTAAATCTGAACGAGAGAGCGAGAGCGTGCGAGTGAGTGAGCAAAGAAACAAAAACACGGACCAAATTGAAGAAAACACAACTACACACCACTACCACACCGGAAGGTCACTGTTGAAAAGCGCAAAGAGCAAAGCAGCGGCATTCAGTGAGAAAAGAAGTCCGGGCCGGGCCTACTGTGCCGGTATTAACCACAATGCGAGCTGAGGGCTCGTAGCGCAAACTCTATCAGAGAGAATGTAGCACCCCTTTGCATGACTTCACTCGCCTGCGAAAGCGCCAAAAGCGAGTAATCGGAGTAAATAAAATTTAATGAGCGGCAGCACGGGCGAGCCGGGGGCCATGCTGGATGCTGGTTGAGGGATTAGATCTTTATGAGGGATTAGATTATCTCCAACTGCTGCCGCTTGCCATTGTCTTTCGGTGTGGGGCGTGGCATGGATTATGGAACAGAAACAACTGCCGTATGTTACTGTGCATAGTTTGGAGGATGCTTCGAGGAAAGCCACCATTTTTAATTAGACATCCTTGTTGGGGGAACTAACTGCCGGGAGATTTTACTGTGCATCTGTACGGTTTGAGGCAGTTAAAGGATATTCAGTGCTGCACTGCACTTTAACGAGTTTTATACCAATTTTATGTAATTCAACAACAGATTTTCGTTTCTTGAAAGATTGCCTCTTATCATTCCATGGCACATCCACCTTGCACAGCATTCTGCAAAAATGTCTCCCACGGCAATGAAGCTTCAATGAGCGACGAGGAAAAGAAAAAGAGCGAAAGAAATCCCAAGACGTTTCCCGTTGACGTAGGTTAACGGAACCGTCAGTGAAAGGAGGGAAAATTTATCAAAATGCTTTCAAAAAATGTGACCCCGGCAGGTGGCATAGGCCCGGGACAGGGGTTTAAGGCACCCACGGTTAAAACCCGGGTGCCCACGGTAGCTGGCAGATTTGCCGGTGGATTTATTTTTGCCGCCTTTTCTCGCCACTAATCGTGGCAGCATTCAGGGCAGGGCCCGTGCGCACCTTCAAGGAAACGGAAAAAGATGAAACGAAAATGTTAAAAATGTCTCCAAGATGAGCCGAAGGAAAAACGGATTAATTACCTTTCCGCCAACCAGTCAGCCAGCCAGCCACCGACGTCATCGCGCGGTTGGTTATGACCGGAGGGATTCATGGAAAAGTGGAAAAAACCCGTTTTTGCGTGTCACTCCGGTCACTTGTTGAGCGGACGACGACAGCCCTTCTTGCCCTTATCAAATCGGATCGTGTGAAAAATAGAGCAGCGGACTTTTGCGTTGTTTTTTGCTCCTCAAGCGGTCGAGCAGGAAGCAAGAAGATTAGACACTTTGCTGAAGCGGAAGCTCACCTTCCTTCCAGTCCTCAGTCGAGAGTCGAGAGAGAGAGAGTTTCGTGTTCATTACGTTGCAGCTGAAAGTTAATCATAAAATATTCGCCTCTCCTCTAGCTACTGGGAAAAAAACGTAAAGCAGAAGCATAAATTCAATTACGAAGCGTTGTGGCATTTTTTGTACAGCTACACAACGAAAAGGTATCGATTAGCAGTATTCAGCATTCATTTTAAACACAGTATTCCTTTCGAATCGATCGAAACATTTACAAATCGAAACTCACTAAAGGCAACTCGTCCCCTGGTCAGGAAGGTCATGGCCTTCTGTGGCTTGCTCTTGCTCACCGCGCTAGCGATCGGTTAACAGAGTAGCCATTTGGAGAATGGTGAAATAGAATATTCATCAGCTGCCGCGAGACCTGAACACCGTGGACCGGCGGTGCAACCGCGACCTAATGGCAATTGACCGCTCTGGGTATGCATCGAAGACAGAGCGACCGTGGGGTCTAAATGGCTTTCGCGGCGTTTCTTGCACGTTTGCGGTCGTTCACGGCAACAGGATACCAGGTTGCTGAGGTTGCTGTGGTCCGGCGCACCGGAACGTGTCGCGGCGCTCCGTGGCATTTGGATTTTGGACTGCAAATGGATGTGTTCCTTCTGTAGAAGAGACCGAGGATAGAGCGAAATGCGTGACCTTCGCTTCCCCATTGCATGCTAATGCGCGCGATCCTGATCCTAATGGAAATGCACGCCGCGTGGTGGTGATTGGCATGAAATGATAAAGTTGTGCCCGGTGGTGGCGATGTGCTGTTAAGAGTTATTTGAGGATTATGGTTTCCCGTTAGGAGTGTAGTGAAAATGTGATTCTCTGATCAACAACCGATGGATCTGCTGTTGTGTAGCAAGAAACATATGAGTTCTTCCAGCTCGGTGGTGCATCTGCTTGCACGAGCTTCCTCCCTGACGCCATAATAAACAAACAGTTTTCATCATATCATTTGAAACCCTTCAACGACCCGACAATGGACGATGCTTTGCACTATCTGCCATTATTGCAGGGAAGCCCCTTTTTCGGTGAATACATCATTCAAATGGAGCCAGTTCGGTTTTGTACACAGCTAACATGCGCCATCTGCACTACCACAAGATGCAAGAGACAGAGTGAAGAATGGCGAAGAAAACTTGCATCCCCCTGCATGTCTCTCTCTTATTTCCATTTGTTTTCCTTTTTTTCGATAGGAAACCCTTCCTCGTGTTCCCGGTCGAGAGGTTTTACATCCACCATAACAGCATCGAGCAACGAAAACAAAGATCCAGACAAAAGCTTATGGTCTGGTTGCAGTGAGGCACAGGCAGACAGAGGAGCGAGTTGCAGCGAAAGCAAGTAAATCACAGTCTCACATTTACACCTCTTGTGGCCTTGTGGTAGCGATCCCCTGATATCGTCCTGCCTTTCCTTTTTTTACAAAAAGAACTTCCAAGAGATTTCCCTTCTTCTGACAGCGCCAGACACCGGGGGGCTTAGGCGAGCCAGTGAGAGAGAGAGAGAGTCGTGGCCACGTGGCGGTTCGGTACGTGTTGGAAGTTGGAAGGGAAACACGCGAACCACCACAAACGGATCGGTTTCCGCTATCTTGCTATCAAAGTGTGTGGAAGTCGTAATGGGTTAATGCAATTATTGCCATCATGCACTTCTTTGCGGCCGCACGGTTTGCTGGGATGGGATTTTATCCTTCGCCATTGCTTCTCTGAGTTCGCTCGTTTTTTTTGCATTTCTGTTCCCCCCGGGACCGGTTTTGTGAAGGGAAAAAGGCCAAGACCCACAAGCAAAGGGATCAGCGAGTTCGCTTGGAAGTTCGCTTGCGTTGAGCACTTGAGCATGACCTTCGAGTGAAGTGGAGTTTGAAAGTAAGGCGAACACAGTGCACTATTTGGTGGTCACAAAAGTAAATAAGCAATAAGTTTAGAGTGAGAAGTTGAGAAACAAGATAACAAAGTGTTGTCATAATAAATTTCTATTAAGAGATTTGTATTAAAAAGAGTATTGCTATGAATTAAAAAGATGAACAAAATAGTCTAAAGTTTAAAAACTATAAAAAAAACATGGAAACAAATCGTTGCAGAGATAATTTGTGAAACTTAATCGTTATTTTTAAAGCATTTCCAAGACCCCGAACATATCGCCAATTGTCCATTGTGATGGAATGAAATATGTTTCACGTTGTGCTGGAACTACTTTGAACTCTTTACTGCGTAAAACGAGCATCACCCCGCTTGTCCTCCCCTCTGTTCAATCTTACGCTCTGCACGTTTGGTTCTCCATTATTTCCGCCACCAATTCCCCCCGGTGGCTGTTGCTGCTGGCACTCGCATCGGAACGTGGTGTTCGCCCTCCCAGGAGAGATTCTCCGAAGCGAGATCGTGGGAGAATGAAATTCGGTTCCCGCTGTCCCGCTGCCTCACACTCACAGCAAACAAGGGGCCACAGCGCGGTCTGGCCCAAAACAACTGCCAACTGGCCTGGGTCGGCCCGGAGCTGGCGTGAGTTTGGTTCTTGGTTGTGCAGCCAAGAGGGCAAAGATCTGCTGAGCGTTCGGTGAGGCGTGCCTCTATCACTTTTAATGGTGCATGTAAAACGAATTGCACTTTTGGCCCCACTCGCACCAACGTGCCGGGAGGATCGAATGTTAAACGAATTTCCATTCGATCGAGGAGTGAAAATTGGATAATGCACCCGGCCGACTGGAGTGCACAGGAGACTCGCTCTCTCTCCCTTTGTTTCTTTTCCTTTTTTTCGGTTTGAACTATAATAGATAACTCACGGGAATCGAAGCAAAATGAATGGTGGTGGCGCTGCGAAGGTCCGGAATGATTTGCAATAAGCTGCACTAAGCTACTTGGCCCTTGATCTGGCGTTTTTGCGGGAAAAGAATAGTCTTTCTCTCAAACGGATCGCTTTAAAATTTGCTTCAAATTCTCATCATCAACTGCATTTGGAAGATTTTATTCCATCTGCGACAATCATTGCGGTTACGATTTTGTCTTACATTTCGAGATGCAACTGAGCTGAACTGAAGGGAAATGTAGCTCGCTGGCACCCCGGAATTGGTCACTGGAGCAGTTTTTGGGGTCACCCGATTTCCCCAGCTCATGGCCCATTTATTTTATGTGCATATTTTATGCTTCACCGGCGGTGTGGCGTTGCATCCGGTGTCCTCAAAACCTTCACCCGTCCTTTTTTCGCGTTGCTTTCTTTCCGCTTCTTGTCACACACCGTTGAATGGGTAAGTATGGTAATGTTTCGCCAAATGGAAAAACCTTCTCCCCTTCCAGTTGAAATGCAACAACACGAACTCGGTGAGCGTCGAACAATAATTTTGTCGAAATGAAACACGTGTTCCCCGGGAGGAGGGGCTGCTGCACGAACTGCTGCAAATCGGACACGATTTGGCCCCGTGCTCGTAGCAGTTCAGAATCCGGCAGAAGCATTCCAGCATGCCAGCCAATGGGTGTAAAGCCTTGGGTCACATAAAACGGGAGGAAAGTAATTTACATGTTTTGCATAGCTCCCTCTTTTCGCTCTCTCTCTCTCTCTCTCACTCTCTGCGTCTGTCTAGCCGACAGTCATCGCTTTGTCGCTTCGTCGATTCAAAGGAATCAGAAGAAATGTAGTGCAAGTACACGAAGCACAAACAGATTAGAGCCGTGGAGCCGTTGGTGCCATGGAGCTGTGTGGTGAAAGAACACAAAACATTTTCCTTCAATATTTCCCTCCCCAGGATGGTCAGCAGGAAAAACCCTAACAGCAGTTCGAGTCCGCGCGTCCGGCGCATCGAGCACACAAAAAGGCGAAACACTCAAGCTGACACTGTTGCCTCTAAATTGCATCTGCGGCCGTCGCTGGACTTCTACTGGTGCCCCTGCTGCTGCTGCTTTGGCACGTGATGATGAGGACAGAAGCAACCTGGGCGCAAGACACACAGACACAGCTGTAAATGAAACCAAACCCGGAAATGGCATTCATGTGGCAATGAAATGGTAACGAAATGGAGCGAAAACGGTTGTGGCGAGTGTGGTGAGGTGGTTGGGTGAATGTTGGTGTGCTGTAGACAATTACCATTACCATTTGGTTGGTTGGTTGGTTGGTTGGTCCGTTTCGTGGTTTGCTGCTGCTGCTCCTACTGCTGATCCTTGTCCATCCCTCGGAACTGCTGACCAGCACAACATGGCGCAACATGGCTTTTTGTCGTTTTCGTCGCCGTCGGGTTGCAAACGAATGTAGATCGCTTATCGCGCGCTGATGGTATCGTCACGTGTCGTGTCGTGTCGTGTGGTGTAGATATGATGTTTAACTGATTTGGTTTGAATGTCTGTCGGTGGATTCGACCATTGTTGCGGTAGGTTTTGTTTGTGTTCGAGTTTTGCGTTGCAAAAAAAGGTGTCGCCATTTGGTCTGCCGCGAAACTGCAACAGTATTTGTATCCTGGATTGTTAAACACAAGGGGCATTGACAAGAGCTTATATGAAACCTAATTGTGTTCCTTTAGTTTTAGTTGTAAATTGGAGTTTAAAACCAGAATAATAAATGCATCTTTTTAATTACTACGACCATTGTCATTGGTGCAGGAAACACTAAACAAACCCATTTTTCAGTTGTTGTTCATTCCTTCATGCTCTGTTTTTAGATCTTTTTCATAAAATTTACAGACTTATAGCATTATTTAAATATTCTTCTTGTAAAGGTACAATGAGGTGACTGTAATTACATTTTCTTATCAATCAATTCATAATATACTTTAACATTTCATTCAAAAAGATAAGTGTTTAATGCTAAAGCCATATGTTTTCTAATATAGCAACAGGCCAACATATGTGATACTGTGATCATTTCATTCAACCGATAGGCTCTAAACGTTCACCCCAAACCACCTGGCTGCTAGCCATTTCCAGTGTCCATAAATCTTCACCAAAAAGCCCACCACCGCCGCCTCACCGAAGTGATGCAATCGCGTACATTTTTAAATTGAAATGCATTCCATTCGAAGATTCTTGTCAAACGAAAGGCGACACCGTGTACCGGTGAGGTGAGGGACGAAGGAGGACGAACATGAAACGAGGATCGAGGTCCGTCCACACAGCGGCACAACAACCTACCGTGAGCCAACACGCCAATGCCAATGCCATCATTTCATCGCATCGATTTGATTCGACAAAACACTCGCCATGCCATACCGTCCGTTCAGTCCACGGTCCACGGACGTCCGCCTCGTTGTTAGTCCGTTTCGATTCGGTTCGTTTACGGTTTTTCCACGGCTTTTTTCTCCCTCCAACGAGTCGATTGAACGAGTTTCTTTTCGCTGAAGCCACCGAAATGGGAAATGGGTTGTGGGTGCATTTTAGGAATTCCCTCGGTACGCGGCCATACTGATGGGGATTCCGTGGTCGAGAAACTTCCCCGTCAACTGGCTCGACTGGTGACGGCTCGTGGGGAATTTCCCTATAAACGCAGCGATCAGCGGTGTCGGTTGGTGCTGCACGAAAGTCTATTAAGATGAACATTTGATAAATGTACGCGTTCTCATACATCATCCATCTGCGAGGGCTTGTCCTTCGAGTAAAAAATCGGCCAGAGTTGAGTTATGGGCCAGATAAGCATGGAGAGAGACCGAGAGGATTATTCACACCAGGATCTCTCGCGGTATTAGGCCAACGTCCGTCCGCCTCACGTTTGTTTGTCAACTTCGGATGCAAGGACCGTCCATGGACGTGTTTTTCTCGTACCACATCGACGGTTTAAGGTGCTAGAGAGTTGCGCCAGAAAGCTGTAGCTTGTAGTGAAGTGTTTTCTTATCACCCAGGACAAGGACATCGTCCTTCTGGTGCTGGTGGTGATGGCGAAACATATGTTTTCCGGGCAGATTTATTGAGGCCAAGTAAATATTGATCATATTTGTTTGTCTTTCTTCTCCCTTTTTTCACTCGCGCTAGTGTTGCTGCGATGAGAGCGAAGAGTAAAAGTAAGATGGAGCATTTGAAGGTTATCGAAAGAGCAGCTTAAAGCTTGAAAAAGATGTTCCAAGTAATACACGAAGTAGCAAAAACTATTTACATAATGTTTTCACTTCCTTTAAACATGCAATTAACATTTTTTGTATTCCAAATCACTCCCTTTATCACCTTGACAGTAGCTGGATTTACAACTTTTCCTTAACTCTTCCCCACCCGAAGCGAAAGACCATCGCCTCTTCGCCCAAACGAATGTAAAAGGATGACAATTGCCTTGCCTGCTGGGATCGGAAAGAAGGGCAAAAGCAATCTGCCTTCCGTTGGCATCGCTTCGGTTACGCCAACTGCATCCGTTGCATCCGATTATGGAAGGAATGGCACCACCGGGAAGAGACCACCACCAGTTGACAAAAGGCAAGACACGGAGGGGGCCGGGCCGGTGTTGCAACATTTTCTTAATTTTAATGCTTTTCGCGTTTCGCGCGTGACCGGTCACGCTTGCCGATAGTGTTGCTCGGTGGGGCGCGCTCGTGCCAAGCATTTTTCGGCCCTTTTTCCAGATCACTTTGATCGCGTTGCTCTCCGTCTTCAGTTCCCCTGCCGTTCGTGCATCTGCATGTAATTGAATTTTAAAAGTGCAGAAAATAATTGAAAACTTCTTTAACCTCGCTCCTATCCCCACTTCGTCCAGCTCGTTCCGGCGAGAGAGAACTTTGCATCTCTTGGCGTGCATCTTTGCTTCACACTTGGAGTGGTGCATCAGAACCCCGAGGGGTGGTTTTACAACAAAGTTTTATTCGATTCGTCTTGAGATGGGAGTCTCGAGGCTCTCCGGGGGAGGTTGGGGAAGATTAAGTCTCATTTTGCCCTCTCAATCTCAATTCGTTCGTTGAGCTTATGTCCGTCGCCTTCCGTTAGTTACAGTTCAGCTTGCTTGTGGGTATTTACATGCCGGAATAATATCTTACGGCGTGCCGGTGTCTTAAAAATCCCATTCCTCCTGCAATCCAACGTGGAAACTGCTTCCAGAGAGGGAGGGAGTTGTTGGACCGGTGAAGTTGGACAAATTGCACCAAATTACTGCAATTAATGTTGTGAAGCATTCTGCGAAAGTTATCACAACGTTTATGCTCTCCACCTCTCTCTCTGTCTCTGTCGTGCTGCTGTCGATGAGTTTGAAGAGGTAGCCAACCCGGGATTGGACTTATGGAGTGAGATAACAGCTTTTTTAATGACTGTTCGATGTACAGTTTATGCTTTGGGCAGTGGAATGGAAACGGGTTACCGGTGATCCGCTTATCTTAAGCCACATGGTGCTAGTCCATGGGATTACTTGGCAACCGTTGGATTGAGGGATAAGCTTCTGCAACAGTGTGGCCATTTGTTTTAGTCCTCAACTACTTTTGTGCACACGAAATTGACCAACCATGTGCCCCTCCCCTGTAGGGGTTACTGTAGTGCTTCTGAAAGCCTTAATCCATCAGTGTTTATGAAGAACTTTTTGCCTTTGCCGGAATAATGCTCACTCAATCAAAAGCTAGTTCTACGTCACTGCCACCGGCACACAGACTGGCTGGCAGGCAGGCTGAAGCTATTTTGTGTATCAGAATGTTTGCATCTTAACCTCATCTCTGCCAGCGACCGCTGGCACTGGCTGGCCACTGGCAACAAGGAAAATGCCCAAAACAAACGCAAAGAAGCAAATGGCGATGGATGGCGTAAATCGCTCTCTCTCTGCGTTTTTTTTGCTGTTGTTACTAGCCATCCATACACACAGGGCAACATAAATTGAGTTACTGGCCCGCCAATTCCGACACTGATAAATTTCCAAACACTTCCGCTACCGGACCGGCTCTCCGTTCCGGATTCCGTTTGAAGAAAGTCAACGCGCGCGACTTCCACTCCGATGCTCTCTGAAAGACAACAAGAAGTAGAAAAAAAAGAGGGGAACTAAGGAGCAAAGTTCTGCTAATATCACACTGGCCTGCCACTGGGATCAAACCGCCCTTGAAGTCCTTGAAAGAGGCCACTCGAAGGCCAGCAGACCACCGACAGTGGCAGCCCAGTGTGGCGCCAATCTTTGGTCGCCTCGGCTACCATTGGCCGTGGTCGTGATTCACCGTGCGTACGTGCCTGGGCTGCTGCTGCGTGGATGCTGCCCGGTCCATTTGTCCTTGTGTGCTGGAAGCTGGTCGGTTGGCTCTTACTTCCGCTCGGTCAGTGTTGTCGGCGAAGCAGAAATGGTGCCTCTCCTCCTTGAGGGAACCGCAGAGTACCGAGTGGGGACGCCCGTAGGAGCTCGAAGCGTAAACAAGTGTTTTCCCTGAGCCTTTACGTCAACCTCAGCTCACAGACACGAGCACACACATAGGGAGGGGGGGTGGGGAATGTTGCGATTAAGGGATGGGAAATTTATTTGAATCTGATTGCGATAACCTTTCATCTTGTTTGTCTTACGGTCTCTCCGGCCGTCGTCGAAGGATTCCATTACTTTTTTCATCCTTTTCTTCCTCACGTTTTTCTTTTCACTTCGAGCGGGTGTGTGATGGGTTGCTTTTTGTGCTCCACACCCACCACCCCCACCCGATGGCCTCTGATCATCTGCTGAGCAATCGGTTTCCGGGAATGCGAGGTTTTTTTGTGGATAAGAAACGCACGGAGGAATAAAAAAGGGTATCGACAGTCGAGTGTTTCCGCTGCAACTCCGTTAATTCGAGCGAAATGCCTCGGTTCGGATGATGAATGAATAATGTTTGAACGGTGGTCAGATAGTGGGATGGTTAAGTTGATTAGCTCGAAGACCGATGTTTGATCCAACATTAGTAATGGATTATGTTTCATTGATCTTAATGATCAAGTGCCTGTCCTTTTATGTTCAATTGCGGTGCGTAGGGTGGTGCGTCTCATTGCTCATCTATTTTGTTTTATCTCCATTAAGCAAGACTTCCTTTTGCACGGCAATTGACGGTTTTTGTTCTGTAAAACAGTCAGCACAATGTCACGAAATACACAAAAGATCAGCATCTGATGGATCGCGCTTTACTAAATATTGAAGATGAACATTTCAAATTGAATTCCTGAGGTTTAGTAAAAAATGTAATAATAATATTGAAAATATGTTTGATATTTTGATCCTCATTTTGATTTTATCTTCTATTGGCTATTAAAGCGCATTTTATTCGACTATCAACACTGTCCCTAGACGCTAGACTGTCCATTTGTTGTTAAATACTCTCCCCCATCACTCGTTTAAAGTACTGCTCATGGTTTAATCGAATAGATAAGTCCGAAAATTAATGCCAACACCCTTCCTAATCTGACAGCAATCGAGTCCTTTCAACGCAGACTAGACACTTGCGGACTTTTTGATGGAGAAACAACTTTCCAACGAACTCAACTCCCAATTAGCTTCCATCGGCAAATCACCAAAGTCTAACCGTTTGGAGAGCAGAGATGACGCGCAGTGGTCAAGTCTTGTGCAACATCAAACTGTCCCCCGAATAGAACAGCACTCGTTGCACGTTTAAATGATAGTTTAACGAAACTTCCTCTTAACCCCTCGCTCAGATCATTGTCAGACGCTGGCCAACCGGTTGCCGCCGTTACCGAGTAGAACTTTAAAAGTGCAATCACCCCTTTGTGCACCGTGCAATGTCCGACTCTGACTTTTGACGCGCACCTCACGTAGAATATTGCAGATTTTGGGTGTGTGCAGACCGGACCGGGGGCTGTGTGTGACCCTTTTTCTTTCATGCCACAGTTTTAACACAACATTCCACTGTTTTGGGAAACGTTTTTCGTTTGGTGGATCGAACGCGAAAGGAAGGAAATCCGAACGCTTGCACGCGTTTCGTCGAGAAGCAAAATTGTTTAGTAGCAGCATCACACACATTGCTGCACGTAATTCCATTTTAATGAACTTTCCTCGCTGCACATGACACATGTCGATTCCCACCAGAATCCGTCGTCCATATTTGTAATGCATATTCGCGGCTGTGACGCTCGGCAAACAGGGTAGCGAAAATTCGGTTGCACTCGGTCCGTGGTCGAAGCGATTGG
>NC_064877.1:79623146-79625646 GCF_943734665.1 Anopheles aquasalis
ACTCTCTAACTGTTTTCACAGCATTATCCTTTAGAACCACTTTTCCCTTACTGGTTGTGCAGTATTTGTATGAATTTGCACTCCATTTAGAGAATTGTTAGAATTATTTCAATGCTTCATACTGAATAACACATCTTGTATACTCCCTTTCCGTTCGATGCTTTTTGCTGGACCGTTTATTTGTAGCTACATCTCTGCGGACAACCATACAACAACCACGCTTTGCCATCGCGCCTGCTAAGGAGTTAATTTAAAGAGTCAATACTTCGTCACTGTTATGGTTCGCTTTATTAAAAATAAACACAACAAATCGATTCCAGTAGCCTCGGCACACAGGCGACGTGATGCAATCTGCCTTGCTACGTCCTCCAAAAAGCCATACGAGTCAAACGGCTCCATATTTGCGCGCCAAAGTGAACCGGAAAATGACAAATTCACATGCATGCTTTCACAATTATCAGCTATCTAAACAGTGCCAACCAACAACGGTTCCATGCCACTGCCTCTGCCACGCCATGCCGTTTCGTTCCCTTGACTTATGATGCTCCGTTTTTCGGGCATCGCTCCAGAAGCAGCCACCATTCCGAACGTTCCATCGCGTTCCTCCTCCATGCAACCGGAAGTTCAAGTTGACAAATCGAAAACAATGACGACGACGACGACGACGACGACATCGACGGTATACGAACGGAACGGCGTTGAATTTACGGACAAAATTCCTTGGCAGCGGGTGGCGGGTCATGTTGGGTACGATCGGTTCCTGCCACGTCGATGGGATCGACATTATTTACATTTTGTTACTGGCATCATCGCGACTTCACAGCGACGACCGTTTCGCGGCGTGCCATCATCAAGAAGCTACTCGCCGAAGCGCCACGGAACCTGCACCGGTAGGTTTGTTGTCGAGCGGAAGACAATTCAATTTTCGGGAAAGTTCCCATTTCCGACTCCCGGGACCCACCCGGGGGAAACCAGTGAGGCGTAAAATAACAGAACGGAAAAGCGGAATGAAATGGTGCTTTATCAGCGAACCGTGCTCGCTGTTCGTTAGCGCTGATCGTCGGCCTAGTTGCTGGTTGTGTGGAGAGGATATGTTCATCCTTTTTGGGGCGATTGGTGCCAATAAATGTGTCAATAATAAATTTTGCATAAAATTGGTATGGCGATGGTAAGACACTAAAGCAAAAACTTTCAAGTAATTGATAAATCGTTTGCAAGGTATGGGCACAAAAGACATCTGTAAGCTACGTAGAAGGATATCTGGTTCTAGTCTAGTCCTTGCTTCTGGAAATTACTCTGCTCCCTGGAATTAACCTGAACCGATTAACCTGAGCGTGTCTGCTGCTGCAAAACGGTAGATTCCTGAAGATTCAATCAAAACATTCGCCAGCCAGCAGCCCATATGCATCGCAAGACAATGGTCACGAAAGTCGATTGTTGCTGCAGCAGCAGAAGGAGTGCAACCGTCAGTCTATTGTTACTACCCAGTACATTCCACTTTATGTCGTTTGCCTGTGGACTGGTGGACAGTCTGGAGTGGCCGATGGATGAGTCTGTCCGTACGTCCGGTGAATGCTGCATGTGCGGCAGATTTTCATAATTAATTATTATCTCTCGCTTACCATCTTATTCGTCAGCTTTTCGCCGAGCCTGGCCATAGGCCACAGGACTGTTCGACATAATAACGCTCTTAACATTACTCTGACCCGGTGGTGGTCGGTGTCGGTCCGTCCGTCCGTCGTCTTCACTTCTCCAATCCGTTGTCGTTCGTTCATCTCGCTTTTAAGCTTATTGATTTGATCTTTAGCTTCCGGTCCCTGGGCTTGGGGACACCGAACGCACCAAACTAGCCTGGTAGTTGATCGTGATGGTCGTGAAGGATGGCGGAAACAGCACGGGAGCATGCCGACGAGGCGAAAATTGCGTGTAGAGTGCTGCCCAGTGACAATGTTAGTGTTGCTGCCACAACAATAATAGTGTCTAGCTTCGTCTTTCTCGCCCTTGCAAGGCACCACGATACAGGATCAACAGCTCACGATGATGATGAACTCGAGCTGTACGCTTCGGTGGAATGACATAAATGGGGTGGCCAACGGAGGCCGGGAAGGTCTACCACGAAACAAGAAACGTCGTCGGCAAATTTGTTGTCGAGCTCGAGGCCTGAGGCTCCTGCATGGCTCCTCGGAACACTACGGCTATCTTATCAACGAAGTCCGAGCCCGGTTTGATTTACGTACCAAGCGAGCGAGCGAACGAGCGTTCCGGTGTAGCCAGCATGGCGCAGCACTAGATTGGAACTATAGCGGTCGAGGACGTTGACATTGGAGCCGTTTGGGAATTTCTGGCTGGCTGGCTGGCTGGCTGGCTTGTAGTTCGGTGAAGTAGCAGCTCGCCGAGTAACGAGCCTGTGTTAGGTTGGGTAAATAGCACAATTTATATCGAAAAAGAGCAAACCGAGAGCATCGTTGGTCTGGTGGCTGGCTGGCTGTTGTAGCACGGG
>NC_064877.1:79630646-79635646 GCF_943734665.1 Anopheles aquasalis
TGGACATTCTCTGATCGACGCTGGAGGGTGCTTGAAGTTCTGAAATTGAATTACTATTCCACTAACCGAAAGTACCGAAAGTAACATTATCGTTCTCACAGTTGAATGACTTTCTTTCATCGAGTATTCGAAAAATTCAAACCAAATGTGAGAACAAACACGGTCCGAAACGACATTCCATTCGCTTCATAAACCACACCAAGTAACGGTGCACCAGCTGGACGCAATATTAAAATAAATCGGAAACAGTTTTATTTGGGCAAAATATGCGCTCCCAAGCTGCTACTCCCGAATGGAGCCCTGAATGGACATCTGACCACTGGAGCTGATGGCGTCCATCTCGCGCGAACGGATGCCCCAGAGAGTGCAGCGTGCACATCTGTGGTGCACTATGGTAAGAGAGATATTTCATGCAGCTTGCAACGAAGAGAGTTTGAAAATGAAACTCAAGTTCCTTGGCTGATCTTACCCCCCCCCCCCCCGCCACAAAAGTGGAACGTTGTAATCATTTTTCAATAAGTATTGGGACATTTTTCAGTGTCTTTAGACTCTACGCTTCGGTGGTGGCGGAAAGGAACTTATTAGTGCTTGGCATGTTCATATTTTATAGAAAACGCTCCTTCGTCTCGCGTTTCGAGTATGTTTTAGAAACTAAAATACAAAAGTTTCCTACAACAGTGAAAGAACATCTTTGAACATAACATACGGATGTGCTGCTGCTGCTGCTAATCCAACGTCTATTGCTACCGTCAACAAACAATGCACAGAAACGAAACAGAAGCGAGTTCCTTTACGCTTTACTCACGCTAGTACGACAACGACACAGCAGCCAGAGTGTTTCAAAAAGCGAACTTTCATCATTCATTGTCTTCATCGTGGCTCTTCGTCATGTTAACAATTCCCAGCGTCCGGCATTAGTCCCGGGTCCCACGGGAAGCACGGAAAAGTACACGCTCCGTGCACGGCTTTCGGCTCTCGGCTCTGAGACCGGCAGCATGTTCGGTTGAAAAATCTCCAACCAGGGTAGCCAGACGGCTACCGAAGCGGGTAAAAAGAGGGAACCAAAATCACAACCTCATGCTCACGCTCCCGGAAAGTCTGGTTCATGGAAAGTGATCCACAAACTGACCAACCAGGAGGGACGACGAGGAGCGAGGAGACGACTAAAAAGTAACGGAGCACACCTCCACCACTCCTCTAGTACCACCACCACCAGCAGCAGCAGCAACGTATGCGAAATACGAGGAAAAGGATCATGCGAGACTGAACGAGACATACCGGAGCGATCGCGTTGGGAAAAACTTTCCTGAAAGGATCCATTCTTTGCGTTCTAGCCACCGTCCTAAAGGCTAGAGCGATCTGATTCGCACACTGGTCATTCGCCATCCGGACAGAGAGAGAGAGAGAGAGAGAGAGAGAGGGAACCAACATGATAGGACCTCGAGTGTGTGAAGCGTCGTGTTTGGTCTCTTACTTCCAGCAGCGTAACAAACCATTTGGCCCTGTACTTCAGCCCCGGATAACCTTTAGTGGTCACAGCCGAGCAGCCGAGAGCGACCCCGAAAACCGAAAGGAGGTTGGTGGCCATGTTGGTGGTGGCCGTGGTGGATTGTTGCAAATGGAATTGTTTGTGGTAAAAATGTTTCCTAACAAATGACCATATTTTTGTGACTTTTCGCCGCCATTTGCCGCCAGCACGGACTTGCCGGCTGCCGTACCTTTCCTGTGTCGGCTGGAAGGATTCGCTGGATGCCAGACTCCGGAATGGCCAGCGTTGTTGTTACTGCTGGTGCTGGGGTATTATTGTGTTGCTGGGGTGGGAAGCAAGGTTGGCGCACCAAAAACCAAAACCCTTTCGACTTTCAAACCATTGAACGCAACGAATTACACCCTTGCTTCCCCTGGCCGCCCACTCGCAATTGCCAATTTTTCATTCACCTTCGTTTTCATCTCTCATTACCCGGATTGGGTCTCGGGTGGGCGGCGGGACAGTCCGGTATTTCTCGGTACTCGGGCATTACATGGTCGTATGTGCATGCAGACGAGGTGGATTTTTCGCTGGCTGTGCCGTGCTCCATTGTTGCTTCTCCCTCGCTCTCTCTCGGTTGAAGCTTTGCTTTAAAATATCTCCATTTCTTCTCGGTCAGCTTTGATTTGATTTATCGTAATTTCCTTCCTTCCAGCCGCGCAGGTTCGGCTTACAACGCTAGCCAGCAACTTTTTGGCTTGTGCTTCTCATTTGTTATCATTTCGTAGGGAAATGATTTTTGTTTCTAGCATTTGTTTCAATTTTTCTAAATCGTTAGTACAGCGCAACCTGTTGTGTGTGTGTTGTGACATTATTCATTCCGCTTCTCGTAAGCAGTTTATGTTAAATTAGCATCTTGTTATCTTATTAGTCAATGTTGATTGCCTAGGAACACAACTGTTTTAACATTCTTTTCTTTTATTGTACATTTAAAAGTGCTTACATTTATTGAAGTATTCTGGACGTTATAATTGAAATCGTTTACAAATAGGACAATCGCAGTACCTATTTCTATTTTATATATATTTTATTGCAATTTGGAACTGACTTTATGTAAACAAAATTATAGATTAAAGTTACCATTTTACTGATATTCTAAAAACAGAAGGACTAGGCGATGATAATTTAAAAAAGGTTTGGAAAATATTCGAAAATTGTTATACTTTTATGAATTTAGCTCACCATCATTAGCTTAGTATCTCTCTAAAGTAAACGCCCAACACAGCACAAAACGGATAGCAAAGTTCATGGCATCCTGTACCTGAATGTCCCGTTGCTTCCCCTTTTACAACATAGTTTTGCTTCCATAGCTTCCTGTGCTAGCAATGTAACAATGTTTTGGCTCGTTGAATTGTCGAAACGCTCGTTTGGCAGCGATTGTCATTGGTTTACCGTGGACTTTCACTATTCAGCCACGATACCGGAAGCAAGAACAAGCTTCTGTCTCTCTTCAGAGTGCATATTGTATAGCATCTGGGTGGAATGAATCACTGTTTCATCGGTGGTTTATCGTATGTTCTATTTGAGTATCCATTGGCCATTGTTCAGTTTGATATAAGTTAAATAACGACCTTGTGAAATGAAAATGAACGATTTATTTGAATAATTTCCTTTTGTTACTACTTCATTTATACAATTTAAACAGGAAAATTACATTTGCTCGAGAACAAATCATAGTGGTCGTGATAGTATTCAATAACGATAAGCTTGGATCTGTGTTGGCCGTCACGTAATCGGCAACTGATTATTCCTTGAAAGGGAAATCCTTTCAGCATAATCTCGTAGTATAATCGCATTCTCTGGATTCGCTAAGAAAATGTTGATGTTCCACCAAAAAGGAACCTCATTTTGTTCTTCTTCGCAGAGCAACATCATCATCACCATCATCTCCCTGCTGAACTTCCGCAAGCTTGAACGGACAGCAGCTTCAATTGGTTCATTCGCTCAGTTCCCGTCGGTGCATTCAGCGGAGCAAAAGCAAAACTCTGTCCAATCGTTAAAAGGCGTGAGAGAAGTTGCCCAGTGAAGTTGGCGAAAGTTCGTGAGCTGCGCCGACGATTACGCCTTCCCTCGTCGGCCACCGCCTATCACCGGGATTGGCATGATCCAGTGCGATGCATAAATTACGACTGGATCCTGCTTTCTTCCTCTCCATGAGTCTGACTGGCGATTGGAAGTTGTTTGAAGACCCTATCATTCCCACTATGGACCGCTAAATGCACTCACCGATTCTAGCAGCCCTGTGCAGTAGCAGCGGTGCATTATCGTTCCGAAATGCTCTTCCTCCAGCTACTGCACTGGACTGTTTCTCAGTTGGACGAGCTTGAGTGCAACTTCGCGATGCAGTTGCACTCCATCTGAGTAGACGATGCCGATGATTGGCTGTGGTACGATAAACTAACGATATTGATATGCCATCACCACAAGTTCCCGGACAATTCTCGACGATTCCTGAACCCCGGAATGTGGCAGCTGACGTGGTAACTGGAGAGTAATTCAGAAAAGAAAAAAAAACAGAAAAATGCACTTCAAAAAACGTTTGTTGCTATCGAGTGATCGCTATCGAGTGTTGCTATCGAGCGATTTTGAGAATCCTTTTCCTTTGTTTAGTCTAAAGCAACAGATTGCCGGCAGGAGCATGGTTTGTGTAGCAGAGTGTTCACTTCCCTCCAAGCGAAACTAACTAATATTGCATTCTTACGAACGGATTTTTCTATTTCCATTTTCAACATGTTTCACGCGAAACTTGAGATTCTAAAGTAAAGTATTTTCAAGAACTTCGGTTGCTCTTGCGAGTCTGAAACTGTGAATCTGTTTCTTTGAGTTTGCAAGCATTGTCTAGCGGGGTTTAAAAAAAGTGAAAAAGTAAAGTATCACACACCAGTAAATCACCGACTTACCGGCGACCGGCCATTATCGCTTGACGGACGGAATCTGTCTCTGGAGTGTTTGAATTTCGCTTCATCCCAAGAATTCTTTGCCACGTATGTACTCTGCAACCTCACGGAGACTAAAAGCAGGAAGAAAACTTCCAAGGAACACAGTTTTACGGAACTCTGCATTACAGTTACCCCAGTGCGGCTTCCTCACTATCGTGATAGATGAAATGCTGTTGAAACTGGAACTTATACTGTTGCTCGAGAACGAATGCCTTTTTCGACGATGAAACCAAGAGAGTCCCAGCACAAAACTATAAAATAGTTGCCTCGGAACTTATCTGCGTTCCTAGAAAACGGTTATCACATAAATTTCCGAAAACTTTCCCAAAAAATAAAAGAATAAATTCGTAGTTTTTTAATGGAAAATCGAATAATGAACGGAAACTCCATCAACAGCTTCTTTAGGTAAGAGAACGATGGAAGAAATGGAAAGCAAAACAGCAGCATAAGAGTGTGTAAACGAACAGCTACAGTGGGTAACCTTATCGCTTTTCCGTATTTTGTCCACCACGCTGAAGGCAGTAACCCGGACC
>NC_064877.1:79650646-79655646 GCF_943734665.1 Anopheles aquasalis
TCGTTTCGTGGGTTCATTATGGTCGTCCTTGAACTTTCTAAATTACGGCGTCTTCTACTTCACTGCGCTTCGTGACAAAATATCAAAAACCATCAGACAGGAGCAGTAGCACTGGCGTCATGCACCATTTGTCGTTGTGGTAGTGAATCGTGTAGGTTGGATTAATGCCGAGCCCTGTCATGCCCGTGGTCTCCTTGAAGGACTTCTCTATCTCGCTATCCTTCGTTCTCTGCACGAATATGGGAAACAGGAACCGTTTTTGTTGTTTCGATAAGATCCAGGAAACATATGT
Source organism: Anopheles aquasalis (assembly GCF_943734665.1). Lineage (NCBI taxonomy): Eukaryota > Metazoa > Arthropoda > Insecta > Diptera > Culicidae > Anopheles > Anopheles aquasalis. The sequence goes on from NC_064877.1 coordinate 79,650,939, forward strand.
CATTTCATGGAGTAAATGAAAACATCCATTCTGCTTCCAAATGCACTCCTGCTGTGCGCGATTCGCGATGGTAAGGGCTTCCTCATTCCGCTTCGTCTCGTCACCAACTCGTAATGCTGTTCCGGAACCGAGATGAGATGACCGTCAAAGTAGCCGTCGGAAGTTCGTCGAACCCGAATGGTGGTGGTGGTGGATGTTTTGCAAATTGATGCTGCTGAAAGCAAAACATACGGCTACTCTGTTCAACTCGCGGTGCTGCTGGTTGTCAAAATCAGCTGCTACGTTCGAGCACTGCCGTGTGCTACTTCATCGTGTGTTCCCCGTCGTTCACCGTACAGCTTCATCCTCTCTAATGTTGCTGCTGCATGCGCAATTGAACGTTGCGCACTTCCGGACCAGTTAGAGAAAGCCGAGAGAGGAGCGCACACAGCATAACAAATGCAATATTGGCATGTGAGGCTGCTGTTGATGTTGTTACTGGCATTGAAGGCAATTGTGTACTAGTTCTGCTCTCCGGACCTCCACCATCTCCTTACAACATGCTCATTTTAGTTTGACCTGAAAACGTTCCGTGGGGCGAGCAGCGTGTTTACAGCGACACATTAATTGTATGTTTCTCCCGTTCACTCACTTCGTCCAGTGCACTTCGAATTGGCTAACAAGAACGAAGAAGAAGGGGGATGCGGATGGGTTAATCAACATATGCACACCCCCAGTACATCACGTTGTTTGTGTGCGCTACCTACTTCCGGTCAACAGCGACGATGCAACTGACCGAAGAGAGGGAGAGAGAGAGAGAGCGCTCTGTTGTGTTGGCTGGCTGGCTGGGTGGCTGATTGCTGCTGCTGCTGTCACATCGTAGTGCTTCATCTCTTGCACAATTACAAGCCAGCGCGGGGCCGGGTTCCTCGGCGACGAAATCATGTGAACAACAAAGCATTGCTGCGGCCACCAAGCGGATCCATTCGTCGTCGAGTGCCACCCCCCGGGGGGGGGCCGTCCTGTACCAATACCACAGCACAGCTTCATCTCCCCGCTGTGGACACAGCGTGGATTGTGCAACCGAGTGACGGGGAGAGCGGGAGGTGAACGGGGTTAGAGAGACAATTACAGCATTGCTCCTTCAACGACGGTCACGACTAACTAAATACCGTATCGCCCACGCGATTCCCGTTCGGTGTCCTGATTTATGCCATCGAACAGCACGACCACGACCGACGACGACGACGACGACGACCGCGACTCAGCTTGATCGTGGAAGTTATTTTATGCTGAAGAGGCATAGTAAACCATGACGACTGCTGGGGCTGGGGTTGCGAATGAAGGGTTTTTCGTTTTCCACATCGCAAGGCGACCAACAAAACTGTTGTGCATTTGAATGTGTTCTACCACTACAACGCCATCCGATCGAGTGGCACACGCATACAATACGCGCTGTGCACCCCCTTCTTTTGAGGGCGGGTTGTGATGCTTTCAATGTGTTACAGTGTGAGTGGTTTTACGTTTTACGTGTTTTCCTCTCACCGTCCAACAGTCTTCTATTATTGCACATGCACTTTGGGATTGTTCCAGCTTTTCACAATCAACGGTTGCTTGTTAAATCATCGCCAACTCTTCGCCAGACGAACCCTCCATCGTGCACCTTTTCGCCAACACAACACCACCACGGTGGTTGGTATAAGACGACTTTGAATTTGGCTTCTCTTATCTGCCACGCACCATGAGCGCACACACTTATCGCGACAAAACACACTCCTTCTTCCTTATCGATTACTTCCATTCCAGGCAGATGTCAGGGGTAACTGTTTCGTTGCAGAGCTGCCCGCTGTAAGTAGGCTGGCAAGGCATTTGTTAATCTGCCATGGTTACATGATCCATAGGACGCTAAGACGGTGTTTGATGACGCCTGAAACTGAAACTGAAAAGTAATCCATCGCATCTGGCGGTCGTCGCCGTTGTGCCGGTCGCCGTCACCACAACCTGTCGTTTCCGTCAAGCAAATACTTCCAAATTCAAGGCTAAAGCGAAGGATGAACTCATTTGCAACACAATTCTCCCAAAAACCCAGGGGCGGGGGGAGGGGGGGGGGGTGAGGTGGGTGGGGTTGGCCGCTGGTATGAAGGCGTTCTTCTTCGATGTAGTCGAACTCCTGTTGTCAGATGGGTTCGGTGGTTAGTGGCACACAGCTGCGCAAAGCTAAACAAACGCCACCATATACGTGACATTGAAATATTCACCTTCTGCCAGCTCATCACCCGCGGCGGAGGCCGGCGGGTGGGCCAAATCTCACGACAGCAGACGAGCAGCAAAATGCATATTTCGCGTTCGATTATTATAAATAAGGAGACGGATCACCTTGAAAGTCGGGTCTGTTGGTGGTGGAGGAGGAACAACAGGGAAGGTGACTCGGTATTTCGTTTTTGTTGCTTTTTTCCTCGGATCGATGGATAATATCGATTGACCTCAACATCCTACAGTGGCATCGTCAAAACAAATATTTAATCATCGATAAGCATCCGAAGTTTGTTGGTTTGTGTTGGGTTTGGAATTGCGATGTTGCATATTAAGCACATTAAGAGGAATTTATGCAAACCAACAATACAAACAGATACAGAGCGTGTTCTAGTTCTAATAAATATCAAGAGCAGACTTAAAAAGATAAATTTTGCTTCGTAAATTTGAAGAATATCAATAAACGTGATTGATTCTTTATCTTGAGATCAGAATTCTTCGATCGTAAATGTTGTGCAAAGAAATATGTTCAGCTAATGATTGCCAGTTTAATCTTCAGGAACGATATCAGTTTGTAAGCGTCTTTCTCAGAAGAACTAGCACAAAAAGTCCACCGTATTATCTGTGTATCGCAGACGCACATCCACCTCGCTATCGGGTGATACGCATTTGAGACGCGCGATCCATTTTAACACCTTCACGCAGCTCTTGGTGTCTAGCGAATAGAAAAAATCCCATAGTATTAGCGCCTTACAAAACGAAAAAAAAAACAAAAAATTCCCAAACCACACACACGTCAACAATGCAGGGAAAGAGGCGCCGCGCGTCCGTGTGCGCACGCGTCCCTCTTCTTGCCGTTTGGATTTTGGTGTACTATTTTTATAACAAAACACTCGCTTCTCGCTAGCAGAATGGCGCTTACAATGATCACTCTGGTGGTCATCACAATATTCCACGCTCTCGCGCTACTCTCTCCGCACAATTTCCGTGCTCCCGTTTCCCTCCGCCCGGCCACCCCCCCCGCCGAGCGAGGCAGGTTGGACATTGTTTCTTGGAGGAAAATTCCAGCGCAAAACGGTTAGGAGCAAGGAAAGCGCATCCGGCTTCGGTAACACGAAAACGAATGCGTACGGGGATCCGCGATCGAGTGGAACGAAACTTCAAAAATGGAAAGTTCTTCCTCAACGCAACAACACAGCAGCAGCAGCAGCAGCAGCAGCACCGCAGTAATGCGAGGCCACACGATCGCTCGTTGGCTGGCTGGCTGGCTGGCTGGCCGCGATATACTTTGGAATTGAGGACGACCAAAACACCTTCCAACGCATAGCAGCCAGAGCTAAGCCAGCTAACCTGCGGATGATTGTGGTGAGTGGAAATGCAACCAAACGACCTTCGATGCTGGCTGCTGCTGCAAACGTTTAGCGGCGTTTGTAGCCGTGTGCCTGCGACAGATCCCGTCACCAAATTCTTGGAGGCTTCCTGAAGTCAATAGGGGCACCTCTCGTCGCAATAGGACAAGCAGCTGTTCACTCTTGGCCACTTGCGGTCCGATAAGACCTCTTATCACACCAAGGCGAGCGCAGAGAGGCTACTGATGGGGACCACCATTGAAAGTAACGGACTGTTTGGAAAAGTAGCCAGCTGGACCCCGGAGCGATGCGATAACTTGAAAGATTGCTCGATTTAAGACCCTGGAGAGAAGTACAGGGGACGGTTAGCGATTGCGCAAAACAGAAATTGCGTCGTAGGAGGCTTCGGCGCGGAATATGCGTGCGACGCATTCAACATCGGAATTGGCGGTGTTTATACTTAAAATTCCGCTTCTATTGATTGCAGTCCATCGAATTATTTCCATTTTATAGTATTATTCCACCACAACCAGGCAATCGAGCGGTGAACGTGACTAATCGCTGTCGATGTGGTTCAAAAAGCCGTCAATCATCCAAATCAGACATTACGAAATCCTCCGAATTTCGTCTTCTGTAACCAAAGGCCAGGGACTCGTTTAAACGTTTGAGGAGCTTCAGCAAGCGCGCAGTTGTTTACTTCCCACTCTCTCGATTGATGGAGAGTATGTAAATATGCTTTTGGGTAGTATGTCGTCGTTATCACAAGGTGAACGCGTAATTTTCCATTACTACAGCCCAGACCTTGTTCCCGGGCAGGGTTAGGAACGTGCAGGGCGTGATAACTATCGGTCTCCAAAGGGTTTCTCTGGTATAGCTCTAAACAAAGTAAGCATCGCATCGTTCTGCTTGTTGACGGCAACCTAAACGAGTAATCAATGGCAGTGTTCCAAAGTCTCGCACCCCATGTAATTACCACAATACTTACTCGAAGTCAACGCTTTATATGTCCTGCAAGCGAATGTGAATACTGGTATTTTAAAAATTCTATTCCAATCCTTCCTTCACCAGTAATAGCGACTGGTATCTTGGACCGCAAATCGGGGCGACCTACACACTTCCACAGAAAT
>NC_064877.1:79660646-79670646 GCF_943734665.1 Anopheles aquasalis
ACAGAGAGCACTACATGCTGTTCGATGGCCATGTTCCGGACTCATTGAGGGAGTTGATCCAAGTAATGAAAAGCTACATGATACGTTCGCTCACCGCGATTGAGTATGAATATGGCCAAGCTTTCACTGCCAACGGTTGGAAGGGACGAATATGTTGGATCGGATACCTACCTTTGTTTCAAAGATTATATGGAAACAAAAGAAATGAGTACCATCGTGATGCATGTACCATCAATCAATTCCAGAACGGCTGATTCATTCAAAAAGTTCTCGATGGAATACAAAATTCCCAGTTGACACAAAACATTTTCTCCTGTTGTTTCTAAGTTAATACCCATTAAATGAGCCAAAATAAAATAAAATAAATAAACGAATATACTTCAATACATTCTTTGATTCACTGGCATCCTCTTAGTTCACGCGAATCAAATAACAGTTAAGAGGTTTAATGTTTTATTTCATAAAATCATGCTCTCAATCAACAGTGGCTGTCAATACGGGATAAAAACGAATAGGAAATCAAGCTGCACTAAATTAGTAACCAGCAGGCAAGCTGTTCAGCCACTTCTAAACATCGGATTCGGAAAGAAACGTTTCTCGAAAACCCGCTAAACACACAACAACAAAAACAACTACAGAAACGGCCTTTCATGCTGATAACACCACCAGACCTCCCGTCATTCCTCCTGCACAAGTGGATCGATTCCTTGTTGTTTCTAGGTCGCACCTGCTGCCGCGCTGGGATGCGTTAATATGGCAAAGTGAAGCAGGCACCAATCACAGCACTTTGTCTCGTCTGCCGATCGAATGTTGTGCCATCGACTACGCAAACTAGTGTTTCCTGGATTTGATCCGCTTCATGTCGTCATCCATTGCCATAAATCGGCTCAAACGCTGTCCATTGAACGGTTCATCACTGCCTGGTGGATTCAGGCGCATCTGTGTAAAGAAAATGATCAGATCCTTGTTAATGGAATATTCATTTACAAGTGATCGTGTCCTTTTTTCGTGTGTGCTTTGCTGTGTGCTAATTTAAAAATTTCCTGTGTGCTAATTTAAAATTTAATCATTCATTATATCAAACTCCTTCTACGACATCCATTTGATACGCACCTTTCGTGTACAGCACCCGTGATCCCGTGTATAGCGTTTAGCTGGCATTTAAGTAGCATGATGTGTGGTAGCTGATATATGGTTTGGCACCGAGTAAAGATTCTTGTGCAAAGCGAGCAAACTTTCCTCGTATCTATGCCTAGTCTGTGTGCAGTGTACGTGTACCATTTGGTTTGTATGATGTGCTTGTCCGCGTTATGGTAACGTTCATAGTTTTATTGGTCCCAAGTGGTTTAGTTGGATGTTTAAATGGGATATACCGTTTTCGTGAAATTAGTTTAGTTTCGTTGCAGTTTTGTTCGTTAGTTTGTTTGTTAGTCTCAGTTTGCAAGGAACGTTTCCTCCAACAGATAGAAGCGGCCAGCCAGCACGGGTTAATAAAGGTATTTGATAAGATTATTTGTGTGAGTTACGATTAGATAGCAGCAAGATTGCTCGATTTTGTCATTCTTATCTTACGTAGGCTTATGCGAAAAGAACGATTATTGGAGATATTAAGCTATTGATTAGGGATACGATGGGTTGGTTCGGTTTTATCTTGTTTCATTTGGTAACCGTCGATTCGAAATCAATAATTGTGGATACGAATCATTAAAAGAAGGCCAGACCCAACACGTATACTTCGCATTACGTATTGTGGAATGTCCTAGGATTCCATTTGGTATTAATAAAAGAAATGGTTGTAGAATTAAACAAATCAATAAGACAAGCTTACAAAGAAACACAGGCTACAGAACTCACAGAGGACAGAGCTAGGTTTTATATAGGAAACATTTAGCACAGTGGGAAACGAAATAGATAAAGTCTTTTGGCTTCGTCAGAAGAGTCGCGGTATGTTCTTTTCGTTCTAGCAGAGCGTCAATGAGCAAAGGTAAGCTCCGAGTCTAAGTGAAACGAGTCGGCATGTCTTGGGCAACTTGAGGACAAATACTAAGGTAGATTTGCACAAGAAATTCCGTTTTACGATCGCACGCTACAGTCACAAGCTAGTGGCCGTGTGAACCGACATTGTGCCGAATCTAGATCTCAATATTCTCTTTGGCGGATCGTTTCTGTGAAGCAGATATGAAATATAAAACGGAAGAATAAGCAAGAAGCCGACAAGAAAAGAACAAAAGAGAAAGAAGGCGAATAAATCAGAATGTTCATAATCGCTGATCGCATTGTTTGATTTGTTAATAGTTTTGTAAACCGTTTGCTTGGAGCTGTTTTGGGATGTGCTTCGTGCAGTAGCTCCCAAACCCCAATCCGCATTACGGAAGCTAATGCATTGTGTTTGTGTGCGGTTAAAATCTGCATAGGTAAGGGAAAAAACGTAAACTCTACCATGATCCGGTATTTCTCCTTGCACGCGTAGTTCGACTCGTCGACGTCCTTGTAGCAGTCGGATTTGTAGTCCTCTGGCAGTGGTTTGCCTTCGTGTTCGCACAGCTTGTGCAGTGGCCGTGATCTGTGAGGCAGCGGGTAACATTCATAAGCTTATCGATTCATCGGCGAACAACTATGAATTTTGCGATTTTACTTACTTCACGATCATCTTATCCATTCCGGTGGGCTTACTGGTGGGGCAGTAAAACACATCCGGTGTGTTTTTGTCGTACACGATCGATTTCCGGAGCAGATCTTTCTCGGTGTACTTGATGTGTTTGTCTGTCGTTGCCCCCGATAGCTGCACCGCAATGCACGCCACGGTGAGAACCAGCACCACGACCTTGCTCATGATTGCACGGATAAGTCACAGAGTCACACGCCACGCGACGATTGGCCTATTGTTTTACCGGCTGTCCTGTGAAAATAAGAAAGGGAAAGCCAAGTATGTAAAGCAGTACAGCTGTGAGGGATCGTATGTGGAACGTGTGGAATTTGTGTTTGAGAATATTAGTCTCGTGAAACAATAGAAGCGAAAGGAGAGTCACTATCTTGCAATCATTCTTTTCGACTCTTCGAATCATCTTCGTTTGATACGATGATTATTTTAACCAATACAGACGTCCAATAACGGCCATACAAAGTAAGCTTAAAACAGATGTGCGACGCACTGGAGACGCTCTTTGGGCGAGCAGACACTAAATCAACAAGATAAACGCGCAAACGTTGTTCAACTCGTTCCGAGTGCCCATTCAGATGGGTATGCAGAGATGCCGTGTTGCTGTTAGCTGTCCCGGACCTTGGGTCCATTAAGTTTCCGTTCACATTGCAGTCGTTGGTTGTCCATCATTTGCATCGTTCTCTTGGTGCATACTTTGTGTGCATTGCCTATTGTTTGCGTAGCAGACGTGCAAGCTTAAACAAGTTTCTTCGAATGACCTATTCCATCCATCAGAAGTCCGAGAATCGACTCCACCTAATTCGCTAATCGTACGTCGTACCGAAACCAGCCAGTTAAACTCCGAAAAGTGCAAAATCAGTTCCCTCTCCCACAGTGATCGGCGTGAGAGAATCAGCAGACACACCGTAAGAGTGCCTATTTGGAGCTTCCGCCTCGCACAAGCACATGCGGACGTCGGACGCCCGAGAGCAGATGTTGGACTTCAGAAGGCGTAAAGTGTGGGCCATTTCACAGTTAACGCCCAGCAATCAGCAGACGCGCTGGTCTGCACTGATGTAACGTTTGCGGTCTGTGGCCTAACATGGGGCAGCACATGGAGGTTGAAGTGGCCCAAAGCGGCCGGCATGATCTCATCCTCTTCACCTCACTCACCACTCACCTTGGAAAGCGGATTAAGAACGGGCCCGGTCGGATTGAAAAAGGTCGGACGCCCAGAGGGGTGCAATGGAGCCGTATAAGTATAAGGTAACGGGACTGTGAGCAGTTGTAAGACTCATGGGCCGTCGGGAGTCGGCAAAGATTCGTCCGTCTTCCGTCTTCAGTAGATGACGACGACTGCGACGGCGATGATGAGGCGGATGAGGTGATGCTACCCCTTCGGCTGTGGGTCGTCTGGTGTGGTGGCCGCCACGCAGAAGAATGATAAAATGTGGAACAGACAGCTAATTGACAGCTGGGCCAGCCGAGCATGGGCGAGAATCTCTCCCGTTGGGGAGCTCGCTAACAAACTCCGTGAGCAGAATAAGAATTCGGAGCGATCGCTTGTCCGGCATTATAACAGGAATGTCTGGAGAGTTTTTCTTTGTTGGGAGAATCTATGCACCCTGGATTACCGTAACAATAACGCGTTCCGTGGTTACTAATGAGGCAGCGAACGAAAGCTTTCAATAGGCGTGTGATCTTTCGTTCGAAGAGCGAATTCCATGTTGTTCTGGATCACGTTCGGCCATTTCTTGAAATAATAAAGCGATCGTGCTCAATGTTTGCAAACGTTTTTCTGTGGATTCCGGTTTTTGGAGCGCAAACAGGATCCACGAAGATCGTTATTCGATCACCTCCAAAGTAAGGTGTTGGTAACCGCCGCGCAGGTCCGCAAATGAGCATTTGTGTAGGCAGCTGACCACCTTCATCTTCTCTCTATTTGGTCGCCATAATCTTGGCCAGTAGCGCTACCTGTGCCACTTCGAAAAACAAACCCACGAAGAGGGAAATCATTAATAATACCTCATCCACCCATCCTATATTGGGAACCTTGAATCTTCGATAAAATGTCACTTCATTCCGGCTTGAAAAAGTTGTTTGATTGCTTTTTTTTGCGAGCTGGCTCTCAAACTGGTGCTCCAACGCGATCTCGACACTCTCCGTCTTATCCCAGTTTTATATTTCTGTTGGCGGATGAGTTGTCATTTTGTCTTCGGCTGGACTGGACATCCCTTCCACCGTGAAGACGAAGACGAGACCGTGGAAATGCTGCTGCGATATAGCCTGGTTTCAACTAGGAACAGGACCACCGAGGGAGTGCAAAGCCAACGACGACGACGACGACGACGACTACGGGTGTTGGATGCTTTAAACCGGCTGCTCGTTGCCGCATTTGAAGGCGCGTTGCGGTCGAAGAGACCACGGAGCATGATACGCAAAAAAGAAGCCAAGCCAACCCATTAACGCGCGAAATGAGTTTGCTCCCGGAGTTTGCTGCCGATCGCCCTCTCCAAGATCGGGCGGTAATTGAATTATTTGATCGTAACCGCCCTGCGCTGGGAAGCGGAGCTGTTGGTGGACCGATGAATGAGATCATTAGCGGCACATCCGGACCTAATGGGACACCGGCAGGGTCCGTTTTGGTTCCCAGCACCTGATGCTTCACAGGGGCATCGCCAGATGGGACAAGATGCGTTATTCCCAAACATGCGGCACACCAGTAAGAAAGAACTTGTCGGTCCAATTAGTGAACCATCTCTGGTAGTGGAACTCAACAACGTTGAGGTTCACACTAGACCATGCGCGCAGCTCCACAGGCTCAGGGTTAGCACGATTTCGAAAGTCACAAACTCAACGCACACAACAACTCGCTCGATGGCGTATGCAAACGTTCCGGTCACGAACACCGCGAGTCAAGGATTCGCAGGTCACCGTACATGGTTCACTTTATGCAACCATTTTTAGTGGCTGTTTTGCATACATTATGCTGTGAGATGAGGTTTTCTTTCGACTCAGCTCGTAGCTAGAGCTCAACTCAACTGCATATGGTCACGGCTGGCGATCATTACGATCAAACACAAGTCAGCAACCGAGAGCGACCGACGGTGTGCCCGTCTGGACTGACGCAATGAGTGAAAGTTGCGTGTACGCTACGAGGAATGATGTTTTCGAGAGTTTCACAGACAGCCTCAACCGACCGGCTGCAGTATCGCTGCTGACCGGTTTCATACGGCCATCAATCATCTGTGAAGGTTGCTGCTATTCATGTTGCTTCACTCGATTCATGCATTTCAGGAGATGTCCTTGGTGTTGTGCGAGACACGCTCTTCTGATCAGCTGTATAATCGATTGTTTGCTTGCAAGCTTCCTTCTCTTTAGTTGCAATTCCTTTTCTGGTTCACCAGAAAAAGCGCCACGATGGAAGATTGTACTGATCACAAACGTGAACGCTCTCTATCGCTGTTCATAAAACGATTTACAACCCACTTTTATATCGATTGTTCTTGATCTTAACGACTTTCTGCATCGATGGCGATCGCAATTAGCACGGAATAAAACATCCACGCCGGTGTGGAGTGTTAAACGTTCACTAACTGCGAACACTCAACGAGCGACTTCCGGTACACGATACCGCGGTACATCGGAATCGAGAACTGCTTGTCACAAAAAATGCGCCCAAAAACGGTGGCCAGTCCAACCGATCTCCCGAAAGATTGTGAACGCGTGGACAGCGTAAAGCGGTCCAGCGGTTGCGGTGCCAAAACCGGTTCCCTGGTCACCGTTTGCACGTGCGTTATCATGCCACCACCATTCAAGGCGGACACGCAAGCACACGGGCAGCAGCAGAAAGGAGATGGAGAGGAGAACAAAAAGCCTTGGATGCCGACCTATTTCTCCTGTGCGCGCGCGCGATCGCTGCGCCCAGGCCTGGCGAACGCGATTATGCTTTCGTTTTCCGATCACGACTGACCTAGCGCCAGTGCAGTAGTGAAAGACTGCACCAAGGAGCACCCAAGACTGCAGGAAGGTTGCAGGGTAATTTACCGACAAATTACACCCATTTGCCGTTCGATTCCGATCGATCGATCGATCGTTCGGTTCGAAGCAAAAAAAAAACACGAAAGACTTCAACGCCCTCATTTCCGTGCATGTTTTGTGGCACGAATAATATGGTTCGATTGCGGTGTTCACTTCCTGGTACAAGGGATCATTTGGACCTCTCTTGTGTTGCTAAAAAAGGGTACAACCACCGCCGTCCTCCAGATGGCCTCTTAAAAATGGTGATTTCATCGTTTCTGCTTATAAGCGACGAACCCGAGCCGCGTCCCACGCAAGATAAATGTGAGTCGCCTCTCGTGTTTGTCATAAACCGGCCAGCGACAATTGCTCCGTGTGGTGCATACAGAGTAGAGAAGAGGAAGGAGGAACTCGACACCTCGCTTGGTGGTGACACGTAACCGTGCACCATTTGTCCTCACTCCCTCGAACACTTCCACGACGCTATAAACGCTACACACGCGCATACGAGCACACACCTTGGGCTTTGTTAACCTCCAAATCACGCCACGGCCCCACAGTCACACACTGTTCTTCACGAGTCGATTCCCAAGCGAACGTCGTTTGCGTCCGCTCTCGTTCGTTCACGAAATGAAACTAAGAAAGCCAGAGCGAGCGCGCTCCATGATGTCGGTGCGGTGCTACGATCGCGATCGCGTGCTTGAGAAGAGAGTGTTTGGGCAGCGAGAGAAAGATCGAGGGAGAGAGATCGTGTGTTGTGCTCAAAAAAGGCAACGCGAGAGTTGTTATTGTTTATCGATTGAAGCAGCAAACTACGTTGGGTTGTTTGGGCACTGCTGGCTACTAATCCCATCGGCATCGGTTATTACATCAAACTGTAAAATCGTCAATTTGGAATGGTGATCGATGATGGGTGTGTGCTGTATATAAGAAAGAAAAGGAAAAAAATGTAACTTTCGTTTCGCCGCCATCGGAGCTACGGCTGGGGATTGCACCAGACCGCCGCCGCCGCCAACCTGTTTAGCCATGTGCACCGAGGCGCGATTAATGCGATTCACTTTCGATTTCGCGCGTATGTGGTTCGGCGTTTGAAGCTGTGGTTGCAGGTGCATCCGTCTTAGCAAAATCTCTTCCTCTCCTATGGTTCCGGTGCTTCAGGTGGCAAGCTTCCTTTCGTCTCCGCCTATCCGGTTGCTTACATCAGCAACCCAAAGCATTTTACGATCATGTTTCAACGTCACACCACAAATTGTGGTGTGTGCGGTGTATTCAATGCATCGCATTCCGGTTCGAAATAGATATTCTCTGGAATGTCGTGTTCCTATTGTGGTTGCGGGTGTGCTTTGGAAATTGAATTCAAACAGCAGAATGACGATGCCGTTTTCTTGCCGCTCAGCATCCGTTCTGGTGCGCGCCAGAACTGCCAGCCCAGCGTGAACCCCTCGGTTTTGCCATTAAGCCCTTTAAATCCCGTGCTCCAGGAGGAGAAGAGGATGGAGGGCAATCGTAATGCACCGTAGCACAGCAAAGCAAATCGTAATGGAATGGAAACGTAAGCAGCGAGAACGCGATCGTTGCGCGGCCGCACGTCCGTCTCTTGTCTTGGCAGTCGCGCGGCGCTCTTTCAATGTTGAGCAGGAATCGGTAAGCCGCACCCAGGCACGGGTCGGGCGCCTAACGGGGTTTTAATGGCGCGGAAAGTATTCACTGATTGGGGAGGGTAGTTCACGGTGCGCATTGCTCCATGAGGGAAGCCCACCGGGAAGTGGAGCTTGCTAGAATTAATTCGACATTAATGTCGAGCGCCTTCGTGTGATCTCGCTCACAGCAGACGACAACGCCAGTCGGAGAACAGAAAGGGTTGGCAAGAGAGAATGAGTGCGGTCGAAAGGTGCCGAATGATGGGGTGATATCAGTGGGAGCGATCGGATTGGCGGGAACACACGTTACGATCGCGTTCTTGCCCTTACCATGCGCTTGCGCTGACCCAAGCTGGTGGCGAGAGAAAGCTTAGCAATCGGTTGGGAATGCAAAAAGCCCTCTCGACTGCAGGTTTATTTAAGTGTTTTGGTTCAAGCGCATCTTGATGGAGAGATGTGAATAGCATTGACCTGAAAGCAGCCGGAAGGAGATGTTGATTTGTAAGCCATGGTGGTGCATGTGTGCAGCGGTAGCTCTGTCTTCATTCCGTACCGTTCACCGCGCGGTGTGATCTGTGATGGTTTCATGTGGCGTCACGGTACATCACCTGGCGTTTTCGTGCCGAAGGCTCGTTTAAACGCCGGCGCCTTTTTGGTGGTTGATGGTAGAGAAGGGATTGCTCTGAATGTTACAAACTGATATGAACTCAAATTTTGCGTGAAATTATACCGTCGTTAAACGGTCGAAGAACCGATGTAGAAGGAAATGTATGAAAGAAAACAGCTTCTGTAGTCCAGAGTCCATTTACCCTTGCTTTTAATTGTGATTTGGGAGATTTCGTGCGCCAGGATATATTTTACTAACCAGGTTTTGTTAAATAACGATAATAAAGTATTCGAAGACTCTAAGGAACTCAAATTAAATCCAAAGCTTTAAAAAATAGCGAAAATTGCAAATAATGTCGAATGAGACTGTTATTTCTGTTTTTATTTAGCATTCCGACCAACGAAAAGAAAAGAAACACAGAGCGGCTCATTCAAATGGCTATAAAAATTCTATAAAAAACCCACAGGGTGTTCCTTCGCCAACGAGCGACACGTGAAATTTAAGCGGCCTACACGCTCATTAATGTTTCATTCATGTTTCAATATTAATTATGCAGAAGAGAAGTATGATTAACGTCTTTATTTTATTGATCGTCTGTCTGTATTATCAATAGTTCATCAATTAAGACTACCTCCGCATCAATATCAGACGTGAGTCTCCGTTAAAATTTCAATATATAGGCCTTTGGTGTCATCCTTTCTGATAATTTTAATTTCTTTTACCAGTTTTTCAATGTAGCCTACACACGATTAATTCGATTTTCGTCAATCTACTTGCATACAAACATTGTTCAATAAAATTGAACATTCCACCCGACCAATTTACGAACGGAACACGCAACTGAAAACGAACCGAGAATAAGCACCCGAAGTTCAGGCCTCAAACGGTGTTGAAATTATAACAGGCGTGCCATAGCAATGAGGGTTGAATTTTGTAAAATTTATTTGGATTTCATTTTCATGTATCTCTCGCATTTTCTAAACGCTATGATTTATACCAATTTAATAATCAAATGAAACAGATTAGAAAAAGTTTTAGCAAATAAGTTTTAAAAGTACTTCGTGGTTTTCGGTTAAAATAAAATTTTGTGAT
>NC_064877.1:79673146-79683146 GCF_943734665.1 Anopheles aquasalis
GTCTTCGTTTTTTTTTCGTCCTTCCCAAAAAAATAAGGGAATTCGCATGCTCGACCAGCAGTAGCAGCAGCAGCAGCATCAGCAGCAGCATGAATGTGCGCATTTACTACGTCCATTGACTCCGGCGTGGAAAAAAAGGGACACGTTATTGGGAAGGAAAATCGCGCATTTTCACGACCCCCCCGTTCGAGCGGATGGGTTATTCATGGCGTAAATGTGAATCCCTACGGCTGATGGAGCATAAAGACGGTGAAGAGACCATGGAGGGGGCGAGCGCATTAAAAGCACCAAACACCACGCAGCACCGCAAGCACCGCAGGTTGTAGAACAAGTTTGATCCCGTGATGTTTGGACGTGATGTTTCGGACGGTTCGGAGCAATAGCAGAAGCAGCAAAACCGCATTTTACCCCCGCATGCCCAGGGTGCGCCCTGTTTATAGGTTGCGCGAGGAGTTCCCTGTTTGCGGAATAGTTTTCGAAGCGATAACACGAACACTCGCCCTCCCTGGCATCAAGTTCCCTTCCTCATCGTCGTCATTGGTGCGCCATTGCTTCTTCCAATTCTAAAACATTCCGGGACTCCCCTCGTCCGAGTGGTGCCCGGCTCAAACGATGGTTGGTTGGTGGACGATGGTGCTCAATCTACAGGGCAACCCTTCGGATTCGAAGCTTCGCACAAACTTGGATCAATTCTTGGGGATCCTTAGGGTGGAAAAGGTTGAGAAATCATTCCCCGTTTTTTTCTGCAGGCAACGAGAGAGGGTGCTGGGTCCAAATGGGGCTACCAGAAGGCCCTGGGGCGGCAACCGTTTGGTTGCCTGCTTTGCGGAACATTTCCGGAATGAGGCAAAACATCGCGAAAGCACGCAATGCGCGGCGAGTTAGACGATAGCGATTCCAGCCGTCGGAGCAGTCGGAAGGCCAAGGTTTCTGCTTCAGTCAGTTGTTGAACTTTTGATTAAGCTTTTGTCGTTGTGCGCTCGTTCTCCCGCGCCCCACGCTGGTGGTGGTCATTTGAATTGGTTGTCCTGCAACCTGGGTCGTCGATCGTTGGTCAAAGTTTCCGTTCGGGGACTCGTTGGAAAGTGAAAAAGGATATTTTTATATTCGTGGAAACCCTCTCGCTACCCTCTTGTGGAATGAGAGCGGACTTCGTTTGCGTTTCGTTTTTGCCTTGTTTTTTCAGGCTCGTTTGGGCTTATCCGCTTGTCACTGCTGCTGGTGGATCGACATAAAATATAATTCCACCAAAAAACCCCCGACTACCCGGACTTATTGGGTTCGGTAGCCAGTATCCGGTCCACTCGGTAAGTAACCGCCGCGAAACCAGCGGGAATCGATTGGGAAGCAGTCGACTCGAACAAACTCGATTCGATTCAAAAAACAATTCCACTCAGCTCATTTGTTTCGCCGCCGCCATTCCTCTCACTTGGCGGTAGCGAGTCAAGTGGGTCTCGAGCTCCAGCTCGAACACGGTCCGGCGACTTCGCATCGCAAGTAATCGAAGGAAGGAAGCGAAATGGCCGGAACTAATTTTGAAACTTTTTGCCACACATTTTTTTCCTACTCCACTTTTTCGCTACCAAAAATCTATTATTTGTTGGTAGTTGGCTTCCGGGGCGTTCTTTTGCTGAGTAATTTATAAGGGCAGATTAGTTTGCAGTTTTCCATCCTTCCTGTCTAGTGGTGGAAAATGGGTTTTTTTTCCGTTTCCATGCAATGTTCCAATCGAACACCGAATTTGGCGAAATTGAATGCCAGTCACAAGCACTTCCGTCATTTGCAGAAGGAATTTGTTATATTTCGGGTCATTAAGAACTAGCGAAGTGGTGCGCTTGTGCAGTTGATTGGCTTTTGTCTTTTCCAATAAGAAGTAGCACTTGGGAAGAAAAGTTCCATGAGTTCCGATTATGAAACTTTGTATAACGAACCATCATTCAGTTTATCGTAAGGATTGTGGATACAATTTGCTCATCCAGAGTTCTTCAACAGCATTCATTTGACTTGAAAGAACTTTAAGAAGAAACACAAATGCATAGTAGGAATCTAATACCATTGTTTGACTTGCAGACAACAGCACCAGCTCGGCACGCTTGGTGGCATAATTATCCACATGAATTTCAAACTACCACATTCCCGAGAGTTTTCAACTTATCCAGATTGACTAAAATTTGGCTTGGCTCCGAATGAAATTGCAAATTTGCATCCGAAAAGTGGACTCCAAATAAGTTTTCCCGCCGAGCGGCGAGGGAGTACTGACTAAGCAAATGATGCTTGAACTGCCGATACACCACCAGATTCACCAGAGTCAGTCGGTCCGACGCCGAGATAAAAGTCCCACGGGACTGTCGATTATCAATTCCATTCCAAATCGAATTGCTTCCCTTTTCTCCCTGCGGTTTCACACGCTCGGCGCTTTGGCGTCGGCGAGTTCCGTCGAATATTCCGGGGGCCAAACGCAAACTTCATAATGATGCCAATCAGCCCAAAACGAGCCTAAACTTTGCGGTAGTTTCCGCGCCCTGGAAATCCCGGACTGCAGCGTGCGCGCTTGCGAATGGAATAGCCCGTTACCACAATTAACCGAGCAGCATATAGCGCCGACCTACTGGTCGAACTTCTGCTTCCGCCAGTTCCGTCGGCCTTGGTGTGGCCAAGTGGTTTGCGGACAATTCCGAATCCCGTCTGCCACGTCGTTTTTCCGGGGTTCCTACCCCCCGTTGGCACGCTTGTTACTTCTCGAGAAGCGCACGGCTTCAGGAAGGCTTCACGTTCACCTCGGGGGCCGGGGAAAGTTCATCCGGCCATCTAATCTGTTTCACTGGCCGTGTGGCTTCTCCCTTGGACTGGGTTCTTGGTTTTGAACTTCAGATTCGGATATATATACACGGTATGCCGATGGCTTCCCCTTGTCGTTCGTTACATCGACTGCTGTACTGTGTGGCTGGTGCTCAAGGCTCGGTCCGGTTTAGTGTGCCCCCTCCCGCCAGGTAGCTGTACCTAGTCGCTGCTCATCGGACTCATCGGCGTCCGGTGCCTGTATCCGGTGCGCAAAAGTTTCACTAGGGTGCTGCCCGTGGTGAGGTTATTCCTGTGCCAGCCGCAAGTAAATGCCAAAGGTGGGGACGTGATAGTAGTGCCCTGACTCAATCCTCCCGGTTTCCTGGCCACCAGCCATAGAAGTGCCAGTATGCCACTTTTGATGAATATTCATAGGAGTTTTGAATTTTTTAAAAGATGATGTATTTTGTGTTGAGCGGTTGCTGTTGTTGCTGCTACTGCAGGTTGTGTTGGGTTCCGAAAAGTTCGTCCCAAGAAAATCCATGTCCAGGGCCACGCACACGGCACGACAGGTGAAAAGGGAAACGTCGTCCGTGGAAACGGGGAGGTTCCCTGAATTTCTATCTGCAATGCTGTTTTATGATAGTTTAACGGAAGATAATCTTCTTAACTGCTGATTATAAGCAACGCGCGAGGGTCGGTCCTTGGTCCAATGAACCGTTGATCGGCGGTGCGGCGATTGTATACCTGGCTTCCTTTCCCTTCCAATCCTCTTCGTGGTCCTTACGTCGGTATCAGCAAAATCGGCAGCAGCAGTGGTAGCGGCAACGGGCAAAGTATGCTAATTCTAGCGAACAGCCCGCGCGTACGCAACGGTGTGGCGGGCGTCTCCATCGCCAACGTCGTCAGAGATGATCGATAATTTTAATTCGACAATTCTCTACGTCTCGAGCAGCGTCACCACTCGAGCACGAGCGACCCTTCGAGTTGGATTCACCTTGGGACGATGCTTTCAATTCTACGACATTTTCTACAGCTTCTCTTCTGCCTTTCTCTCTCTCGAATTTCTCGAATCTCATCCCCAGCACCAATGGTCCCACGGGGAGTGTACGGCTTCCACGATTCGCCTCGCCTTGCCTCTGCAGTACAGCGTCCACCGCCCGGCATTACAAAGGCAGACGGTTAACATCGGCTAATCCCTTTTGATGTCCGATTATCAGGATTTTTGGAAAGCTCTCCCTTCTTTTCATTTCATATCTTCATTCAGTGTTCGGTAGCCAAGCGTCTAGCACTGGAAACTGACTAGAGACATGGGTACTATGGGGTACCTGGTCCGGATGGACCACGGATTTAATGTGCGAAAAGCTCATCCCTCGGGCGGCACTGGGCATTTCATTTTTGGACAATCTAGAGTCGAGCTTGTTTGTGGCTTACCGGATCCGGTGTGGTATTGTTGTGTGTGCTGAGCTTACAGTTTGGCTTCAGGAGTTCCAAATTGAAAGTGGACCACATGAACTACCGACAGGATATCCGCGGTGAGAGTAGTAGTTCGCTTTTACGGCGGACGTGAGTGTCTCTCGTGAACGCCCCCTCAGTGTATATACTACTCAGAGGAATGAGTTCCATTCCATGAATCATACTGATGGTGTATGTATGCGAAAGAGAAATCGAGTATACCTGCAAGGACCTGCGAGTAGTTAAGTGTGGCACAACGTGCGCCACATCCTCTTGGAAGGGATGAATCGTCGCCGTTTAATGCACTGCGATGAGCTCACCGTGAGATTGCGGACTCCTTTAGCGAAAGCACTCATCGTTCGCTATACGATATGGCAGAGACGCAGAGGTCCTTGCTGCATGAAAGAGAGCACGCGAGAGAGTGAGAGAGATAGAGCATGAGAGAGAGCTCCTTTTAGCCGTTAGTTGTGCGCTGCGGTCTTTCACGTTTCGCTTCATGCCGTGAACGTTAGCTATTGATTATCATAAACCTGAACCCCAGCGGAAGGCAAATAACCGGTGCAAAAGCATCGCTTTTGCCTGGCATCTGCGCGGGAGGTGGGAGAGGGCAACGGCATTTGACCGAAAAAGCCTCAGAGCTTCTCAAAGCGGTGGTGGTGGTGGTGGTGGTGATGCGATAAGGGCACACGGACGGGGGAGAGATGTTCGAAACCATGTTTCACACGAGCTTGCGAGCACTGCAAAAAGCACGGACAGCTCGTAATTCGTCTCGGATCCTGCCCGAGGGATGGCATGAAACGTGACACCTGGAGACAGGCAGGGAGGGAGGAGACTCTGCTTGGTCGGCACTTATATCGGTCCCGGTTCGGACCGGGGGACGACGATAAAGCGAAACCCAACCGACGATACAGTGAGGTAGAGGACGGGATTTTTGAACCAAAAGCGAACGTCAAGATGACAACGGAGCAATTGTCGGATTTATGTGTTTTTGTTGTTTACCTAGCCATCCAACCCGTACACCATCCCTCGTGGCGGCTGCCTACCATGGAGAGCTGCGCCTATCGATGACGATTCACCCGGTTGGCCAACCCCCCCTCTCCCCGGCCAGTGATACTGGGATGTTTATAATCGGAACCATCTAGCATCTTGTATCATCTTTCGGTGCCGTCAGTGTCGGTGGAGCACGGGAACAAGAGTTTAAGGGAAAATCGATAACCACACCAGGGATACGATGGCAGAGAGGACTCAGTGTGAGGAGCACCTTTTTGGGGTTGGATTCCACTTGCTGCATGCGCTGGCGAGGGTAGTGTTTTGATGAATCCGTACCGATGACGTGGCGAGGAAGGATTGCGGATCTGCGAGAGTGATAGAACACTTCCGCATCCGTGGCGGTTCCGGGTGTCGCTGAGCTTTAGGCTTCAGGGCTTTGTATCGGGCTCGAGTTGAGTTATGCTCGGATAACTTGACGCAGCCTGTTGATGGATGGACGTGGGTTTTCAGAGGGATTTTAGAATGGCACTTGGTGACAGTAGCATCATGTCAAAACCGTGCATTTGGAGATTTGTTCACAACTCTCATGTTCTTGGAAGAATTTAAAATGATTTTTATAAGATTTATAACTCAAATACAACAGAAAATAAAAATATTTAAGCTTATAGCACTAAAAAAACAAATGTATAAATTTATATGGATGAAATTGATAAAAACGTTTTCTTTTAGTATATGTTTAAATAGTATGTTGAATAGATAGATTGTAGGATTGACATTTTACTTAATTTACTTTAGTTTCAAAATTAACAATAGTATCACATACTAAAAACACACACCACATGTGGGAGCTAATAAAGGAAGAAAAGGAATAATAAACCCTCGATTGAAGGCCTGTGACCGTCTAGCAAGCCTGTTTTTGTTGCCGATCGTAGCAACCCAAAACCGTCAATGTGACGAATCAAAGTAGACATCGGACTTGGATCGATGCCTTATGTGCACGACCGATAATTAGCTTTCGTTAGTTTTTGCCCAAACCTCGAAATCTACTAACCGGCCTCTGGACAGTCCAAAAACGCGTTTCTGCTCAACAGTCGAACCCAGTTCAGGTCGTTCGTTCGGAAATTGGTATTTCATCTCTCGTCCTAACTAATGTGCTCGGTCTTTTTTTCCTTTCTCCAATTTTTCATTCCTCCATTATCTCTGTCGGAACGGAAAATGGGATGACAAATGTGGTCACGGAACTCGGAACACCACACTACTGCAGGGCTGCAGGAGCATCAGCTGCATCCGGACGACATCGACTACGTCGTGAGCACACACGGCCATTCGGACCATCTGGGGAATAATAATCTCTTCCTGGGGGCGAAGCGGCACATCGTTGGAACGAACATCTCCCACCGGAACCGTTACTACGTCCACGATTTCGACAACGGTAAGTCCACCCTCCATTCTCCGTGTCTCCCTGCCTGCTGGTCTGCTTGTGGCCAAATACAACAGCTTGACAGAATGTCGAAGGGCCAATTCCATCAACGTCATCAGCGACGACGACTCAGTGTATGTGATCCGTGAGACAATATGGATCGTTGGCGAAACAAAGAACAAAAAATGGGCGAGTCCTCTAGGACACTTCAGCAACGACGACCCTCTGGTCCGGTCCTGTGCCCTTGGCAGGGATTTAAGCGATTTGTTAAGGGCTGACGATCACCCGGATCGTCATCCTCGCGGGGGCTTGATTGCTTGACATTACGGCAAAAGCGAAAACGAAAACGAAACGAAATCCTGCCACCGATGCCACTGGAAGGCACGCGCGTTTGTCGGAATTCGTCACTCCGCTACCACTCCGCCACCACTCCGGAACTCTCACCGCCACATTTTTGATCCGGATTGGAAGAAGTGATGATGATTGCTCAGCCTCTCCTCCGCTCGGCTCGGCTGATCGTGCGCTTCCGTGCGCTCCGCGCGCTATGTGCGGTGGCCACCTTCCGGTAACTTATTTACCGAAATAAATAAACAGAAAATTGACACGCCAGCCACACTCGTCCTCACTCTTGTGTTGCCCTTTTGTGGTGCTTTTGGTGGAAAATGGCCCCAAAATCAAGACGAAATTAGATCGTCCCCACGCTTTTGCTCTACGTGCTCCACGGTGTGCTGGGAGTTTTATTTCTTTTTCTTTTTTTGCGGCCATCGTACCGAGGCCACCGGTCTGTCAGAGACATTTTTGCGCTTTTTGACATCCGCCTTCCGATGTCCTTCCTGTCCTGGTGCTGGTGCTGTTGCTGGTGATGGAATGGGTCGTGGTCGTTTTGGAATTTCCTGGATCCCGGGGGCTCGAGGAGGCTCGTTATGAACGTGCGCCCCACCGGGGGCATGGTAGAAGATGAACTTTATTTATCCGGCTGGATAAAGCCCCCGTTAGCCACTCTGGCAACAAGGTGTGTGATGGCCATGCACCGCCCGATGGCGCCAAATTGGTTTTCACTCTCCATGACACCAACCACCACCCCTCGAGGGGGCGGTGTTGCCTAAGAAACTAAGTTATTACCTGCCACACTGCCCCCCCGTCGGCGATTGAAAATGAGTATTTTAAATCTTTCTGCGACATTTCGCATCATTAGCGCCTACTCCGCGGCAAATAGATTGCTTTTTGGGGGGGAAAAGGTGGTCAGAACAGGACGGCGTGGTGGTAGCCACGTGAGTTGTGGCCAGCTGGCCGCCTGGCTGGCTGGCTAGCTAGCTGACCTGCAAATCGAGGCCAGAAATCGATAATTTTAATTTCGCTGGCAATATTCTGCTCAGGTCGCGTCGTTGCGCCTGACATCACCACCTGCCAGAGGCTCCTGCGATCTTCTCCTGGTTCGGCCAGGTAAAACACTGCGTCACTCCCGCGGTCTGGGGTCGTTTAGCGTCCTAACGGAAAAAATGAGAACGTTGGTTCGCTTAAATTTCGTTCATCGCCCCATCGCGAGTGGCGAGTGATTTAAACGGTAACGATGGCGTGGCGCTTAAATTAATGGTTCCATGGTTGCGACCGTGTTCATCTCGTGGTTCGCGTGGTTCGCGTGGTCCGCGTCGTTTCCATAGCTCCCCCTCTATCGCAAAGGCTGCTGTGTTTGTTTTATGTGCGCCACGCCGGAAGACTTTTCAATTATTGCCTGGAGAGCATCATCGTTATTTTGTTGTTCGCTTCGCTTTTGTTCGCTCCCTAGGCGGTGGCCTAGGCTTCGCCCCGGGAAATCTCTATCACCGTGGAAGGCGGGGATGGTATGAATGTTTCTAATGTTAGGGCGTTGCTGCATGTTTATTAAGTTTCGCAATGAATATTGCGCTGGCTCGCTCCTCCACCCCAGTGACGCCATTCGCGTAATAGCGGACGTGCGGGCTGCTGGAGGCCGAATGTTCGATGTTAAAAGTTTACAACGCAAACGATAAACATTCTCGGGCAGGCAGGGGATGAGGGCGGGCGGTGAAGTGTGCGAGTGTCATGTGCCATTCCGTCACTCATCACGTCATGCGCCTCGGTGACGTGTTACACCACGGGATGGTCACGGTGAGGTGACGGCGTTCTGGTTTTTTGCGTTCCTGGAAGGATTTAGATAAAAAAATTATGAAAAAACCCGGAACGCTTTCCAGAACAACAGAGCGGCAAACATTTAACAGCAGTACGATGCGCACAGTTCGCGGTTGACGTGTGGCGGGGAATGTGTGATTGTAACATATTGGAGGATATGGTAGCGAACGTGAATGGAGCGAAATGTGAACTGTTATTACATTTTATTTGACTGCGCGTGTGTTGTCTTGTCTGCGAAAAAAAGGGCGGCAGGTTCCTGGCGAGTGCGCCTCGTTGCTGCTGCTACCGCTGCTGCTCTTAACGGGGTTAGCGAAGATATCAGAATTTGATAAATGTTTTTCTGTGGAAAAAAAGAGGACGATACAAAGGGGAAGAGACAGAGAGAGAGAGAGAGAGAGAGAGAGAGAGAGAGAGAGAGAGAGAGAGAGAGAGAGGGAGAGAGATGGTTATGTTGGCACACTGATTTCTGCTGCTGCGAGTTGCTAAGCTGCGTTACATTGCTGTGAACATATGTGTTTGGAATACAAATACGGCACGAGTTGGAAGTTGGAAACGCGGGCGGGCGGACGGACGGACGGTGTTTTGATAAAGATTCCCTAAGAGATTCATGTTTCACTCTATTGTTATCGAGGATAATCTCTTTTCATGCGTTGTCAGGGGTCTGTGCTTGTTTTGCTAGCTTTGCACTGTTGCGCGTAGCATGATGTTTGAGTTTGCTCAAGTTCTATTGACTTTTTTTCCATTTGTTTTGTGTCTATGTTGCGTTGAGCTGAATTTCAGTGACTCTACGGTGAGTTTCTTAGAATATTTTGAAGTAGACTACAAATGAATGGCGCCTAACTAATGGAAGCAAGAAATACCATAAATATGTCCTTTTTCCTCAGATCAAAATTGAGAATATTTCAAAACTAAAGTTAGCATAAAGGAATCTTAGGTATTCACAATGTTTTATATTATATCTCTTTTTCATTTGAATATCGATTAATTTACCCTCTGTACATTCTGTACATTAACGAAGTTTTTTTCGAATATTAGAGGATAGATCTATCCAGTTGTAGTGTAGCTTATTTCACATTCACATTGAACAGTAAGTAAAGTTTTTAAAAACATAAATTATTCAGTGCAACCACGGTATCGACTCCTGGGAATCCGCGCTTAAAGTACGTCGCATTTTTTTGCTGTCTGCATCGCAAATCCGTCTAAGCT
>NC_064877.1:79688146-79695646 GCF_943734665.1 Anopheles aquasalis
ATTCTTTTTGCTTTGCTTTGTTTTGGCCACCACCACGAACCACGGTGGCAGGAACCGCGTACAGCGCGTACAAATCATTAGTGTCAGGGGTTAGGGAGCGCTGAAAAGCTCCTCTCCTGCGTGTGGCATACACAAAGAGAGAGCGTAATCCACCTTCATGATGGTGGCCGGGGCCACGACACCTGAGCTCACGTGGACCACCAGCAAGCGAGCGAGCGTGTAAGTCGCGCTCGACGCCCGGCTGCTGTTTGCTGCCTAATTTCTATGTTTGACTTATGATTCCCGTTCCTGGGGGCGCCACTGAGCCGCTCGTGCTTGGTTGGCACACCATCTGCTCTCTGTATGTGTGCTGCTTGGGTACCCTTTTTGCCTTTTACCTTCGTTCGGTGGTTGCTTGGTTGGTGTTTCTGGCGTTGGCGTTGGGCCCCTAATTTGATATGGCAGCTACCGGACGTCGGACGTTGCGTCGGACTCGACGGTTTGGGACTGTGTGGTGGCTTACAGAAACAGATTTGCCGCGCCTGACAGGTGCTTTGTGCGGTTGCGGACCCAGACCCGTACCAGGAGTTCGAAAGCAGCAACCTTCCGTCCGATGGTCCGCCCTGCATCATCGTTCCATCATCGTTTCCACCACGCAGTACGTGGAGGAGTGTTTCTGGTGAACAAACATCAAACTCCATTGTATTGGAGTGGAGTGGAAAGAGAAGGCCAAAAAGCATAAATTGGACAGCATATCTCGGTACTAAAGGCGGAGAGGGTGAGGGTTGTTTTTCAGTGGATTTTACTGGTTTGGTTCCTGTTGCCATCACCATTCAAGGACACACCTGCAGCACCACCAGGGAGAGAGAGAGAGAGAGCGGAAAAGAGAGAGAAAGAGAGATGTCTTGAGGCCACTTTTGGCGCATTTATTAGGGCTCTCTAGGGCTGCTGCTGTTCGTTCTGCTTGTGGTTGGGTGCGACAATAAACATTCGTGGCCATAAAAATGGGCGCACTGCCACCCAGATCCCCAGGTCCGTAACAAACATCAACAAACACAACACTCAACGCACTCGACAACTTGATTGGTCCTTCCAAAGCTGAGAGGTGGAGTAGATGGGGTGCGCGGGAGTCTTGAGTGAACGGGTTGAACTCAAGCAAGAAGCCGGGGGAGCTTTTCAAGTGGCACCACTCTACAGCATCCAGGGCAGGGGCACGGGTACTTCACGGGACCATTTTTCATTCCAGCGAAAGCGAGAGACGAAGAGGGAGCAGGAGAGAGAGTTACACAACTGTAACTGGCGAAATAGAGGGACCTAGGAAAAGAGAAAGGGAGAGAGAGAGCGAGAGAGAGAGAGAGCGAGAGAGAGAGAGCGAGAAAGAGAGAGAGAGAGCAATGGGCAATAAAGTGAAGAGGCCACTTTCAAAACAATCCTCCTCCGAAATAAACGCGACCATCGCGCGATGGTCCTGGTGACTGTTCCTGGTGAACCGCTTCTGCGGCGTGATGGACTTCTGCGAAGGACCCTTGGGCGCGATTCCCTCCCCCCTCACCACACCCCCCCCGGCTAGCAAGTAAAATGTGAACTTTGCTCGAACGGGAAAGTTGTTTTGTCCCGCGGCTCGATGAGTGACCCGAAGGCGGCATTTATTGTGATTACCCTCTGGGCCAGTTCTGTGAATAGCAAGTAAATACAGCTACAATAGCTAGCAAGTAAAATGTGAACTTTGCTCGAACGGGAAAGTTGTTTTGTCCCGCGGCTCGATGAGTGACCCGAAGGCGGCATTTATTGTGATTACACTCTGGGCCAGTTCTGTGAATACGGCATGCGGATTCTATCCTGATATCATCCGGAGGCTCGCGCGCGTACCTTTTAAGCTGCAATAAGTTGAGGAGCGATTTTCTCCATTGCTCTTATCGCCACCAAATGGGGTGGCTCCACCCTGACTGTGGCCGCAGGTACCGAAAAAAAACAGGGAGAAAGCAAACAGAAGAAGAAAAGAAAAAAAAAAGCAGAAGCGAGTAGCAGATTGCGGATTGTGGAACTTACCTGGTTGCGCAAAACCCGGAGAAAAACGGATGGTCTCAATCCGGGGGACCAACTGTTCAGTTCTCTTCCATCCGCGTGGAACTGCGGTGGCACGTGAAAGATGGAACCGCAACCGAACACAGACACACGCGCGCACAGAGCAAACCTGGCACCAGCATGAGCAGCAGGAGCAGGAGCAGGAGCAGGAATAGCAGTGCCACAAGAAATTAATTTGTATCCATTTCTCAGACACTCACCGTCCGTCCTGGTGTCCTGGTGTCCTGGATGGAACCGGTGCGACCGAAAGGACGCGCACAAAGACTGACAAGGGAGGTGAGATGAGGGCAAATGGAATGTTTTGGTGCTTTTCTGCGACTCTACCTTACGACTTCCCTTCGGCGAAGAAGCAGCTGGGAGTTGTTGGGAGTGAGCATCTCGAGGACCGAGCCGCGTGGATGCCGTGATGGGCATGCTGAATGTGCCCCATTGCGGGAATCTTCTTTGCTCTACGAAAATGGGGAACGGACGGAGTGTTGGGTGAACCTTAACAGAACATTTACAAAGACTTTAGCCTACGAGCCGACGAAGGGGGGGAGCGTAATTGTTTCTTTTTCTTCGTGTTCCTCTGTTAGTGCGTGCGTGTCTGTGAGGGCAAAACAATAAATGGCATCCAAACGACGTGGCCACATTCAAGACTGGCCCTGGAGGTCGGTCAGCAGTTGATGCGAACGGATGAAAGGAAAAGCACAAAGGGAATCGTCCAGAAAAAAAAACGGAATCGGACTGTTGCTTGGAACTTGCGGAACGCCAAGCATTCGCAATCGATGATGATTTCTCTCGTCTTTTTGGGGAGCTTGGGAAAGCATTTTCCTTCCAGGAGCTTCGTGGAAAACCTTTAGTTTGTTTTTGAGATGGTCGAAAGCGCACCGCACCCGAACATTATTATGCGAAAGTGCGTGAACCAATCCCATTCGCGATCATCATTCATTCCTTTGATTTGGCCTCTCGCTCACGAAAGACCTTGACGCTCATGATGGTGATGATGATGATGTGGTTGGTGGAAATTAATTTAAATTCCCCGAGACACCCAGGAACGAACAGGGAGAGAGGGTTTGCTACGAGAAGGAATCTCTACGCGTCCCCCCTCCGGGGGGTGAGGTTCCAATACAAATGAGCTGTCGCTCCCCGTGCACTGTGGCTGGAATGTGGCCGCGTGTCCCATTATTTGGGAACAGGTCTTGTGCCCATGTGCCGCCGAACGAACGCCCAAATGTGGCTCTGGGGGTTGATGCAAACCAAATCATTTTGCGGGGCACGCTACCTCCCACCACCAGAGGGTGGTGGTCGTGAAGAGAAGGTGTCCTGGGGACAAAAGAGTGAGGCGCGTCGAGAACGGCGGCGGTTGCTTTTCGGTTTCATCGGTTAGGGCTCGTAAAAAGGCTCCCCGAGCTTTAGCGCTGGCCCCTTTTTTTACACGCCGACGCCTTTATGTGTGTGGCTGTGTGTGGGGGTGTTTTTTGTGCTCCAACCCCCCCGCCCGATGCCATCCTTTCGGGGACGACAGCGAACCTCTCTCGCTCTCTTGTCGAGTCTTCTTTCGGCCATTTCTTCGTTTCCTTTCCATGGTGCTAGTGCGAAAAAAGAAGAAAAGGCAGAAGAGGATTGGAATTGCGGTTAACCTTCTCCCCTTTTTTTGCTGCCATCCGGGTGGCCTTTTGCGCGCGCGCGCGCGCCTTCCTCGTGGTGCTGAATGGAGGCGCATGGTGTCTCATTTGTGCTGTGCTTCTTCCGGCTTCTGGCACCACCACCGTGGGGCTTAAATTGACGCTGATCAAATAAATTTCACCAGCTATCTGCTTCGCTTCATGCGGTTCGTATGCGGCCATAGTGCTGCTGCTGCCTTCGCTTTTCTTCTCGGACCATCCATTTCGGACGCCCAGCTCTCGCTTTTCCCGAGAGACATTCGTTGTAATGTGGATCACTGGTGGACCACCCCCTGCACCACCACCCTCGAGTGTCATCAACTGGGTTCCATGGCCATGCTTTCTTCCTTTTGTGCTGCCATGTCCGCGCGAGTGTGTCTGTGACCGGGCCTAAGTGTATGCAGATGTTAGTGGAGCTCGTTGTAGTCGTAGGCTTCGTCGTTTATTTTCGTTGCTTCTCCTCCCCCTGTTTTTTCACGACTCTTACTAGTTTATGTTCACATGACTCACACACTCGGGCACACAGGGCCCACACTAGCATCCCTCAGGGGAGGGTACGATGCCGTGGCACAATTGCTTTCTCTGCGGGGATCCCTCGAGGGTATCGCGCTGGCTGACTAGTAGTGATTCCAACCGTTTTCCTCTGGCGTCCCTCCGGGTTCTGATGTTCGTGGCGAACGAAGCCACTAACCACCAACCCACCAACCCACGCTAAAAGGTGTCCGTGGTTGGTTTTTATGGACGCCTACGCGTGGCCGCCGCGCTGATGATGCTTTGGGTCGCTCGCCAAAAACCATCCAGCGCGAAGCTGCCGAATCCAGGCTCAATCGAGAAAAATCGAGAGACCACAGCGGGGCGGTAGCGTTCGCCAGAGGGTGGACGATGCTTTCGGTGCTTAGTTTGCAGTGCACGCCACGCGCCCGGCTCCGGGGAGCGGTGAAATGTGTTAAATTGTTTCTTGGGCCGCGTGGGACGAGCCCTGTACAAGTTCTGTTCTGGTGTCGGTGCCGGTGCCGGTGCCGGTGCTGCGTCAAGTGAGTGTGTGACAGACAAGCTAGTCTAGGATGTTTATGTTCTCACTGTTCGGGAGCGAGGGAGGAGACGGCCATGGTCGGCTGGAGAAGACTTTTCCAAAGTGACGGTCGCTTGGGCGTCTCGATCAACTTAATGTGAAATTAAGTCTGATTGCCGGGGTAGGAGTGTTTGTTGTCGTTGCTGTTCTCGCTGCTGCTGCCGCTGATTTTGTTTTTCTTGTTGTGTGTAAAGTGAAAAGGTGTTTTACAAGATTGTTATTTGTGTTTTATTTAAACGCTTCATTGGTTTCGGTTTGCAGACAAGATTGAATTGATTGAACTTGGTCTGCCTGAGGGCCGGGGTCCGAGAATCCGAGACCGAGAAACAGTTAATCGGGTCGTTTGTGGTCATTTGTTGGAATGAAAGTTTTCAGTTTGACCAACGCAAATGTGTGTTGCACGAAACGAAACATAAGAGTGATACAATTTATACAAATCAGCGTTTGAAATGTGACTTTAAATGTTTGAATGTTCAATGTTTCTTTCAATTGGCTTAATGCGTCAGAGATATGATAAGAAAATGGAATTTAGGTATTTCATTTTACTGTTAACCATTACTGTGTTTTCTACAAGAAACTGTTTGGTCTTTCTCCATTTTTATTTGTCTGAAAATTCACAAAGATGTTGTCGTTATTAGTTTGAAACAGGCACTGCAAATGGGGTTCTTTTCCAAAGCTATAATCTGAATTCTGACTAAAAATCCATAAGCATTAGAGTAGTTTGTAATCTAATATCGTTAACAAGTTAAGCTATAGTTATCTTTTATTGCATCTATAGGCACAGAAGTTTATCAAATTACCAAAGAGAAGTTTTGAAACTCTGATTAAGAGTCGACACGATAAAGGGACACCGAAGCCCTAATGAGGCTCCTTCCCCGAACTGGCCCCATAACCCAAAAGCCTACATCATGCAGCGGCCACTGGGCTGAGCTAAATCAAAACCATAATTACACTTTAATACTTTATTTGCGTTGAACCGTGCCCGGCTTTGATGTTGCTTCAAGTATCTTCCGGGCTCGCTTCCCCCATGGCTGGAGGCGCACCAGCATCAATCGATGGGGCTCATAAAAATTATGATCACTCACTGTAGCACCCCCCGCGGGGTAAAGGGAGACCATTCATTCACCCATCCACCCTCCTCCAGCCTCGAGGGGTAATGAATGTATAAACACGTAAACTCCCGAGGTCCGGTGTCCAGTGTTTCGAATGCTGAACGGTCGCTGGTCGTCCGCCTCGAGGAGATTTTTTATCGTTTTACCAGCTGCTACTGCTGCTGGCGCTGGATGGAGGGTGGAACCCAAATCAAATCGACGTTGCGTTCTCCCCACTGGGCGGGCGGCACACACATGACACACTCACTCGGCCTCCTCACTGGCGTGGTCCGGAAGTTGATTAATATGGACACGGTCCGAGTGAAGTCTCCGAGGATGGTGTCGTCCGGCGATGCGTATCGGAGCAACGGGAGCACCGACGATGTCGTGTCCCTTCGATTTCTCTTTTTTACCGAACCGATTCCGATGAAAAATGAATTTATCCCCAAACCCCGCGGGAAGGGGGCGCGAAAGGAAAGGATGAAGGCACTGGAGCATCAACTCGCAAACAACACACAACGTTGTGGTTTCATTTAATCAATCATCAAAAGGGATCCGGTTCGGTTCGCAGTTCGCCCGGGATCTCGGGTCTTTGATTGCCACTAACTCCCGATATCCAGGGGCTTGGTGTGTGTGCGTGCTTTGGGGAGTGGTGTGAGTGATGAAGTGAGGCACCAGGAACTTTATCCTCTTCCTACTGCAAGGCAACTTACTGTATCATTTCGATTCCGATTCCGATCCCCATCCGAGGGGTTTCCCGGAAGCTGCAATTCATCTCGCCGCCAGAAACCATTTCATTGCGATCTTAACTTTGCCCGAGCGCCTGAGGGCTTCTGAGTTCTATCTATCCGCACCGTATGGGCATAGCGCTGGGATCACGCTAACTTTTCCTCCTCCTGACTCCTGGAATCGGCTCGGAGCGATTACCTGATCAAAGACGACGAGCCCCCGGATTCACAGGAGTGTGCTCTTATGCTACCAGGCGCGGCTTTATCTCATTTGTGTCAGGTCTTTTAATTCTCCCCAGGAGCCCCCTCCCATCACCTTCTCGCCCCTTTTTCTTCCCATGCGCCATTCCGGGGCTTCGCACCGCGCCAGAAAACTTTGGCTGACGTGTGTCAAGAAGCGACACTCATACTAATTTTGGGGCGAGATTTTTCGGATTTTTTGTTGCCGCGAGCGCTCCTTGCGTCGTCTGCGCTAGGGACTTGGTATCGTTTTCGCGGGGATGGGGGACCGAGAGCAACTTTCACGCTCGGTTTCGGTTGCCACCGAAGCGTGACAAATTCCTTCCGCCGGCAGCTTTGGTTACTTTTGCAAGATTTGTCCCCCCCCCCTTCGCTCGCAAAAAGGGTCCCCAATGCATCGCTCTTCGTCTCGCTCCTCTTTATTTTCTTGCCACTGTGGTTCGTTTTTACATGGGGCCCTTTTTTTCTTCGTTGGAGGGCACAGACTGCACGCTCGCTGAACAGCGCGCTGGAAGTAATAATGGGCTTTCCATGTCTTTTTTGTAACGGTTTGATTGAGTTGAATTATTTGTTTCGCCGAGTTGTTGAGTTGACGGCGAGTGACAACCATTTCTTTCCTTTCCTCGAGAGCGAACTCAAGGCATTTAATCAAGGCCGTC
>NC_064877.1:79700646-79705646 GCF_943734665.1 Anopheles aquasalis
TTTTGCTAAACAGTGGCGCGTGACGCAGAATTTTGTTTTCGGGCGTTTCTTCAAGGATGTGGTGGCTCCTCGAACTACCACCGTCCGGAAAGACGGAAAAGAGAAAAAGAAATGAAAAGAAGAAGAAAATCAATCAAACCTACCACCACCACCACTGCTAGCGTTTGGCGCGGTCTGGAATGCGTTGGTTGCGCCAGAGGTCATGTAAACATTTTCTTTCAAAACGCTTTAGCAAAACGGCAATGGCCACGAGATTGAGAACCGCGTACACAGCACAGCGTCGCCGTTGGTGGTTTTCCATTTCGTTGGTTGGTTGGTTGGTGGTTATGATGAGTTTAGAAGGGTAAATAAAAAAAAAATGGGAAAACAAATCACGGCAGAAACGGAAACCGGGGGGAAAAAAAGCTGCCAACTCATTTCTATCCCAACGCTCCGGCCCGTGGAAAATGCCGTTTTATGTGGATCAGGGATCGGGCAAAAGTTGGACGAACGCAAGTTACCGTTTGCTGTGTTCTGTTCCAGTATCAAACGATGATTTAATTCTTCGGGCGTATTTGTGGCCGTGGGTGGAGGGTGGCAGTTTCATTCCCGGGGGTTGAATCGTGACGAAATCGTTGGAATCGGCCGGTGGATATAAACGACGAATCATCGTCATTCTTATGCATGCGGAGCATGAGGTGGGCAAAATTTATGGGATGAATCGTCGACATTCGACAGGTACTCGACGCTACTCAGCCTGGAGCATTTGTATCCATGTTCTTTTACCCGTTAACGACTTTTGTATAAAGTTAGAAACAGCTAAATTATTTATTTAAATATTAAATCACGTTTGTGATGATAAGTTTCATGATTGCTTTGGAGTGGTTTGAGGGAACTACTACTTCTTGTAATGAAATTCTTCGTTTTAAACAGCAACAATCAACTTACTAACATGTTTTAAGCAAATCATTTTTTTATGATTTATTTAGTGTAAATATTTTATGAAGTACTGTGCTAAAAGAAATACAAATGCTTTGCTGATTTTCTTGCCGAATGCCAGTATAACGTGCAGAAAATAGTCTGTATAAATGTTCAAAACGGATAAGAGAAGCAAGAGGATACATTCAATAAGAGCTTTTAAGGTCTACTTTTGATTGAGTGGCTTGTATTAATTAATCATGGGATTATTATCATAGGAAAGAATTCTATTTCCTTTTAATAATTTAATATTCCAAATGATACCATTGGTGGCATTACAACCGTCAGATCGTGACGATTAATAATTCAATTGTTTAGTTCCATGAATTTGCAGAAATCCTTCCATCATCAAAACCCTTTTCATAGAACGATGGTGATGAGTAATGATTATTTTAAAGCACAGCCTATGCTCTACAATCTTACAATCAGAGGCTGATGAACTGATGAACACCTTACCGGCAAAGACACAATCCTTTCAACGGATTGCGGCTTCGGTTCCGCAGCATCCTTTCCGCAAAAAGTGATTACCGACGGTTCGCACGCACCAAGGCGGTCCAGATTAATTCGCATTGATAACTGCGTGCGTGACAAATTCCGTGACTGTCCGTGCCCGAAGGACGCACACAAAAAGGAGAAGGACACTCAACTCAACGTCGCTGCACAAACCTGCTGATGATTAAGCGAGCACGAAGCGAACGAAGATAAATCAGTCAGCTGGTGCTAGTGGTGTCCCCTCTTTTTTTGGGTCATCCCGCGGATCAGCAGTCCGTCCTGAATTCCTCTCTTCCTTCTTCTTCTCCTCCTCCGTGGCGCGCTAAATGGACGGGCTCAGGTAATAAACGACAGCTGTGTCCAGTTCATTACGCTTTTGATGAGGCATAACGCATGCTAATCGATCAGCATAAAGCATAATGCTTGCCTGTCCGCCCGAAGAAAAGAGGCCAGCTTGGGAGAGGGGAGGAGGCAGAGAGGCCATCATGAATCCAAAAGGACGACACTAACTGTCAGTGAGACCGAGACCGGTCCGCGCCGAAAGGAAGACGCAATAAGCTGCTGCAACGCCCCCAGCGAGGGGCAGGAGTGGGGCGACCAAGGAAAAGAAGAGGAATAAGAAACATAACGAACTTGTCGAAAGCGAGAAGAAGGAGAAGTCCTTTCCGGTGTTCGCTTCGAGTGCTGCGTCTTATCTCTCGTATGCGAGCGAGGAAAACTTTTTGCCTTCCAAGTTTTTGGCCAACCCCTCGAGCCATCCCCCTGCTCCCACTCCCCCCCCCTTTTTAGCACTACAAGATGCCACACCCTGGACCGTAGACCTCGGACCTCGGCCAGAGTTTCCGTTATTTATCGGACGGACGGACATAAATTATCATGAAAGAGGCATCGAGTGCGAGAACCAAAGAGAGAGAGAGAGAGTGGAGCCGGAATGATTGCGGTGACCGACAATAAAGTTAGGAAACAAATTAAGGACGCCGGCTACGAACACCGACCGGCCACACCGCCCCATCGCTGACGGGATGAAGTGGCCACCCTGACAGATATATCGGACCCAAAAAGGCGGAGTGCAAAAGTGTACTCCCCAACCAAAAACTGAACTGAACTGAACTGTCTTTGCCTGCGGAAAGGGAAGCTCCCCGGGTTTGTTTCCGGTTGTGGACCGTGGGCTGCGTGGTGGTGGGTGGGGTAACAGGGTTTAAAGGTCTTCCGCTGACGTCAGTCAGTCAGTCAGTTGCCTCGTGGCGCACCACCGGTGCTTTTGGTGTGTTCGTCATCTTCACTCGCTCGTGTTTTCTTTGCGCATGACGAAGGTGGAAGGTTTCTGTGTGCTGTATGTGTGCCCGTGGCCGCTTTTTACGCTCGCTTCGCCCTTCTTGGTTGCATCTTTTGTCTTTTGTTTTGCCCCCACCCTACGCTCAGAAGGAATTGCATTTGAATTGCAGATAAAATGTGCATCTTGTGCTGATGGATTGGAATGAAACAGCCTTTGGTCCTTGCACCAGCGCACCTTGCACCTTGTGGTGCTGGGCTGCTTTCCACATTAATTCAGTTTCGCGTAGCTCGCGTAGTGTGGTGCATCGAACCGACGTCTCCAACTAATTCGCCTGTGGTATGCGCTTAATATGAACTATTCACGAGCGGCAGCGCGGCATCGCTTAATTCTGAGCGAGTGGAATGAAATTAGTCATTTGCATTCGCAAACAGACATGTTGGAGATGAGAAGGGAGATAAAATGAGAGAGAGAGAGAGAGAGAGAGAGAGAGAGAGGCACGTGCAATCACGGTTTGGGCGTTGGGTAGTAAAATTGAAATGGATTGTTCCTCCCACGGAATATATTAGTTCTTTTGCATGACAAACAGTGACGCCGCCAATTTCTTTCGGTTAAGAGTTTGATTGGCATACGTTGTGGGGATGATGATAGATGTTAGTGACCTAGTAAAGGAATAGACAATTGGCGAAGCTGCAATGAAAAGCTTAACAGTATTATACGATTATACGAAGCTGCCGTTCAGTAGAAAAGTCGTTTTTAGTCATTTGAGCATCACATCTTATTTTGTCTGATTTACAGTCAACGTTCACGGTTCGTACTTGGTTCAATAATAGGAAAAATGTATAAATTTCAGAAGCTAGTAGCTACTAAAATATTTCTAGGCATGTTCAGGCTTCTTCGTCTGGTCAATCTTTTCACTATACTGAAACAGCAGCTAACATATAATCTCATAAAGCCATTTCTCCGTAGTCTAACTATTTCGTGGACCTATCATGCCGGCAAAACAAATTTCGTTTATGCAAGAGACACAAATTCTTGGATTTGTATTTGCTGATAGCGTGGCATTCCAGCAGCGGTCCCCGTGGAAAGCGGCAGACACGCGGCGCACACACGGCGGCTAACAACCGTGAACAAGCAGATTTTCGGAGAAAACATGATGCCACCACCACGAAGAGGTCTTCGCCAACCGCCGTTTTCGCTTAAAGTCGAAGTAAATTTTGGGGGCCAAAGCATAATCCGCCGGAATCGATTCCACTGCCACGACGACGACGACGAAACCAGCGGCCAAGGCAAAGGACGACACCAAAGAATAATCGAAACAACACTAACAATCTTCGGTACCGGTTTGGTCCTCGCGCGGTTTCGGTTGTTCGGCGCAAGCTGTGCTGTTTGAGTCCATTTGTCAAAGAGTGCTACGTACGCGAGGCGCTCGAGGAGCGGTATAGCGCATCAGTTGCACCATCGGTTGGCCGCCCTCGGAAACCCATCACGTAGCACGTGCCACAGCTAATGATGGTGTCATGCAACAAAATGTCTCACTTTCCAAGTACCTTCCTACTAAAGGAACGGTCGCCTCTCTCCTTGAGTGGAAGCCTCGTGTTGCGACGTGACGTCCGTTCGTTCGTTCGTTCGCCGTGCTTTGTTTTTGTGCAAAAGAGTGCAAGCTGCTCTAAGGATCTAAGTGGGCGGTGGGAGACCAATTTTTTCGGTAGAGGGACTTCTTGACGATGGCGATACTTTTGGGACTAGTTGAGGGTGCTCTCGATTGCTGCTCTCTAGCCGCGGGGCGGATTGCAGGAATCGATGATCATTTCGTTTGGAAGGTGGAGAGACGAGTTCCCTCTGATGTGTTCTCGTTATTTCCCGGGGCTATTATATTGCTCGAGTCACCGAAGCAAATGTCTCGTTAGCGCGCCAATGGTCGGACTGGAGGAGGAAAAAAGGGGCACGTTACTTGCGTTGCGTTGAAGTGGATCCACAGCAGCAGTCACTAATACACACAACAAGAGGAGAGAGTCGAAGGGGAAGCAGAGGGAGGGGGGGGGCGATAAAGATACCATTATCGTGCTATCAGATGTCATAAATAATTCAACGAGGTACGGAGCGAGCGCGCTGGCGTTCGATTGTAATATCAATTTGTTTCGTCCATTGCATGGCGCTTCCTCTGGCGATCGATTCCTCCAACCTTCTTCTCTTTTTCCGTTGCGTTTTGTCAGAAATTTTCCACGGGCACGTTCCTTTGACACACGGCACCGGACCAGAGGTACAGCGCAGGCAG
>NC_064877.1:79710646-79725646 GCF_943734665.1 Anopheles aquasalis
CGAGCTCCCGTTCTCGACCCGAGCGCCCCTTTTGTGGCCGCCAACTTCTTTCCATTACAGCAGAGCGCGCGGACGCTCGGATGAGCAGAGGTTGTAAGATTTGGAAGCCCTCACGTGGCGCCATCGCCTCCATCCATTTGGTCGGATCTGGAGCCAGCAAGATTCGTCAAGATATGCACTTGAGCATCCCTCCTCCCCCCACCGGGCTTTGTGCTTTTGATGCTCTCTCTCTCTCTCTCGTTCTCTCAGTTTCGGATCACAATCCACGGACCGGTTGGCCAGCCGGTTTCGGTTGCCATTTTAATTCCATCTTGTCATGTCTGCACGTCCATCGTCCTCTGGCAGCTATTCGGAGGAGATCCAGGAATGCTGATGCAAGGGCTATGCTGGCGATGCTGGTGGTGGTCGTGATGTTTGTTCTGGGAGTCTGGCATGATGGTAGCCAAAGGGATACGATCCCACACATAGAGAGCATCTACATTAGATGGTTATGTGGCGTGTTGTGGAAGGGTGGTACCACCTCCCCCCCCCCCCCCCCCCAAACACAAGAACATATGAACAAAGCAGTTGTCGGAGGAATATGTGCTTATGTGTATGTGTGAGTGAAACTGCTTTGAAGACAGTTCGTTCAAAATTTTGCTTTCTGGTTGGCCTAGTTACCATATCATCACCGTCATCACCGTCTTCATCATTGTCAGTATCATCATCATGATCATCAAGCGTATTTTGCGTAGCTTCTTTTGCTTCAGCATCGCAGCGCATCGCATCGCATCGCGTTCGCATTCTGATTGTGCTGCGAGGCGAAATGATGATTCCTCCGCAATTGTCGGTCCGCTTCCGGGTTCTACCGGACCTTGCGTGCCCTTGCTCTTCTCTGAAAGTAACTATGAACCACGTGGAACCACGGAAGTAGTAGAAGGCACTAGTTTTGCTCGTTTCGCTCGCTCACTCGCTCGCTCATTTCTGTCCCAAGATCGTTTGCCGCTTATCCAACCATCGGGAATAAGTTTCGCCATCCCCGCCCGCCCGGCATTTTCTTTGCTCACTTCGGGCGCTTTTTGTTGTTCGGATCGAACTGGAATACGGGAAGAAGGGGAAAAGTGTGCGGAAGAGTGCGGGCAAACGATTTCCATCCCTGCGTCGAGCGATGGAAGTCAAAGTTCGTCGACAGCCCAAAAGAAGGAAACGTAAGTTACAAACCGTTACCTCGTACAAGAGGGTAAAAAAAAGAGGGACAAACCCAGGAGGGCGGTTGGTAGTGAAGATGGCAAAGACGGAAACGGAAAAGAAAAGCTGACGACGAGCGAGCGTGCCATGCATCTGCTCATCGGGATCAGTCGTCGTCGTCGTCTGCGTCGTCCGGGGGATCGGATACGGTTTTGTCGACAAACCGGCGAAGAAGGTGGCAGCATGGTAACATAAGCCGAAGAAAAAGGCCACCCTTCGGCCCTTAACCGGCGGCTGGTTTTTTCTTCCTTCTTTCGCCCCTTTTTTTTGCCGATTGCGAACAAGCGAAGGTGAGAGAGCAGATAGCGGGAGTGAAAGATGAAAAATGGCCAAACGTGGGCTGGAATAAAAGGGGGGGGGGGGGGGGGGGGGGGGAAGCGGAAAATGCAAAAATGCCTCCTGATTTTTCCGACTGCCGCCCGCGCCCAAAAAAATGCTCTCTAAAAACTACTGTGTGTCTGCGGGCTTTCAGTTCTGCATGACACGTGGAGGCAAAGTTGGCCACCGCTGGTGCCGGGCTTGGGTTCGAAGACCACGTGGGGCGACCTTCCTTTGAGGTTTCGCTCCCGTTCGTCGTTCACCGGGACTTCTTCGTTTTCTCGTTTCTGCCCGAAAAGAGCCTTTTGTTGATTGGGGGGAAGGGGTTTGGTTGGGGAGTCGTGTTTTGGGCTTCGACTTCCCGGGATCGGAGGATGGAAACTTTTCCTGATTGCGGCGCGTTGTGCAGCGCGCGGGGCTGCTTTACGCCACTCGTGGTTTACGAGCGCTTAGCTCAAGGATCAATTTTGTGCTCATAATTTCTTCAATTATACCCACGCTCGGCCCGTTTTCCGCCCACAAGATAGAGATGCTGAGCCACTGTTTTCTTTGCTGAGTGTTTTTGGCCTCTTTCGCTGTTTTCGATGGTCCCCGGCTCAGATATCGTTGGGTTGATGCCTTCTTGGCAGAAGTTTCCCGGTATGCCGGATGCTAAGATTTGAGGGATTTCGTGCGCCTCAGAACTAAGGCGGAGAAGTTTTGCGTTTTGGATGCGTTAATTGTGTGCCTAAATGCACAAACACTCTGCCACACACATAACCTAACGCTAGGGGGTGGGTGGGCTACACAGGGGTGCGGATCCCGTATATGTGCTTGTAATTAAGTTTGATATACGACACCGGACGGTGGCGGAACTAATGGGTCCCAGCTCTTGGTGCTCTTCCGGATCATCCCCTTTTTCGGCTGTCGATGGTGGCTTTTGGATGGGCGAGCTTGAACCAGTGGCGGGGTAAACAGATAACATAACATCGCGCAAGACTTTGAGCATAAATCTCGGTCAGCAAAAGCACGTAAGATGACCGAGAAGGAGCGAACCAGACAGAGGAGGATAAGAGAGCCATGGGGAGCCTAAGTGGAACGGGAATTCCCTTGACAGAGGTGGATGCTTGGTGGTGGTGGTGGTAAGCTTTGTCATGGAAAAATAGTTTTCCCGGCCTATGCTTAGGCTGTTGCGCCGCCTCACACCGGATTGTATGTGTGCCACCATCGGTGAGTTGAGCGTTTATTTATGGTCCCGGGCCGAGGGTTTCGTATTTGCCTTTCCATTATCGAATATTTATTTCATTATCCGGCTCGCGCTCGTTCAATTATGTGGCCATAAGTGTTTGCTCATAAAGTCTTGTGCGATACGATTACTTCCCCGGATGGACCATTAAAGCGCTCGCTCACTTCCAATCGAGCGAGTGACTTTAATGCGATTTCGAAATTTCGATCTAGATTGCTTTGCGTGCAGATAATCGAATAGTGCCGTTGGCCCTTTTGAATTAGAAGCAAATAGCATTAGAAATCATGCGCGCAACCGGACCGGAAACTAATTCAACTATTCATCACACCTCGCGAGCCTCATTTCAGTCGAAAATGATGAAAGAGAGAGATAGAGAGACGCCACCCGTAGAGGGGGGCACGGGTGCTTTCGCAGCGAAATCTAATTTACGTTCGCTAGCGAAGCGAAACATTTTGCAAACGGACTCCAGCAACCCGGGAACGCCCATCCGCCTCGCCAGCTGATAATAGTGATAGATTAATAGTGCTGCAATTTCGCATTACATAACGCTCTCTCTATGCTGCGGGTGCATCGCCATCACGGGATCATCGCCATCATCATGCAGTGCAAGCGATCTAGCGCATCTCCACTCGTAAATGATTTTGCATAATTCATGTTAAATCATTAACCTAACCGGAGGAGCTTGTGGGGCTGCTGCTTTGTGGTGCGGTGGTTTGTGGTGGATGGTTTACTGCAGTGGCAGTGATGATTTTCGGTTGTAAAGTCGAGCAGGGCCATTCGAGTTTTTGGAGCGAATCAATTTTAGAAAACGAAGTATGACGTTCCGGGAGTGTTTTAGAACTTTTTTGCTGTTACTTGGCTGTTGCGGTAAAACGATCAATTAAGTTGAATTGGTTTAGAGCAGGTGTTGTATCATGCGATGGGATACGTTCATTTTAGTAAAACAAAATCATTTTATAAAGAGATATTTATTTAAAAGTTTTTGTGGTGATACTACGTAGCTTGAACTACAATTAAAGTTTTTCAATGTTTTTTATTTATAATTAATTTTGAATAGTTATCCGTGAAATCAAGTAACCTACGATAAAATAATAAACTACATTATTCTAGTTCCCCTCATATGTGTACGTTTATCATATTTTGTCTCAAAGCTAGTTGTTTTCTATAAAATAGGTAGAATATTATACTACAAACTAAAACTATCTGGAGGATTGATGTATAAAAATATTAGATCAGTTGAATTCTAACGATTTCTATATCATTTTAATCTAAACACGATTCGACGCTCATTATTCATTTCAACATTTCTCTTCGAATTAGACTTCTAGCAAGTTGCACATCTATCATCCAATGCAACTTCCTCCGGTTGCTCTGTTTTGCCCATTGCCAGTTGTCCGTTTGCTATGTTTTGTATGAAACAGCAGGCGATCGAAGTGATTTAATTAACTGCCACGTTCAATCGTAGTAGCCAAGTGTCAGCATTCTTCCCAAACCGCTCCAGCTTCGAAGCGATACCAACAAACCGTAAACCGCAAACAGAAGAAACAAAACAGACCGACTCCTGGGAAGGCCTGCTTCATGCAAAAAGAAACACAAAAGATGGATGGACGTTGGCTTTTGCCAAACAATTTAAAGTTTTGTTTCACAGCTTCACAACCGAGAGACTCCTCCGCACCTTTAGCGGATGAGGCCCACAATTGGGGTGATTATGTGCGGTAGATAAATTAATGCGACAACAAGTCGAACACAACCCCGGAGCACTGGTCGAAGGGACCCGGAATCCGTTCGATATGCTCACGTGTGTATGTTTGTGTGGACGCTGGCAAACGCTGGAAAACGTTGGACCACGCCAAACCAAGTGTTCTATAAATATTCAAAGTCCCCGCGTTCGTCCGTCCGACGTGCCCGTTGTGCAGCCCTGTTATCTTTACGGCCATTTGCAGCGAGTGCTCGAGATGTTCGAGAGTCCACCGGACGGCGACCACCATAGCCATCCGGGCTGGGACCGGACTCCGATGTTTGTTTGAACGTCTTCGCCATTGTTGACGACGATGAAGTCACAGCGAAAAGCTCGGTGCTGCTCTCGATGCTCTCGGTGCTCGTGGTCGGTCCACTGAAGGGGATGTGGCGGTAAAACGGATATCATCTTCCACCCCCGGGTTGGACCTTCATTTCAGAGTGGCAGCTGAGCTGAAAGAGGGAAAGCAGAGAGGGACAGAAGGCATGAACCGCGCGCGCGAAGTGCACCAGCAACTCCTTTGGAAATGTGCCACTCGATTTAGAGCGGAAGCTGTCTTCCGAGCAGGTCTCTCCCTGTCGCTCCTTGCTTCAGATTTCACTTCTCACTTCCGTTCGTTTTCGTATTTCACAAGCAATTACCTATTGCGAACTTCTTTATTGCCGCCCGTGTTGCTGTTGTTGTTCATGTGCTCGAGCGACTCGCGGTTGTTGTACAGCGGGGGCGGGGAGACGGAAGTCCATGTTTCGTCCTCCACATTCCCCTTCCCGCCCTCCTGCCCAAAGAGGAAGGTTATCTCTGAAGGCAAACGTGCGGGCAGTGGACCCCTGGTTTCCGTGCTTAAAACCTCAACTCGAGCTGACCTCGCCGGTGAGCCGCTTTTATGCTTTTGCCACGCCTCACCACACACCGGCCGGTCGAGACCGGTGTGCGCGGTAGTTGTTCGATACAGTCGTGAAGAGATTTAATTTACGTCAGCGAGCTTCCGTTTGCTGCGCTCCGACTGCTCCGACGGTTGCTCCGAGTGCGGATGCTGCAGTCACCGAACATAAATCAATATTCAGTCGACCTGCGCGCGCGCTGACACCCCCCCCCCCCCACCCCACCGTGACCCCTTCAAACACA
The DNA here is from genome assembly GCF_943734665.1 of Anopheles aquasalis. Classification (NCBI taxonomy): domain Eukaryota; kingdom Metazoa; phylum Arthropoda; class Insecta; order Diptera; family Culicidae; genus Anopheles; species Anopheles aquasalis. The sequence continues at coordinate 79,716,280 of NC_064877.1, forward strand.
CCGACGGAACCGCAGACGCGGGGCACTCTTTAGCCGTCAGCCGGAATTGAAATGAATCGATCCGCTCCTCGGCCTTCCGGTGGCCATATTTTTTTTTTGCCATTTCCTACCACTCTCCGATAAGCTCAATCCGGGGCGGGCAGGGGAGACTGCTTTGAAACGTGTTTCGTGACCGTGTGCTATTCTCTCTCTTTCTCTCTCTCTCTGTGTATTTGCCAGTGGCAGTGAGTGATTGTCCCTCTTGCCTCGTTTTCCTCGCTTTCCTCTTTTTTTTTGAAATTTTGTCGCCCAACTTGTGGCCGTTTCGATTCGAATCGATCGACCGACCGGTGAGGTGGAGATGAAGTGGAAACTATAAATTGAAACATTGTGTGCTGGATGCATTTTATTTTCGGGGCATATCACCATCCGGTCCGGATCGAAATGAAAGACAGAGAAAAAGAGAGGGCGCGTTCGTTTAGCTTCATTTTCATTTCCAATCAGCCGGACCATAATCAATGGTCATCCTCGGGGAGGGGAGCAGCGCGATGCTAAATGCCGGATGATGTACGGATGTGGAAGAGGAAATCAAGTCCTTCTGCCTCACCGGATCGAACACAAAATGGTGAAACTATTGACATTAGTGTCAGAAAGAGAGGGAGAGAGCGAGCGAACGAGTGTGCATTTCGTTTAAAAAAAGAAGGAAAAACCCCTTCTAATGACTTCATTTATGTATCGACAGTGTGCTCGAGTGAGCTTGCATTCGATATGTGCTACCTTCGAGGGCTTCGAAAAGGGAAAAACGGGAGCCCGGTGGGCCCGGGTGTTGAGCGGAAAGCTTCCGGACAACATAGTAAGAACGCTCTTTACACATTGCTAGCTGGCTTCCGGCTTTACATAGTTTCTCTCGCTCGCTGTTTTATCCTCCCGTTTTTATGCCCTTAAGCGAAGCCAACTAGCCAGCCAGTCAGCCAGCCAGCCAGCACACCCTCGCTATAGCAAAGATGTTCTGTTCCACTTTTCTTATTGGAATTTTGTGCGATTTATTGTAGCGGAAAGTTTCCGCTGCGCTCCTTCGGTGAGTGCTTCGAGAGTAAGGCGCGAGGTTAAAGGCGGAAACGAAGCTTTGTTCTGGGTGCAAACTTGTTTGACAATCTTTTTTTTCTCCTCCCATTTAACTACTGAACTAGTTTTCAGTTTCTTCGTCGTCGTCGTCGTCTGCGTCTTCGTCGCTACTTTTTATGTGGCTCTCAAGAATCGATACAAAGCATGGTGGACACAAAGGGTCGGTAGCCTTTTCGCGGTGTGGCCGCGTGCACCGTGATTGCGTCACTTGCGTACAGTGTAGGGAAGTTTCGGATCAAGGGGGGGGGGGGGGGGTGGATATTCCGCCCGAAGAAAATTCGATCGCCCTCAAGTTTCGCATCCAAATAATGATGCAAGTTCGCTGCTCAGCCGCCGGTCCGGTGGCCGACTCTCGGTCTCGGTCTCTCGGTCACATCAATTTTTCATGATCAAAGTGAGAGTAATGAAAAAATATGATTTTCCACTTCACGGCCACAGGAAGGCCTGGCAGTGGCGAGTGTCCTGTGTGGTCCTACCGCCACGGTGTGGCCACCACGGCCGGCACGGTGTGAAAGGCACAATTTATGGAATATCACACGGGATAATATTTTCATCCGGCTAATAATTAATCATTTCAGCCAACCAGCACTCCTCCCCGGGCCCCGGAGGGCACACGGTCCGTTCTTTGTGCTTCCCACTGTCCCGATGGTGGCCACCGGCAGTTCACCCCTTTTTTTTTGGAGGGGTGGTTCGAGTGGAATCCGAAATCAGGCATTCCTTTTTGCCTTTGCCTTTTCCTTCTCCGGGGGTGGAGTGATGGTGAGCATTTTTGGAGATTGGAATTGAACCATCGGGAACCGGAAAAGTCGGATCCGTTTTGCACCTTTTTTTGTTGGGGGAGAGAGGGATTGCAGGAAATGTCGAGGAAAGGAGCGAAAACCAGGGGAGAGAGGAAGTCTAACGACGATTTATGTCATCCATCGATTACATAAAATCTTTTTCAATTCTTTCGATCACACCCACTGCACCGGGATGATGATGGTTTCATTTCCACCCCCGGAGAGCATGAGAGAGACCGAAAGAGAGAGATACAGAGAGAGGGAGACCGAGAGAGAGAGAGAGAGGCTAGGTGACAAAATACTGGCGCTTTGAATTCAATTTTTCCGCACGAGTAAACAGCGTTGCGGCACTGTTGAAGTTACGGGGTAATGTGCTTTCCCTCCACTCCCCACTCTGGAGTGGTTCTCGGGGTGAAATGTTCCGAGAAAACACTTCGCACACAATTTGGGGAGCAGTAGCTGCATGGTGGCGGTGTACGAGAGTTTGATCATTATTTAAGCGTTTCCAGGCATACATTTCACCCCAAAAAAAACACCCCACCACCCCGCGCATGGTGGTATGTCAGCTTGGAACGCATCCAAGGCACTGTGGGGTTGGTAGGTGTTTGAGTGGCCAAGCCGCCAGACCGAAAAAAAGTGGCATCGAAAATGCTAAATGTGATGCTTAGCGCGCACACACTGCCGGTGTTATAAATCATGCCCACGAGCGCAGAACCGAGTGGCGGGCGGAACGTGAAAGATGAGCCAAACCGATCGATGGAGGCGCATGGTGGATGGAGGCGCCACAGTTTCCACGTCGCGCAAACCGTAATTGAAGATTGAACGGCTTTACAAGGGCGATTGATTTCGGAAGGGAAGCGTTTTTCCATGGAGCCACTAGCACTGACGAGGGGTCGCTGCAACACGTTCCCGTCATATAAATGCCAAATCGGTGCCACTTCGCTGTTTGGCAGGATTTGTTCGTTCGTACAAATTATTGATCGTGTTCCGATGGATTTCCGATGGTGCGTGTTTGCATTTCATTTTATGAGGTTTTCCCTTTTCGGCTCGACTGTAACTCTGTTCTGTATCTATAACAAAAAAGAAATAGAAAGTTCCCTAACAAGTACACTTGCAAAGGGGATCATTTTGAATTTTTGATTCCTTGATTCACCATGATGGGATGGGCTCAGGCTCAGGCTGTTGCTGCGGTCCATCAACCCTTATCAATTAGTTGTTTCTGACGCAGGTGCCTTTCGGTTTTTATCATTATAAATTGCTCCATTTTCCCCGGGCCCCGGGTATCTTCATCGAACAATTGGGGGGTGTGGAAGGGAGAAGCGATCCTTTTTTACAACCCAATGGATACCGGGGGTGCCGGGTTTTTACTGCGGAGCGGAATTTATTCCCGGTGCAAAATATTAACTACCACACCGTGGTCGAAGCCACTCCACCGGTCTGATGCCGGTACGGTACCGCGATACCGTTAATTTACACCCTGGCACACCTGAGTCACGCCTTTCCTTCTACGAAGGCTCGAAGTGCAGTGCTCGTCCGTCCTTCGGTCCTTAGTACCACCCGGGCACATGTTTCGGGGCCTCCAGATGCTTAGGCCTCCACATCTCTGGGCATCTGATTTTCCGCTAGCAGCACCACCACCACGGTCGGTGGTCGGTGTGGTGGTTTCGATAAATTTTCCACACCACGAATTATGGGATGGGTTTTCGAAAGTTTTTCTTTTCCTTTCTTTCTTTCGTGCTCGTGCTCGTGCTGGAAAAGTATCGGAAAAACGTTTTAGAAACCGAGGGTGCCGACGGTCATCCCCCCCGTGCTGAGTCCAAGGCCAAGTACCACGAAAGAAAGTGGAATTACTACGAGCTGGTCGGGGCGTCTCGGTTACTTTGCTCTGTTGTTGTTGAGGTGGAAAATTTGGCAAAAGCGAAAAGAGATTTTCCAAACACAACCAACACGAGAACGAGATACGTTAGCAGGGAGCCGGGAGCGTTTACGTGTGCGCGCTTGTGTTTGTATCTCTTTCTTCTTGTAATGGACCTTTAGATAAGGGGGAAAAACACAGTAATCAAGATTGTGTGCCACGCCACAATACACCACCGCACAGCACCTCGCCAACACAGTGGAATCTCGCATTGCTTTCGAGTTTCAGGTGAAAATTACCCAAAAAAACACGCATCATTTCACGCATCAGTGGGTTGAGAAGGTGGTGCCGCTATGACAAAGGGTTGCTATCGAGAGAAGCAAGAAGAAGAAGAAGAGAAAACGGGGAAAGAGAGCTGGTACGCAACATAAACACATGTTTGCAGCAGTAGCAGCATATATTTATCGTCGACACCATCATCAGCTAGCAACCAACTGACAGCGCGATATCTTGCGATCGACCACCGTTCGTCGAAGGCGCGTGGACCAAGGACAAAAAGTGGGGGGGGGGGGGCACATGGCGCCGGGTGTGCTGGTACCCCCCCGCCCCCCAGGAGAGACACAACTTTTAGCTCGCGGTGAAATATTAATGCAATCGTTGTTTGGACGCTTTTAGAGAAACATTAATATTTCACCTTTCGACCGGTCGCCCGGGGGAGGGATGCCCCCTTCCCACCCTCTTTTGCCACCCAAAAGCGCGTGTACTCAACGTCGGCCCGACACGGTATCGTATCGCATGACTCGAGTTTCGGTGGCGCTAGATTGAAGCTTACCATTTACAATTTAATATCACATCGCTACACACTTCAAAGCCTTTCCGACGAGTGCGCGCTGTGAAGGGTGGTGGCCATGGGGTGGGATTACTGGTTGGAAAAGTGAGACTTTTCCATCGCGGCGCAAACATCAGATAGTCAGCGATCCAGCCAGCGAAGCGTTAGAAGCCACCAACAGCAGCGCACCATCATCATGGTTGTCGAGGCTCGGTGATCTGTAAATTGAACTCCCCCGGGGTGCGCGCCGTTAAAGAGGGGGGGGGGGGGGGGGCTATCCGGTTGATTACTGGTTTGCACCTGACCTCAGCGGAAGAGAGGGTATTGAAATGACAAACCTTTAAAACTAATTACGCTTCTCCGCAATCTGCAATCCGCACTGAATCGAGCTGGGAGCGATTTTAGTCGTTTGATGCAGTCGTTTGATATCGGCATATTGATTACAAATTCCAGACCTTCCACCCCTCCCTCCTCCCCCCCGTAGCTGAAGAGGAGAATGTCCTCGATATGATGAATCTGAAATTTCATTCCCTATCAACGATCAAATCACAACGACGACGACGACGACGACGACGACGACCACGATGATGCAGCAAGGGATGGAAGGACGTCGTCTGTGCGACGACGAATCAAATCAAATCAAATCAAACCATCCTTTGCCTTTGGGACCGGCATTCGAGCGCCGAGCCAACGCAAGGGGCTTTCGAAGCCTGACTGACTGCCGACGGCGAGACACGTCCGTCACATACATGATGGAGCGCCCAGCTCCAGTGCCGTTGCCCCAACACAACTCTGTAGAGACTCATCGTCGTCGCTCGCTCTCTCGCTCTCTCTCTCTCTCTGTGGTGTTTAAGGTTGAATTAAATTATTCCCTTCGCTGGCATTCCAGGGAATATCCACCTTGGTGGCCCTCACCTACCGGTCCAGTACAAGTTCCACCTGGCTGCCTCTCTCCCAGGGGAACCGAAATTAATTTCGCCTTCGCCACAGGGCATTGCATTGCGCCCCTGATGTACCTGATGCTGACCATACCGGGGCCATTATGGTGCTGCCACCGATATTGTCTCGTGGAAATGGGCGAGCGAGCGCGCGGTGATGAAAGGTGTTAATTTGATTCGTGATTGCCTGTGAAGTGGATGTCGATTCAACATTTATGTCACACTTTGGGCCGCGCTCAAATTCAATCATTTCGGATCCCGTTCGTGGTGGTGCTTGCTGGTGTGAAAAGAATGCAAGCCCGGGAAAAATGCAACCGGTTTCCGGTCACACCGGTTCGATCGATTGGAACTACTAATTACGAGGCTAACGAGGTTTTATCGAGGGTCATCGGTTAATGAGAGTTTCGATGAACACCAGTACCGCGCTGGCGTTTGAACCGGAGATTGTTGCGTCCCCGAAATGGCGCACTGAACGCTCAATTTCTGCTCAAAAGCGCCCTTTGATACAGGCGGTGTCAATAAGCTTTTCTCGCAAGCAGCGCCGATCGGAGCAATTTGTTGCAGCAAAGCGTCTTTTGCGCCTTGGAAGAGAGAGGTAGATTCAGTTCGATGGCATCATCGGTGATGGGAAGGAGCTGATGAACATTGTACCACCACCCACCCACGTGGTTCGTGCAAATGCAAATGTGCACTGCAGGAACTCTTAGCAGAGGATCCAAAGGCCACCAAAGTCGAGACCACCACGAAAGCACCCTGCAGTACGAATGGTTTTCGAACCGAAAATGAACCTTCACGCTGGCTTTGCTGGCTGGCGCGCTGTGTGCGTCAACGCCATTGTTCAGTTCGGTACGGGAGTTGTGGTTGGACCCAAGGACCTTGGGTATCTGCCGTCGATCTGGCGAGACGGCGGCGCGATGATGGTAATCGGAATAGACTCATTCTCTGCGCCACTTTATGCCATCACCGTCCGTTTGCACTGCAGCAGCAGACACACCGGGGAGTGTGTGTTTGGGTGTGAGGGTGAACGATCGGAATCGATTTTGGTGAAACTGAATATCATGGCGTGATAGTGATTCCTCCGGACCGCCGCCCCCCGCCTGCTGTGTCGCAAGCTAGACGCGGCGAGAGGCATAATGGTGGCGAAGTTAAACGATTTCCTAGCATCTTTTTGTCGAATGCGAGAGTTACGCAATCCGGTTTTGCAAATGTATCACTTTGCTGCATTATTGCATTTCCACGAAGACGAGACTCAAAATGGCGCAGAGACGATTCCCGGAGAATGCCATTTTGTAGCGGTTCGTCTCTCTTGACAACTGTCGCGCTGCATCCAGGTGGGCAAATCGTGGTGGCATTGATCCGTTCGGTGGAAATGAAATTCATTTAAAAATCAATTTCGTTGGCTTTTATGAAACGCTTACGTAGGAGGCTGCGATCAAAGTAGTGGTTGCCTCACGGTTTGACAGCGACCTGTCAACAGAATGTGTCAGGGACACTCGTCAGTATCGAGCTGAGCTGCGGTGAGAGAGCGTAATTTGCATCACTAGAAAGCTAGGAATCGAGGAATATTGAACGAAGTGAGCCTCGCCATCAATAATAGCACAAAGGGCCCATGGTCCGAGCTTTCACGGCATCATCTAGCCAGTCACTCGTTCGAACCCGTCCCAAAAGTAATTGCATTCCCGCTGGGAAGCATTAAATTAACATTCCCGTTTACACGCCACGGGAACAGGTCGTCGGTTACAATCGAACATGTTGCGCTCCACCATGTCGGGCGCGGTCAGGGTATATCACCTTGCCCGTACATTCATTACCATGTTTGGCCGTCGTTCAAAAACCAATTTTCAGCCAGCTGGCCCAGGCCCCAGGCTGGTCCCAGGCTTTTTTTTCCATCCATCCAACGAACGAACGAACGCAGAGGATTTTCAACGTCTTTCTTCTTCTTCTTCCGCTTACAGCACCGTTCCGGTTGACGGATGACATCGAAATTCAGGCCACACCGGGCCACACAATGTCCTGCGTGACGGTACTGGTCGCTGGCACCACGGAACAGGGCCGTACCGCGATAGTGGGCGATTTGTTCGAGCGCCGTGAGGACATCGACGACGAGCGGCTGTGGATCGAGGCAGGAAGTGAAGATCCGCGAGCTCAACGTCAGCATCGGGCCCGCATTGCCGAGCTAGCCGACTGGATTATCCCGGGACACGGTGCGGCGTTCCGCGTGGATGCATCGATACGCCAATCGCTACGAGGTCAGGCCGACGGACAGGCCACCGGCGGTGCACCGGTGACACCGGGATCGTAACCCCTTTTCGTGCGGTATCCGGTCCGGCGACCAGCGACCGTAAGTTCATCTGCTGCCATGTTCGAAGGAAGGCTTGCTTGACAACCGCGACCAACCGGTCGCAACAATGCAGCATCGATGCGTCCGCGTAGTCGCTGGTGGTCGCTAGGGTGATGATGCACCTTCTCCCTCTCTCTTTCTCTTATGTGTTGACGGTTTTCAAAACTGGTTGAGAGGTTTCAAGCTTTTGCGAATTTTCGTCCCCGTTGCTTTTTATTCCTTCCCTTTTTTTTTTAATCGATGAAGAGTTGGGATGAGATATTGATTTCTCGAGGGGAGAAGAAGAAGAAGCGAAACAAAACCAGAAACCGGTTAAAATACGCAACATAATACAATAAGTGAACCATTAATATGATTATTGTGTGTCACGTTTCATAAAAAAACCAGTAACCGCCCCCTTTGTGTAAAAGTGTTTCGCGTTGTTCTATTGTTCGTTGGTTCGTAGCGTTAGTCATACGTTTAGACCGGTGCTCGATGCGCAGCAGCGGCATCAAATGATTAATCTCACTTACCGATGTGTTGTGTTCTTTAAGCAAAGCAAAAGAAAAAGGCAAATGCAAAAGCGCGTAAGGTTGTTATAGTAGATCGCGTTTTCCGCTTATTGATTGTTAGTGCAGAATATTGTTGTTTCGCTTGAATGGATGGTTCATTCTGTCTGCCTGTGTGTCCTGTGTCCTATGCACGGGGTGTAGTAGGTAGGATTTTGGGACGTGGGGCGAAAAATGACGTTGGACAAAAAGCCTTTTTACCGCCGCTTATTTCCGCGCATCCTTTTTGCTGGGACCGTTGGGCGGATCGGATCGGATTGCGGACCACTTCGTTCGATCTTCCGTCCGTTCCGGGAGTGCTGGCTGGATCTCTACAGGATGGCCGACCGGTGAGCGGTGAGCATCGCCGCGAGCTGGGAAAACCCAAAAACTGCAACAAAAACAAAAACAAAAAAAACCATGGAAATCATAAATCGCGCACGATTCCCCTCCCGCGGGAACGTGCGTAGATGTTGAAGATGGTAAGCTTTATGGAAACGTAACTAAGTAAATGCTTTATCGTAACAGGAACCGTTATGGAGAAGTTAGGAGGAGGCAAGGAAGCAAAAAAAAAACGACCCAAACCAACCCTAGGCATTCAATATGCATCCGAAGGCAGAAGAAGAAAGCGCTGAAGTGCAGCAGAAGCAGCAGAACTACTCTAGAGATTACATACACAAAATACATAATTACACGAAATATGAATATTGCAGTTTATTGATCATACATGTAAACGTTAGTGGACATTAGAGTTTCAAATGTTTCTTAAATACAAGCGAGAGCGCAAGAAGAAGAAGAAGAAGCTGCAGATGAAGTAGAACAGGGACAGGGATGAAAAACAACACATGAAACACATTACAACAAAAGCACACAAACTGCTAGGCACACATCAAGGCGCTAAATCAGGCTAGATTGTAGCCAGATGAAGGTAAACAAGCAACCCATAGCCTAACTCCACTCACTGACATACGACACACCCGTGTACACGTGCATT
>NC_064877.1:79730646-79743146 GCF_943734665.1 Anopheles aquasalis
TCGCCCATCCGGCCGGCCATTTTACCGTTTCCGGCCGGTGCGACCTTTTCGCTGTTGATGTCCCGTTGACGTCACACAGAAAACGGGAGGGGGGGGGGGGATGAGGAAGGGCTTCTTGGACCATCGGAGTGCCACTAGAGACAGAGCGACAAACGCGAACTGGCTCGTCGCTAGTTGATTGGAATGGGAATTCGAATGAAAACGTTTCGTCGGCCATCGCGCCATCGCGCCATCGTCGCTAAGTTCGCATCGCCCTTCCCCCCGAAAAGGCGACGCAGAAAAGAAAGGGTTTGTGTTTGGGTTTTTCATCAAAATTAATGAAGTAGGACCCCACCCGCCCGAATGGGTCCATAGATTGGCTCAGGGCAGGCCTGGCGTTGTTTGGCAGAAATTGGCTAAGACGCCTTCCCCCGGGGGGGCACAGATGGCCCGGCTTTGTTTCATTTGTACCGTCAACTCAATTCCATTCTTCTCTGTGTATTTATTTGGAGTTTGCCGTGGGCGCTCGTTTTCTTTGCAAAACCAAACCCAAGCCACCTGCTCGGTCACCTGGTCACCATCTTAGCACAAGCCTGCTACGTTGCTCTATTGTTGATCCGTTTGTTACCAAGCCCGAAATGTCTGCTTGCTCTGTGCCTACTTTGTGACCTACCACCGAACGGTACCTGGCGGTGCTGAGGCGCTTACTTCGCATAAAACTCCTCGGGCGGAACCACACCCCCCGGTGGAAAAGGAAACAGGTAGCGATCGCGTGATTGGCTTGTATTACAAATTATCACATTCTCATTAGCTCTCTCCTTTCCCTCCTCTGCAGCAATCGATAGGCTGTTAGGTTAATCGAAAAGCTGTTGCCTCGTACCCTCCCGAAACAAAAAAAAAAAGCAAAACAAAACGTCACGACCTCGGTGTTGGCCTCGAGTTGTTCGGGGCAATCGTCACCGATATCGAGTGCGTGTCGGTTAGTTATATTCTGATGGTTGGTTCCATTTCCCCTTTGGGGGCCCTTGGACCACTCGGATATCACGGTCATTTCACGCGCGAATCGAATTAAAGAAGGATAAAATTCGTCCACTTTCGTGTGCGTCGAGTGCGTGTGCGTGGCCATGTTGATCACGTCCACCATGTCCATGGGAGTCGGGTGGGGGGTGGGGACTAGGTCCCCCATTTTATCGCTCGTAAACACAGCACGATGGTGGGAAGGTGGTAAGACCGTGGGGATGAGCTGGTGCGCTGAGAGGGAGAGGCCCTGGCATTTATTGAGCAATAGGATCGTTAATTGGAATTTACATCAGTGGCCTCACTCCACTTCTCCATGAGAGCTATTTGTGTTTCGCTTTGAAATTAAAGTGAAGAGGACATCGTAAAAGGGCGTGCATGTGGGTGTGGGTGTCTGTCCGGGTACTTGTTGCCGAAGCGCGCTGAAGCGCTCACAGAACATGAAGCGTGAAAATTCGATCATCTTCCGCCATTGCAATTAACGTTATTGGAATATTTTACGATGCATATCCGACCTCCTGGTCCATTGGATGATGTTTGGAATCATCTTGAAAGCGCTCGATCGGCTGGATGATGATAAGCAACGCATCGTTGGACAGATATGAAGCAGCTGGCCGGGTGTCTTTAATGAAATTCTGATGAAAGACGCCTTTAATGGTGATTTAAAGGTAGGCTTTTGTGTACTCTATGACGCAGAACTTACTTGATTGCAGCACAAACCCCTTATAACATCGTAACTGGAACATCCCAAACCGGTTAAGCGCTTTCCTGCATCCATTACGAACCCGAGGATATCCTCGGGTTAGATCAGGCAGAAAAGCTGCTTCTGAGATCTTAATTCCTATTAGTTCTCTCTTCCTTTCCCCGCAGCATCTCCCTAAGCGTCTTTAGCTCAAAGTCAACGGAACATCCGATACATCATGCAGCGTCCCGGGAAGCTTCGCACACGACGATTCCGTTCATTTCATTTCGATTCAACAACAAATCTCGTGCTCGTGCCCTTGCTACTCGTAATTTGAAAGCACCCGGGCACGCCAGAGGGGGTGGTGCGTCGTAATCCTCCCTTGATTCCAATGATCAGCTAATCTCCGGAAAAGCCGCTGGAAGAGTTAAATTGAAAAATGAAACGCCGCGCGTTTCTTATTAAATCTCTCGCCCTCTCTCGCCGGTCGTATGCTCGCGGATGGGCACCTCGGCGAGAGGAGAGCCACATCCAGGCCATGCACATGCGGTATTAGAGAGAGAGAGAGAGAGAGAGAGAGAGAGAGAGAGAGAGAGAGAGAGAGAGCAATGGCGAGCTTTTATTGCAAAACAACCGAAACCTTTCCCATCATGCTTTTCAATTAGCGGTTCACTGGTGGTGGTGCTACTGCTGTGGCTGCTTGGATGGTGATACAGTGAACCACCATTGGCTGGAAGGATTTTCGGAAGAAAACGACGCCGAGCGTCCCTTTTTGCGAGGTGCGCGAGGATCAGCGGAGAATGGGAACAGCGGGGTTTGGTTGGGAATGGCGCTTCGGGCGCTGCTGTGCAAACGACTCCAACCGACTCCATCATAATTGGCTGGCGTGTGTTGATGTTTGCCATGCGGATCAAGGGAAATCATGTTTCGGTCGGTTTCTGTTGTGTGCCCTTTTCCTTGGCGTGCGGTGCGTTATGACGTCGGTGATGTGGAATATGGGATCGTACCGTGAGCGCGCGTGTGCGCGTAGTACAATCAGTGGTCGGTGGCACACCATGCAGCTAACCACACCATCATCATCATCCTCATCATCGTCATCGTCGTTATGAACATCGTTCTCTCATCACCGTACCGTGAGCACAGAAACAGAAACAACATCCGAGGAATGTTTTATTCAAACGTGCAACGTGCAATTCAGCGTGCGATGGTTCTACGCGGTCCTTTCTTCCAAGACAACGAAGCGAAGGGGCAATCGGTTGGCATAAGTAGCTGGTGGCCCCGGACGGTATGTACTGTATTTGTTTGGCCTTAAACCGCGCGATGTTAGTGTTGCACCTCATTTCCTGTGATTGTATCCTCGAGTTCCGCACTCCTTGGCGATGGCGGATGGCTGGCAGATCGTGAGAAGTACAACAATCCATCAGAAACCCCTTGAAAGGGTGGTTGAAACCAGAACACACTGGGTGTTGTCATGAAGGGAATGCATAATTGAATGCATTTAATGAGTTTGTGTTTATAATCGCATTATCGGGCGGGGGCCCCACCATCTTTCGGTTTCGTATGCAAATCGATATCAATTCATTTATTAACTTACCGGCGGGCGGGGGATGCCATCACCGTGCGCTGGTAGCATCGAGCGACGATGATTCATCGGCATTAATTTTATGATGGATTGCTGGGGACGGTGGTGCATCGAGCACACCAAGCGGGGGGAACGCGCTGTTTATCTCAGAATCTCGAATTAATTGGGAAGCTTATTTGTTTGGCGTACAAAATGCTTAAATCAAAATGCTTGCCTTACCTTCCACCATTCCTTTACCTTTTCTTTTCCGATTCGATCCCATCCAGCGAGTCAAGGATAATGTTGCTGGTGGCTTTGTGTTTGTTGTGCACTTTTTCCATGCGCTTCAGATTAGCAATCAACGATAATGCATGTCAGTGGCTTGGTACAAGTTTCCCCTCCCTCCGCCCCCCCCCCCCCCCCATCCCCTGGGTGCTCTCTGGGAGCAGAGAAGATTAACGAGACAAGTTAATGCCCGCGCACAAGTCATCTCGCTTCGCTTCGGTTGATTTACCGATGCCGCGGGGCGGTGCTGCTTTGAAGTTTAAGCCATGAAGGCATTTCTTGGTAAAACGGAAAATGTGTAAAAAAAAAGTCTTTGGAAAGGTATTTTCTTGTCGGAGAAATGTTTTTTTAGATAAGATTTGGCCCTTCGCGGAGGTGCGTCCTTCGTAGAATCCTGCTTCAATAGAGCCACACCGAGAGAGAGAGAGAGAGAGAGAGAGAGAGAGAGAGAGAGAGAGAGAGAGAGAGAGAGAGAGAGAGAGAGCTGTTAGGTCGTTTGCCGCTTGATGGAACTTCGTTTAACTGGAACAGATCGTAGAAGCCTCTTGGAAATTGGAGCTCGCTCAAACAAAGTAACCTAATCTTCAACAAAAAGACTCTGTGAGTACTTGATGTTCCTTGCTTCAGGCTGTTTCTCTACAAGGTTCACCAGATAGTGAAAGGGTGATCCCTTTGCAAATGATTGGATAGGATATCAGGATACATTTTAGGATTTACACTAACATTTCAACACAAATTTGCCAGTTCTTGGAGGGGACATGGCGCTAGGTCTGTTGAATAATCGCCACGCATGTTAAACGTGCTCATAAACTTCAAAATGGACTCCATATATTCAGTTCTATGATTGATTAATCACACAACAGGATTGTCAACCAAACGCTTTTCATCGTTTTTTTTGTATTGAAATTTTATCACCATCCCCCGCCCATTGGCTTCTGCTTTAGATGGGAATAGAATGCGAACATCTGGCTTTTGGGGACTAGTAATTGAGTAGACACTCTCTCCCCCACCCCCACACATACACGCTTGATGTGGATTGATTTACAGTCAATTCAGCGGATAGAACCCCACCGGTCCCTTGTTATTCATGAAGATGTCAAATTTCGGTCCAGCACGAATCTCGCCACATGACTCCTCGTTTAAAGTATTCAAACTCAACTCTCGGTCGGGGTCCGGGACCTCCTGATCCCCCTTGACCGTCCCCTGACCGTCCCTGACTTTCCCCCTCTGCTACTTTCTTTTATGATCTATGATTTATGAATTTCCTCCCCGTTGGAGGCGAACCAAAGGGACCCAGCACACACTCGCTCGCTCTCTCTCTCTTTCTCTCTAGCGCCGCCCGGGAGCTTCACACGTCCAATCCGGGGACGAAGGTCCATAGCACACGCACGGTCGGTTCGTGTCAAAAGTGTCGCCCCTGCGTCAGTCACCGACGACGATCGTGGCCCCCTTTTTCCGGTCACAATGGTCCACTCTCTTCCTCTCGCAGACCGATCTCGGAAGGGGAGGACAAACTTTGCAATCGCCGCACCAAAATCACATCAACGGTCCAGGCCGGTCCGATGTTGTGGCCACCGTGAAGGGGGGAGGTGACCTCTCAAAACCGCAACACAGACACGGAGAAAGAGAGAGAGAGAGCGCGCGCGCGCATACATTAAACTGATGACGACCCATTTCATGCCGGTTAATCCTTTTTCGTTCAAAAATAGCTCACCATCCCGTACAGGGCACGCACACGATGGCCTTATCCTCATCAACATCATCACTCTCCCACAGTCGAGGGGCGTTGATGTGAAGGACATCTCTCATCTCAGCATCGCCAATTCCAATGTTGCTGCCTTGCTGGTATGTTGTGTTGTGTTGCCAAAGTCAAATACCAGAAATAGAAGAACGGCACTGACACGCGGTAGCTGGGACGCTGGGGCGCTCATTCAGTCACATTCGTCGTCGTCGACGACATGCTCTTCTTGTTGTCTGCCCTTCAATGGCCTGGCCGGCCTGGAGCCCGCAGTGCACTCTCAGTGTTACCATTCTCGAGATCAGACCACATGATGGCCAAGGGGATCGAAGAAGCATCACATTCAGCACCGACATGCATGCAAGCTTCTTGCGTGGAGATGCTCCTCGCGGTGGTGCTGGACAAGGACCTCGTGCAGGACCTCGCGCTGCGTTGTTCGTTGTTGAATCGCTTTTTTTCTTCTACTTCTCTGTCTCTCTCTCTCTCTCTCTCTCTCTCTCTCTCTCTCTCTCTCTCTCTCTCTCCAGAGAGTGGTTTTACCGAAGGAAGAAGCATGCTTCTAGGTCGCCACTAGCCTACTAAGCACGAGCATGGCTCGTTGTTTACGTTGACATGTAGTGTGCAGGTGAAGTGGCAACATGCTTGAGAACGCGCCGCTGCTGCCACGCTGCTCTAGACACACACCCTGTCCTGATTCCGTGTCCCTGTACCTCTTGGCATTCCACTTGTGGGGCAATCCGTGTGTTACAACCTCTCTCCCACCCCCTCTCTCTCTCCCGTCTCCCTCTCTTGTGCAGTCCAGCGGTGTGCCCAAGAAAGCAAAACAAGCCTGGAGCCATTTTAAATTAATCATTGATGTGATGATGTTCCACGTCGCTGCACGTGACACAGACGTTGGCTGTGGCGTGCACTGGCATGCCACTCTCTCTCTCTCTTGGTGTACTCATCGTCGTGGCTTGCTTCGTTTATTTATTTGGCCGGCGCCAGCTCCCTCCATCACATTCCTGCGTTCTTCTCCGTGTGACCGGAGTGGTTTCGAGGCCATTTCGAGGTAGTAGTGGAGTACTACTACATATTTGTGCGAATGTGCGATGTCGACCGACCCGGGATGGCTCTGGCATTGAGCTATTTTAAAACGTAACGTTCACGTTCACGGTGTCCTTCGGAGAGATGCTCGGGCACCGCCATCAGACCACCATCACCATCATAGAGTGTGCGGTGTGTGCTTTTCTGCTAATAAAGCAGCAAATGGCCGATGGCGGTGTACGATGGATGTCTGGCCTCTGGATCGAGAGCCAGCGAGAGGAAGATGATCATATTTTTGTGATTAAATTACCATCCATCTTCGCTAGCTGGCTCCGTCCGCTGGTGTCGAAATATATGTAAAATCGTCCGTCATCTGCGTTTTAATAAACAGTCGAAGGAGAAGAAATATGATACTCGCTTAAGCGGGCACGATTTAAATAATAATACCAGCGACCGGAGAGCTCCGGGAACCGCAGTCGTCTTTACGCAGCCCGGTTTGCCCTCTGTCTGGTCGTATCCTGCCCGTCCGCCAACTGGAAGGATGGAACTCCGCAAAAAAGGGACTTTTCGACGACGGAACGACGCATCACGTCCCACGGGAGTGTTCCTTTCGTGCGCCGTGGCAAAAGGACATCACAAGCCAAATGGACGACCGAACGGATTGCTTCAAGGGGCCACATACCAAATGGGGGAAGGCAAATCTGGGCGAACGGCGTGCCACTCCCTTTTGGTCGATGGCCGTGGTCGTGTTGATTTACTGGAACCTGGGTAGTGGAGCTCGGGGGGCCAGAAGGTACGGATCTGGTACGGACTAGTGTCTCGAGGTGTCTCTGGACGGTCGTCATCGTTTTTACCGGCCCATTTGAGCGGAGGGGAGGGGGGAGGACCACCAGACACCGTTGTCACACCGTTTTGGGGAAGGGAAGACTCATAAAGCGAGCATCGAGGGACATTTTATGGACATGCGGCTGCGTTGGCGATCGAGGCTCAGTGGCAGAAGGATTTCGCTTTCGCTTTTTACGAGGTGCTACAAACAAACACACACAAGAACACACATTCTGGAGTCCATCATCAACCCCCCGCCCACCCCGTGGCACTGATGACAAATGAGAAATTATTGCGTGCGAAGTGATAATGAGCTTCGATGGATTGGTGTCATTAGAAGAAGGCTTCTAGTGTGGCCAGATGGATAAGCTCGGTGAGAACGACGTCGAGGACGCTCGGGAGCTCCGCGAAGCTCAAACATCTAATCGAATTTCGTTGCAGGTTTATGGTTAGTGTTAGTGGCGCGTTGACGTCTGACCCTTCACGAGATCACGCGCTGCTGGAGAGGTTTTGCGGTCGTAAAATATGAAGAAAATGCCCCGAAAACCAGGGCACGGATGAGCGCTGGGTGCTTCGGATTATGTCATCTCTTGAGTTTCCGCCCCCACGGGGGTGCTCCAAATCAAATATTGAGCTCTTGTGTGGGTGTGTGCTGTGGAATCATTTGTAGAAAGATAACTTTTTTTTCTCCCTTCCATTCGTATACAATTCATCATCGTGAGTCATTTCGGGCGCTATCGTAGAGGAGTTTTGTGGCAACTTTGTGGACAGTAGGCGGGGTTGTAATGTCTGGCAACGGTTGGAAACGGAATCATCAGAGTAAACATTGAATGTGAATCAGTGTACGTTTGTTGTCTCATCCGAGGACAGTCTTTGTTACCGAAAGTGCCGTTTCTTCGGGGGTTTTTTGTGGCAAAAATGCATCAGTTTTGTGAAGAAAATAAATGAAAGAAGTGGAATAAGAGCTTTATATTACCAGCACTCACATACGCCGCGAACTGTGCCCGAAATATCAACGATCAACGAGAGCGCCGATGGAGTACCTTCCACTCATGCCAAGTAAGTAAAAAGGATCAAACATTCCTTTGATAACATAAGAAATTGATGAAGTATTTGAGAGTAAGTATTACAAGTAGTGAATATCATATTTTCGGGGTAAACATAAACCATGTTTGGAATTCTTTAATTAGTTAACGTCAATTTTTTTTTAGATAAAAATAGAATGAATGTACAGCCAGTATTATATAAGTAAACTCATCAAAAACTCTTAATCATATGCCGTACCTTCGTGGAACTGTATTTTAATGGTTCGCTGAGCATCAAAGAGTGCTTAGGCTATTTTTGTGTCGAGATCTTTTAAGCTCAAGTAAGCTCGGCACCATTTCTCAGAATGCGCCGTATGTCACAGGGCAAGGTACAGATGTTGTTGAAAGAGCAAAACACATTAATATGTGAGGCTAGGACATTAACTCGTGGCTCATCGAGAGTATCACATCAACTCAATGAAAGTAATGAGCACCATTAATCCACCGTTAGCCATACAATTTGGAAGCACAGCTTGTTTTTTCGAAAAATCATCATGCCAGCTCTGAAAAATGAGAATAATTTTATCCAAAAAGGAGACTAGAATCTTTAATTCAATTGAAATTAAACTTGCTTCCAACTTTATTCGTTTGATTACAAGTCACAAAAAATACGCTTTCTGGAACGCTGTAACTAATCATCGTCAAACCTGTAAAACGTTAATCAAAGTTTAAACGCGATACCTGGTTGACCACGTTGAAAATTGCACCCAATTCTCGAACGATCTGGGCTCCCTCTCTGGCCTGCCATGAAAATGGCTCGCCCGCTCGGTAGAAGTAAGTTGCCGGCTGCTGCTAGCCTAGCTGCTAATTTGATAACGATGCCACCGCCAATTAGCGAGCCGTGAAATGGAAAATCAAAGACACCGAAGGTCACCCCAGTGAGATCGCAGGAACAGGATCCCTCGACGCAGGCCCACGGGAGCCACGGGTGTAAATTATTCCACGAATTGCCAAGAATGATGGTATTAACTTTCGTTCCCAAACTCCTCTCGACCTCCCCTCTGCCCTACCGGTGGGGTTTCTCTCCCTAGACCACGGTTAGAATTCCCGCCGGTGGAGCGATCGCCACTTCGCGGAATCGTCGCTTGAATCTTTGATTGACTTTGATGGATACTCTCGAGCGGACGACGCCAACGATGACGATGACGATGGTTCTGGATGGTACTTGTCGTAGCCGTTGGTGCCGCTATTGAAAAACTCTAGTGAGATAAATGGCAAAATGAGCTGCTCTCGTCAACGACGTTCGAGGGTTTTTTCGGGGGTTCGTGGAGGGACGGATGGTTGGTCGGAATATGATGTAACAATTTCAATTATGCGCCGCCCAGTCTAGATAACCGGCGAGAGGTGAGATTCTGTTTTTGCTGTTTTCTAAATCATGCTCGTTGATGACAGCAAACCTAACACAAAAAATTAAGCTAGTCGCACCGAGGTTTTGATTTAAATATCCACTTTATTTCTCTGTCCAGCTCTGTTCGGTTCTGCAGTACCTTTTTTCCAGTACAATAGTTTAGTGCCGGCTAGAGGCCACACTCGAACGACCAGTGAACTAGTTGGATCCACTATTTGTCCCCGCTATGCTCTCCTCTTTGTAGTCTTAGCACCTAACAGTACAATAAATATACTCCATACGTGTCTCTGCTCCCCCCATGCACTCCATCGACCTCAATCCATTCTTGGAACGAGTAGTAACGGGAGCTGGAAAATTAAAATCTCCTTTCCAGTCGTTCGCTCGGTTCGGACTCGCATCTCTCTCTCGTGTCGACTTCTAATACTGTAACTGGCAAGGGAGTAATAGAGAGCGCAGCATATACTAGGACCGTCCACCCGTCTTCCATTTGTCATGCTGGATTCGATTGGATAAAAATAGTCCATTAAAAGGGTTTAAACGTGTCCGGCTATTCGAAGAATATAACTGGCAGTGTTTTGTCGGCAACGTTTTTGGGCAGTTTGTTCGTATTTGCTTGTGTTGACCCCTGCGCAACACCTTCACAGTATATTAAGTATTTGGAGTCGTACTTTTACTGTCGCCGCAGTATTATTTCTTTTCCCTTCTTTTTGTGTTCTCTTCAATGGAGTTAAGTAATTTAGTTAGTTGAATACATTTTTTTCTTTGTGTTTAACTAGTTGCGTTTAGAGCTTCTTTCATCAAGTTTATGAGTTTTGGAATTACATTTATGTCGCACTCCGGCCTTCATAATTACAATCACCTGGCATCTCGTGGCTGGTGGGGGAATTGATTTTCTCTTTTTTCCTACTTATTGTCTCTGGACGGCTGCCCTTGTACCCTACCGCGATTCACTGCGTTACTTTCGAAACAAAATTCCTTCATTTTTGTAAATAATCTCAAATAATAAGCCATTTCAATTATAGTAGGATCATCCTTTAGCTAAGATCTTTCGTCGATTGCAAAGGATAACTGAACAAATCGGTGAACGTCCACAAAACATGAGGCGTGCTACCGCGCAGGTCTCGGTGAACCGCGAAGTTTAACGGTCATTGTAAGCTACTCGCCACCATTTTTCAAAAACCAATTTTCAAATACTTCGACTCCTGGAAGCGCAGGCCCATAAATGCGAATTCGAGCAGAAGTTTAGCGTCCTCTAGCGGTTCTTGTGCGTTTATAGCTTCGCGCTCAAAAGTTTGAAGCCCTCTAGCGGCAAAAGTGAGAAACTTGGATTTGATTTTTAATTTGAATCGTACGTTATCCCGTAATTTTAGCCGACCGCAACAAAACACGCAAGATCATAGCTACTAGGTGTGATTGAGAACCATTGTGCTCTATCTTTGAAGGAGACAACCTATAGAAATTGACCTGATGAACCTTTCATCTACTAATCTTATAGGAAAGGTTCTAGAGAGAGCATTCGTGGTGTTTGGAGAACGTTTGGTGTGCTCTTGCTTCTGAATAGGACCTAATGACAGCTCCTAATTACTCCAAAAACCTTTTTAAAAATTAACCCACGAAATGATTTCAATATTCAACGATCTGACGAATAACACCAAGAAAGGAAGAACACCATCTCGACTCGCGCTGATACATTTGCCAGCGAATACTTTTGCTGATTTGGTAGGCCGAATTTCCGTTTCATTTCCTCCCATTTTTCCGGAGAACCTTTCCCCCCCCCCCCCTTTCCTACTTCACCACTAAATGTATATATATACGTTTCGCTCACCAGCGCTATTCGTATCTATCGCTTCCTGTATTCCTTGCCATGTTTGCAGTCCTTTTCTAGTTCCATTTCTCCGCTGCAGTCCGCACCGTGCCATCACACTAGCCACATCTTCCGCACGCATCGGAACACGCGGAACACTAAACATAAAACGACTATTTTCCGCCTAGTAATGCTATATAAAATCTTCCTTTTTGTTTAATATCACACAGTGCTCTTTCTCGTTACTTTCTTAATTTTTGAACCCATCGGTTTCTGCGCGAGAACGAGTTTAACTACTTTTGGGCAGTTTCTTTTATGCTCTTTCCAGCCAGAATTAAACGCTTCGCGTTTCCTTTTCCTTTCTTACATCCCGAGAGACTATCTTTGTACACCCGCACATACATACACTCACACCGAACAGACATTTATATATCTTTTGTATATACAAGACACAAGACACGTTGACGTGGAGGGGGGGGGGGGGGGCTGTGTGGGTAGTTTACTTTCTGAGAAGGTCCTCACCGACTTCCACGATGGATGAAAGTAAAAGTTCAAAAGAGAAAAGAAAGCCGGGCACAAACAAACCACGAGCTTCCGGTTCCGGTTGCCGGCCGCAACCTGGCGTTCTGTTTGTTCTGCACCAACACCACAATCGCCACGTTGTTTGCAGTACCGCCGCGGCCACTGCGCGCTACTAATGCCGTTGAGGAATTAAAATTAATACTTAAGTAAGTCGGTAAGCAAGGTAAGTGTTGCTGCCAATCCTCCTCCTTCTTCTCCTGTTGCTCGTGGAGCGTCCACGCCACCGGCCACCACCGGATGGAAAGGTGAAAGGAGAGAGAGAGAGCGCCATCATCCGGTACCACCTACGGCTCCACTGTGTACGGACCGGAAGCGGCTGGCGGCGATGGTGGCCGGTTCGCGGCCACTCACGGGGGTTTGGTTTTATCTTTAAGACTAGAAACGGTTGCCTGAGGGTGGCCGCTACCGTGCAGGATGGCGTAGAACGGTGCGGGGGCCGGCTGGATGCCGCTTTGGCTTGAGGTCGGACTGGCCGCTTCGGCCGTCTCGTCATCGAGCTGCACGCTACTGTCGGCGGCGGACGGGATGGTGGGTAGGAAACGCACGCCAAGCCGCGGCGGTGAACAGG
>NC_064877.1:79755646-79798146 GCF_943734665.1 Anopheles aquasalis
CCGAGCGCGCGCCCTTCCACATCAGGTAATACATGGACCGATGGACCGAACGCGCGCGGGGTCGGAGGCTGAAGAGATTAAAATTCTGCACCAAACATCCCGAGCCTCAAACGCACCAGGCGACCACGTAGCAGACAGTAAATCATCCATCCGCTCCCAGCGTGTTTTGTCACAGAGAAAGGTCCTTGGCAACGAATGGAAGATGATACTGGCCAGAGCTGAGGCCGCGACACGTGGGTTTTCCGGGGGGTGCGGCGTCGCTTGATTTGCAAATATGTTCCTGGAGACATGAGAACGGTAGCCGCCGGTGCCGATGCCGGTGCCGGTGCCTGGGTGCCGGCGATGGTGCTTAGAAAGTGTCAACCAGCAAAAAAAAAAGGGATCACGAGGCCACTTGTGACGCTCGTGGGGAAGTGGGGTTGTCGTCGCCGTCGTCGTCGGTTTTCGTCTTTTCAGACACTGCCGGTGGGGCTCGAGAGTGGTGCCGGGGGCCAAGTGTTAACGATGATGTCGTTTGCATAGACCCTCGCATTCTCTCACTCCGCAGGCCTCAGGGCAATCGCGATGGTAAATAGCGACATTTGCTTCATTCATGCTGTATCCCGTGGCCCATGTTTTCGGCGGAGAATTAGAGAATTCCGTCCTTAAAGATGCTGCCTTGGAACGAACCAGTATGGATCAAGTATTTAAATTAACTAAAATTAGTTATGATATTCAGAGACCTTTAATTTCACTTCATCAATTCTAGTAGGCCGTTCTGTCACCGCAATTCATTGACTCATCGGCTACTAATCATAACAACAAACACCAGGTCCACGAAGCGCCCTTGGCACACACAATGTGGCCGCTCAACCAAAAAGTGATAAAAAGCAGGTGGTAATGATAATGATTTTGCATCCACCAGCCACCACCGAAAGCGAAAACAAGATAAATGAACAATGATGGTCAGGTTTGTCACACAGCAGAGTAGGCTCTTCAAACATCGTACGCTTCTCAATTCCTGTGACTGCTGCGATGGGGCCTGGTTTTTCGTGCATCATTATTTTTCCACTGGATAATCAATTTTCGGGTTGGTCCGGGGTCCTGTTGATGGACAGGACAGGATCTTCCTGAATTTCTATAGTCCCTATCTCTCCGTCAACGCTGTAGCCTTGTTATTCCCAGAAGTCGATGTAAAGCCTGGATCGTCCGGAAAGTGATCCCGGGGAAAACAAAAGGAAGAATCGTGGCACTCCTTCACGATGGTGCTGTCCGAGGCACCGGGGTTTTACGGAAAACTATGAAGCCAATCTTTCACTCTCTCTCTCTCTCTCTCTCTCTCTCTCTCTCTCTCTCTCTCTCTTTCCAGCACACGCACGATAATAGTTTCTCGGGCCTCTTTTTCCTGGTGCCAAGCCATAAGTTACGCTCGGAACTCGGCATGTTTATGACAGCCAAATGAGATGCCGCCCGTGCCGCTTGTCATAATAAATGAACGGGAAACGGATGTCGTTTGTGTGATAAGCTGATGCAGCCAGCGGGCCAGCCAGCGAGCCGTCCTGCCAGTTGACCATAAAAGGATGCCAAATGCGGCCGAGAAAGCAAACGAACCAAAAACACATTTGAAATACCATTCGGAGCATTCGGAGCTCCGGTGATCGTGATCGTAATTTGTAAAAAAGCAAAGTTTTTTCCCCGCAAAGCGAAAAACAGTGTACCCAGGGAAAAGTAGCATCTTTACAGTCGCTTCGTTGGGATCGCAAAAACAATCATTTATCATAAGAACACCTCACCCCGCAGCAGCAGTACCGAATGAGCAGGCCTCCGCCAATCTTTGCCATAACATGGCGACTTTTTTTGCGATCTTTTGCGTGCGTCATGTGCCAAGGGATTTTCTTGCTCTGTCTGTCTCAAAGTTGTAATGCCTTTTCACGCACATTAAATGAGCTTTTGTGGTGGTGTGGTTTTGCGAATGCGAAATGCGAAGTTTAGGTCTCCGGATTTTCGCCACCCAAGTGACCACGATGGTGCACAATCACTTCCACATCCTGCACAGCGGACCATGAATGCATCATCGGAACAGAAGAAACCCTTTTTTTTAGTATCCTGCGTGCGTGGGAAAACAATTTGCTTCCTCTCTCTCTCCTAGAGGGAACGAGGAACAGCGTTTTTGGATTTACAATCGAGGGAATGGGAAAAGTTTTGCCTTAAATTTCAAACCCTCGTACCACAAAAACACGCGATCCTGCGCTGCGATCAACCACCGCGGTTCGCGGTTTCCGGCATCCAAAAAGTTGTTTATCAACCAGGACATCCGCAAATCCCTTAACTTCTCCCCTCCTGTAGCCGAAAACTGTCACCGGAACAAGATAATACGCTAATTTATACACGATGCAGCGCACGAGGAAGCGAACGTCCGAGAGGCGGCAACATAAATCATGCATCACTGACTCCCGCACGGGTACTGTACCGGTTAGCAGAGCAACTTCTTTCTTCTCATCTCGTAAACAGCGGCTGGACATTGGTGCCACTGGTCGTGGCCACAAGCGAAACTCTTCGAAGACTATGGTTGCGGTGCGCTATTGTGTGTTTCGGGATCTCATGAAAAATGCACCAGAGTGAGCGCATCATCGGTGGTGATGCACCGTGCTTCGGGGTCACCGTGGCCATCAATTTCCTTCATCATTTTGCGATTCAGGGGGAAGGGGGGTATTTTTGTGGGAACCCGTCCTTGTGTAACAACCTCCATTTGGCAATTGATTTATGTTGATGCTATTCAGGCAGCCAGCAAGCAGCGCAAGTACAACGATATCATTTGTTTCAAAACCCCGGTGCTGCAACGTTACCAGTGTCCACGGGACGAAGAAGAAATATGATCAACGGGAATTAGCTTCCAGTTTGTCCTTTTCCTGTTGCCGACAAGGGGTTTGTGTTCGTTAGTATCCGATCACCGATCGTGGTGCGCCAGTAGCTAGAGGACTCTCTCTCTCTCTCTTGTTGTTGGCTTGAGGAAAGGAAAGCAAGAAAATCGCTGCAGCACTTCAAGAGCCGGCGGCGAAAGCTTCCAGCAAGTTTTCAGCATAAAACAGAGTCCGATTGGCAGGGGGAGGGAAGGTTTCGAGTGCTCCCAGCAGCATTATCGCCACCGTGCTTGCGGGTTAAAGGTTTTCGTCGACGAAACTGGGAATTGAAATTTCCTTTCGACGGCGTTGGGAAATAACTTGAATTTCCTCGCAGCAACCGCCAGAAAAAAAACACAAGAGATGAAGGCGGAGAGATGGTTCCAGAAGAAGCAGAGGCGTCATGGCCAACTTTTTCGATGCTTCTTCCCTAACTCACGGCCACCAGCAGCAGCACAGCTAACCAGAGGAGTTTCGCATAAATTTACTGCATTCAGGGCTGCAAAAAAGTTCCCAAAAGAAGAAGCTCGGTATGGGATGCATCGAACGAACGAACGAATCGACGTAGGAGGGTGACTGTGTGGCGCATCATGTTCTTGAATAAATCTTTCATGAATTTGGTTACTGTAAGCGACCAAACAGAGAGAAAAAGAGAGAGAGAGATCGTGCTCTTGGTTGCATTTTGTGTCGGTGACGTCAAGCATCGTGTGCATCAAGTGGAACGAGGACAGACCAGACCGCAGGGAATGCGTGTGTTTGGGGATTGCACACGATCAGAAGCAAGTTTTCCAGTGAGTCAGTTCCACCACATGTGTGCATGTGTGTGCGAGCGTCAAGAGAGGGAAAAATGATTTACGGCTGCAAATTGATAAGACGAGTCCCACGAGGGTGTGGCGGTTACCGAGAAGCATTAGATGGTCCTCTACGTAGCACTAGCAGCAGCAGCAGCAGCAGCAACGATGAAGGTCGTGTGAGATCTTGAAAAGCTATTTGAGCCTCATTCAGAAAGAAGGAGGGAGGGGGCCATCCAAAAACCTTTTCATCCTTTTACGTGCCCGTTGCTGGCTGGCTGGCTGGCTGGCTCAGTGACTCCCGGTGGCTTTGTGTTTGGTTGGAACAAATAATAGAGAAAGTTTTGCTAATTCAACTTGGATAGCGCCCGGCCCGATGGGGAGTTGGTTTGTTCCACTTTACCGATGGCTTTGCCGAAACGGCTGCACGCTACAGCATAGCAGGCCACGGTCTCTCGCTTTCGCTGCTTAGACACGCGCTGCCATGGCAGCCATTCGCGACGACGCGAGCTACGATTGAATGTGCTCTCCATACAGGCATAGCAGGCTTTGTGAGCGAATGTAGAAGTTGGAAAGTTTGGTCAAGTATTTTCCCGGAAATTTATCGTGTCAAGTGCAATTAGAAGCATTTCTCCATCATTACTCCTACGGTTTGCCTCCAAAGTGGCAACTACTTTGCCCGAAATCACGGAGCTATGGTGCAATTAGATGGTATTAGAATATTTGTGAAAAAACAATTGAACTCAATTCCATTCCTTCAATCTCGGTTTCAGGTTCCAGCCACCAGGGCCACACCAGGCTACTAGGATGTGCAGTGCACGAAGGCAAACACCAATACACCATTCTGCTGCACACCATGCTGCACAAATTGCCGAGACCAAAAAGTGTTATTACATGCCCCCTTACGGTGCACTTGTGCTTCTCGATTTCCCTCGACGACGAACCAGCCAGCGGGGGACCTAGCTGGCGAACATCCTATAAAAATAATGATTCGCAAACTAATGGTCGGATTGGTGCAAGTGTCACCAAAGGAGCGAGAGAGAAGCGACGAAGAGGAACACGCAAGAAGCGTGAAGCACAGAACAGAAAAGGCAACACAAAACACCCAAGGCATTGCTTGTGGGGCGTGTAGTGTGTATGGCATGACATGACACTCCCGGATCGGCGCCACGCCGCGAACGAACGAACGAACGAACGAATGCCGAGTAAATATTTTTCCAAAGAAAATCTGCATCGATGACACAGACACGGCGACGGAGAACAAGTTTACTTTGCAAAGGAAGCTGCCGCGTCAACGACAACGACAGGACCGCACTCACTTCTTCACTGGTGGTTCACTTTCAGCTTCAGCGCTCGAACTCGAACAGCGAAATGGAAAAAGAATGCAAATATCTTCAGCATCCACTGCACTGCTCGTGGCCCCTCTTCCTCGCTGTGGTGTGTCCGTGTCGTGTACCGGGCAATTGCTACAATGCTATGCGACATCCAGTGCTCGCTGGAGCGCTGAGCAGGCCGGGTGGCTGGTACCGGGAGGTATGATAAAATCAATGACGCTTCACCCCCTCCCCCTGCATGGAGCATCGATAACGCGAGGGAATTTGTGCGCGAGGGAATGATGGCACGCCGGACGACTGCACTAACGGCCTTGTGCCGCCTTTGGACAAAAGCAATTTAAACGAAAAGGAATTTAGGAACGCGCGCGCTCCCGCGACCGACCGAGCTCCGTGAAATGCTATTGTTAATGGCATATCTAGGGCATGGCCATGGGGAATGTCCGGGGAGGCAGGCTGATGTTACACAGAAACGAGATGATATCAGCATCGCCTTCGTCTGCTCTTGCGTTCTTGCGTCTGCGTTGTCAACTGATAGTTCTTGATCCCTTTTCTTCCCGTTTCCATTCAGTGGTCCTCTGGTGGCCGCATCGGAAAGGCATTTAAGGCCATTCCCATCCGACGGGACCTGTCGTTATGTGGGGCAATTGAAATCATTGTCCTGGGGTCTCGCTCGAACGTGGTGGACCGAAAAAAAACGCTTCCAAAACGTGAGGTACCAGGCGCCTCCATTGCACCAGGCGCCTCCTCCACTCGGGATACCAAGTGAAGAATGGCGGGTATGTGGCGAGGGAAATTCATCAAACCATCACTCCCTTCGTGTGTGCTGGAGAGTGGTATATAAATTTTACGTCCATCCAGGCAATCCCGATTCCGACGAGCATCCCTTTTTCGGATCGACACGGTGGCACTCGAATTGTTGCTGTTCGACTCCCGCCACCACTGTGACTATGTGTGTCTGTCTGTCTATCTATCTATCCAGCCGTCTGTCTGGGCCAATTTCGTGTCCCATCCTTCCCTTATCCCGAAACGGAACGATGTGTTCCAGACTTTCACTCTCGTTAGCCTGCTGCCTGCTGCTGCCTGCTGCTGTTGCTGATGGACCTGGACCCATGTTGCGTTACGCAAACGATACGTGGGTGTGGATGTGTGTGCTCCTGGGTCCTGGGACGCGCTCTAATCGGTTTATCCTGTAATACTTACTTTTTCGCTAGCTTGCATGTTATTCATGATCTTCCTCCATCGTATTCCTTCCAGGAGCACCAACAGCACACTTCTGTCGAAGATCGAGCGCGTGTTTCGAGTCTTAAAGTCTCGCCCATAACCTGGTGTTGCAGCACGAGCACCAGCAGTGACAGCCATTTGTCTGTCTGCAGCGTCTGCAGAGTGTGTGGTCGGTCGGTTGGTTGGTAGCTTCTTTTGCCTGTTCTTCTTGAGCAAGGCGAGCCAAGAAGTTTTTGGGACGCAGCGAAACCTCCTCCATCCAAGGAGGCCAAGCCCGGCGGAGCAAAGGCAAAAGTTTCCTTTTCTCGATGGATCAAGAAGTGTAATATTGAAATCCGAGGTTTCCACTTCAAAACATACCCACCGTTACCGTTAAAGTAAACAGCAAACGAGGAGAACCAAAAAGGCGGCCAGAATAGAGGATAGAGCATATAATACGAAACATTGGTTTAGTTTTGGTTTTTTCGAGTGCTTGGACGGTCGAGAGGTCCGTTTGCTCGCTCGTTTCGCCGTGATGGTGGATTGCAGTGGATTTGCGAATTTTCTCACCAGACCGAAAGGCTATTTGTTTCAATGCCACACCAATTGCCGGGCCGGGTGAAGGGTAACCGAGAGAGTGCGGCTGAATGCGGTGCACACGCTCTAGGAGTCCGGCGAGTGGCCAGAGAGAGAGAGAGAGAAAGGAAAAAAACTCTATTATCCTGGCCTTTTCGGGGACGGCCCCAAAGACCGTGAAAGGTCTGTAATTTGTTTGGATTTGTAGATCCTCCTGGCTGGGAACCTGGGGTTGGCTTTTATCAATCTCGCTCTAAGCGAGAACTGTGTTCGTTGAGTTCAATCTGAATAACTTCTCCTTCAACAAAACCGGCCGGGGGATGGGTACGAAATGAATCCCGTGCTGTTTTTCTTCAAAATAAGCACACTCCAAGGGCTTTGCTTTTGAATAGCCGATAACCAATGGAATAACAGGGCTCCAGTATGAAATCATTACGCCGAGAGGTCAAGCAGGAGTCTACGGTGAAGCGTGATTACACGAGGCGCACCTCGTTATGCAGAGTGTAATTGAGAGCGATGCAGATGCAAACGATCGCATCTAATTGTATCCGACGGCAATGATCAGGAACTGCAACAGCAACATGCCACCGTTGTGTCCGTAGCTCCGTAGATGCCTCGAGGATTCGTGAATAAGGGAGCGCAGAGTGAGCACGTAACGAACAAATTGAAGCACCGGTAGTCACTCTATTCATTACGCTGAAGTACGATGCCCGCTATAGATAGTCTTGTTAAGGGCTCGAGCACCAGGTACTCGACTGACTGACTGATGATGATGTTGATGATGATGCAGAGAATGGAGAGGCATCGAACTCATCCACTGCTGATAAGTTATTGGATTGGAAGTTCTAGAAACTTGTGAAGCAAAACATTACTTTATTATCTTTATGAAGTCGAATAAGAATTGAATTCTTGAGTTCAAAAACAAAAACAACTGCATAAAGTTTATTCCAAATCATTGCCTACTGGAAGAGAAATGTCAAAATACAAATCAGCGTCTAATTCGACGAATGCCTACTTTGATTGCTTCTGCCCGAGGCGCACGAACAAAAAATAAACACAATTTGACCAACGACGACGATTCGCCTCGACCTTCTGTGTCCCAAAGTGTGCCAAAAAGGCCGCTGGTCCGAAATGTATCATTTATTTATGACGAAACTGTCACAGAAGTGGTACGAGTGCCATCGAATATATGGAAGTGGACACCAGCAGCCACGCCGTATCGCGCCTTCGTTAGTATCAAGCACCGTCCCGCGAGTGTCGTGGCGTGGCGTGGCATGTAGTGTGTTTGCTGTACGCCGTGAAGAAGAAGACGTCCCTTGGCCCGAATCGATATCAAAACTAGATCAAATTTCACTTGTCATTGAGCAAGCACCGGAGAAGGAACACCATCCATTATGCTTCGACAGGCTGGCGTCCAAGCAAGGGGCCCAAGGGTGTTTGAGGGGACAGTTGTGAATGCACTGAGTGTGAGAAAGAGAGAGAGAGAGGGAGAGCGAGCGCACGCAATAGAGTCCTCGCCCCACCGGCACTGGCCCTCATTGTTTCAAGCTCAAATAAGCGGAAAACATAATTTACGCTACATAAACCACTGGACACATCAGGTCAACCGGTGCCTGTTGGTGAGGGGGAGGGTGAAAAGGGGGAACAGGGAACACTGGCCAGTGCAACTTTTGGCGAGGGAGCAGGAAGCTAAAACGCTAGAAAATCACGACGTACTAGGCGCCTCCATCGAGGACACTGGAGCTGGACTGGACGACTGCAGCGTCATCGGAGCTGATTGCACTCAGCACTGTCCATGGCATCCAATGGGGCACCATAACCATCCCGCTCGGGCATGTGTGTGCGGTTACGTGCACCGCTTGTAGCATGATGTTGCACAAAGGCACCATCAGGCAGCAGCAGCAGCTGCATCTGCAGCACCCCCGGGGGTTTCGTTTGCTTGTGATTCGATAATAATAATTCCATCATGGACTCCCTTGCTGACACTCGATGCCTTGGCCACTGCTGCGATGGAATTCCGGATGGTGCACGCGACCATCCTGATGGTGGAATCGATTTCGCGGAATCACGAAGCTCGTACTTCCTTGCGACCCTCCCTTCCTTATTTTCCGGGATGGATGAGTATTTCCGCCCTTTAAACGGTTCTTTAACCCACACAGCAGCAGCACGGGAGGGTTACGAGCAGTGGTCAGAGATCATCGCTGGAATCAGGATAATAGTGTTGCATTATTTGCTCGCACGCGCTCGAGGGGAGGTTCTGTGTGTGCTTGGAATCGCGATGAAAACGGCAGCAATCGAAGATCCCTGGGTGCTATTGGCAAGTTGACCTCGTATCGTAATGTCGAAGTTCATCAAATCGAAACGCAATAAGACGATATGAGCGTGAATGTGTATGTGTGCCGGTGGGGTGTATCTGACCAACTTTAAAATCACCGGAAGGAAGGAAGAAATTGCGATTACTTCGCAGAACTTTCTGCAACCCAGAACCCTCCCCGCCCCCCCCCCCCCCCTCTCGGAGAGTTCATAGGGCATTGACCGAGCTACTGTGTCGGGCAATTCGACCGCGAGAGGCAAATGACTTATGATAATGTTATTAGTATCCCCAAAAAGGGTACCCGATTCCGATGGTGGTCGACTTTGATCGGTTAACGGTTGGGTAGCGCGTCAGTTGCAACGTGAACGAACCTACGCATACTTTGATCATGAAGAGAATACCGTGGGTTGGTACTGTTTTTTTTGCAAGAAGAAGATGTCTGTCGAGCCGAGCAGTAGGCACCGGGACACCAGGCAACCAGCGCAACTACATTTCCGTCCTTCCTCTAGCTCTGGCCATCAACCGTGCCACAAACCGTGAAAATCACTATAATCCAAACTAATTGACCATAAATGTCAACCGCCGCTATAAAAATAAACCATTCAACTGAGTCACTAGAGTACAGTCAGTGAGAGAGAGAGAGAGAGAGAGAGAGAGAGAGAGAGAGAGAGAGAGAGAGAGAGAGTGCGTTGCCACGCTCGCGATCATTGAATTGCCACGACGACGCTGACAAAAAAGGGATTCCGGGGCGGCTCGCTTTTGGCTTTTGGGTTAGGTGAAAAATAGCGGCTCGTAAATCATAAAAAGTTATGTTACACCCGCGCGCACCCATTTCGCGCTGAGCTAGAGAAACGGAACGAACGAAATGACGCGGCCGCGTGAAGAACTACGAACTCTCCGCCCGGCATGCCCGTTCACACTCTCCCGTCTTCCGCAAACTAACTTCTTCTTATGGGGCGCGAGTGCGCGGCTCGATGTGTTGAGAACATTAGCACGCGCACGCAAGCCGCAATGATGTCTCTGAGAGTGCAGGACACGAGAGGGGCAGAGTGGCAAAAAACTAAACCGGGCTGTACACATATCACTCATGGTTTTGCTCTCGTGTGCTCTCGTGTAGAGGCCTGCTAGATGTGGATGTGGAAATATGGAAAAGAATATGTTGATTCCGGCCGGCATGTAGTCCATCTGTTGTCAGTGCTTAGGCAGTGCGAGCCGGCGGAAGAAAGTAGTTTGCATTAAAATAGTTGCTCTGGGGTGTTGATGGTCGTTTCTCAAACAGAGTAACATTTTGGAGCAATCTGTTTTGTTATAAACTTTTACTTCTCTTACTAAATTGTTCTGCAAAAGGATTATAATTGTTTTAAACTGTTAAGGTTGCTATTTCACTAGTAAAATATTTGATGTTATTTGATGTTAACAACAGTTTACACGTCTTTTTATTGCGATGCGTTTTTGAGAAACATGAAATAATTTCTTTGCACTGCTATCTTTCATTCAATCAAGTAGTAAATTCACTTAACATATTTCATCAAAGTCACCATAGCGTATTAATTTGTTGCAAGTTTATAATAAGATGGTTACAGAGTAAACTTTGTAAACAGAGTAAAACTTTGTTGGCCATAGAGTTGCATAAGAATTTTGCTTTCTTTTTGCAATGCAAGCTTGAAAGTAAAAATTCAAAACATGAAATTACAGTTGACATTAAGTCAATGACAGTTTACAGCTGATGAAACATGCATTCGCTTAGTGTATTTCTACAAAAGTAGTGATACAAATGAGCAGCATTTTCCAAGAATCCTTTTATTCAATCCTCAAAAACCTTATGAATTCATTTCGAATCTTTCGCTATCAATCAACTGCGCGCATCGTCGCGGAAGATTTCCCATAATGAAGTACATCAAATCGAAGTCCCGCGTTTTGATTAGATGAGCTGGAATAATGAAGCGAATGGGGGAGTGGGGTGGCATCTTTTATGCATCAAGTGCCACTTTGCAGTCGAGGTCCCCCATCTAGAGGACCTGCTTTGCATACAGAATGCCCGCGGGGTCTTAAACACGCTTATAGCGCTCTTAAGAATGGCGATAAAATTCATAATGCCGTGCGTTTAATGGCATCGTGACGTTTTGCTTCACCCGCCGCCAAGACGAAGCAAAAATGGAGCAACGTGTTTCGCTTGCAAGTGCATGTGTTGCGCTCCGTCTCCACGTCGTCCCTGGGCCAGGGGTCCTGGCAGTCAGTGAAGTGCACTTGTGAGAAATCAACGTCAAGACGAGTTGAGTCGAGTAGAGAGGGTGATGACAAAAGGAAAGCGAGCCAAGATACGCTTACCGTGCTCACGATCCCTCCGGCTGCTTATTTAAGCTTTTTCTTATCAGCTTTTCCTTGCACTGACGATGCGCCCTCTCTCTCTCTCTCTCGATTTCTAGCTGTAATCGCACTCTCGAGCTGCATTATTCATTCCCTATTTCCACATTCAATCAAACGATGCAAAATAATATCAGTCCCGTGATCATTGGTAGAGTGAAGAAAGGCCCCCCGCTGTGTGACTGCCGAGAGAGTGTCGCAAGATCGAGAAAGCGAGTGAGAATCTTTTTAGTACGTGTTTATCCAAACCAGGGAACACCGAGCAGCATTCAGTTACTGTTATCCAGACACTTCCAGTTCTTTCTATTCCATTGCGAATGCCCCCAAACGGATGCATAGACACTTCTCGTGCCCGACCGCTTGTCTTTCTTACTCGCCGTGCGATACGCGGTGTTCTTTCGTTATCTCGCTCGCAGCTTTCCGCTCGAGTTCTGGGTCATACCCCAGAAGTGACACACAAAGCTGGTGCACCAACTGTCGCTGTCGCAACGATGACTTGGGCGGACAGGGACACACCAAAAAGTGCAAAACAGAAACAGCAACTGCAAACCAAAAACCAGCACCACCAGCAGCGATGCGATGGTTCATCGCTTTTCAATATGCAAATACTGCTGCAACAATCGACCTACATGGCACATTGGCACAATGGCAGACAGACAGGCTGCAGCTGCAGTGCCCGAAGGAAAGAGAAAAGGATTTTCTTTCTCCAAGAAGCACGTCACATGGAGCGTCCTGTTGGCCTGGAGCCATTGGCACAGAAAATGCGAAATCAATCGTCGTATAGCATTTGCTGTATGCTCCCTTTACAATACGGTTAGCAGTGGGATGGTTGCCATCGAATGAAGACACTTGTACTGCCGTGTCATAGGACCTGGCATGATGCTGCTCCCGCTGCTGTGCAAATTGGAAAGGATGGCCCTAGGATGGGGCCAGGATGGCATCAGATTTACATGCAATTCGGTATAATGAAGACACTGATCGTGCCTGTTGATCGTGCTGCTGACATCGTTTCTATGACACACTTTGCTTGCAATGCATGGTAAATTCGGTGTTTGAACAGAGACCACATTGAACGAATTGTACTCACACATCTCTGCTAATTGTTGGTATGAAAATGAACATCTTTATCCCACAGCATCCCTCCATAGGAATCTGCTAGCCGTGCAAGAAACGCCACACAGATAAGCATAAATCAAAAGAAGAATATAGCTTATGTCAGCAAATAGACGAGTCAGCTTAATCAATCTAGTCAACCAAGACAGCCAAGACAACCCAAGAAGTTGGTTCCGTTTTCCCCGAAAATTGCTTCCGGCATCGTGACCTCGCTCTCTCATTCTGTCTCACCGTAAAACAATCCAACATATTCCTACGAAAGATAAAGTGCGGAAACCACGGGCGTAAATTGCTTACACTCGCCCACTCGCCCTTTCAACATATCACCAACAAAACCCGGAACGGGAGACGACCGGCTCTTCGTTTGTTTACCAAAGCGCTATGCCACTGATACTACGGACCAGCACGAGAACGAGAACACTCTACCACATTTTTGGCACCAAATTGATGAAGTGTTTGCATTTAATTAAACGATTGCTGCTGCTCTGTGCTCTGTGAGCGAAGACGAAGAGGGCCTTGAAGGACCAGGAGGACGGAAATGCATTAATCAGCGAAGCAAATAATACAAGCCGGCGAGGTCACGGTTACCATAGACACTCTATGCTCCTACCCTAAGGCGGAACTGATTTAGAGGTGGTTCAGCGAACGTCTTTTCTTATTTTCCGCCGTTTATCGATGGAACGCCTGGCCCTGGGGGTTTAACGAGCACGACGCAGAATGCGGTCGCCACACGTTCCTGGGTCTCGTTAGCCCTGGGACCCTCTCGATGGCGATACGCTCCTCGGTATCTAAGTCGTAACTCTAGGCACGCAACATAACGTGCCAAGGCAGCGCGCGAGAGAGAGAGAGAGAGAGAGAGAGAACCAAGCGAAAAAAAAGTACAGAAAAGAAAAGCTTTCTTGAGGTCGCCTCGTTGCCTTAAAAGGTTGACCTGGTTGGCCGACTGGTGGGCTAACTTTTGGTGGCACTAAACGACCTCCCTCGGGGGGTGCCACCGACTTACGCGCCAAAGTCCGCGGTGAGATAATCAATTTAGAGCAAGGGCTCATCCACGCACAGGCAGCACGTGGCGACGTGTCGTGGCGAGGCCCCCCACAAAAAGGTGGTAGCTTCAAGGTCCAAACAAAAGAAGGGCTTTATGATGGAGTAACACGCGACGCCACCGCGACGGTCTTCATGGCCGGTAGCCCTCACAAATTGGAACATCTTCATTTCGGCTCGCTTCCTTCTTTCGGCGAGCTGCTTCCAAGTTCCCGGTGGTCTCACGAACTAATAAAGACCAAAATGGACACCAGTTGAGGCGGAAAAGAGGCTTCGCGTGCGTCACGAGGACACTCTCCCGCTCTATCATCATCGGTCATTTGGCTTTTCCTTTACGAAACGATTCGCATTTCGTTTGAAATTTCCGTTTCCGGGACGCATGTTAGAACACGAGCGTGTGCACGTTTCCCAATGATGATGATAATGATTGCGTCTTGGCTTTCAACCCACGGCACGAGTGAAAGGTTGTGGGTCTCATTATGGCCTTAAATATTGGTTCGCGTGCGGAGAACAGCGCGTAGGCCGCACTTAATGTTCAATCATTTCGATTCGCACCGCATGATTTGGTGCTGGTGCTGAAAGATTAATGCCCATGTTCGTGCTCATGCTCATGCCGTGCGTGCTCCAGAACGGGCGCGCGATTTAGGGAACGCACAACACATTCGGCGTGAATTATCGCCGACGTTGTGTGACTAGAAATGTTGTTTTGATTAGGCCGAAATGGTGTTTCTTTGGTCCTAGACCGGAACGAGAAGGAGAGCAATATTGTTGAGTTGATAGACTTATGTTGTGCCACACGCCAAAAAGGACGTGCAATAATGACTTAATTTGGTAACATTTGTTAAGCCACGTGATTGCCCTTTCGACGATTGTAAAGTCATTAAGTGGAGGGCAAATTGATGCAACATTTCACCACAAAAGCCACTCCAAGCTTGGTACTACTCATTCGTCTAAATCTCTTAATGAAACGTCCCGTCAACAACTAGAGACTAAAAAGTAGAGAAAAAGGCTGGCAAAAATTAATCCCTTTCAACCCGTTAAACCTGACAGATGCTCATCAAATAATCATTACCAATGGCGCACGCCACGCCGGCAACAGACTCATCAATCGCGGCGGCACAGGCGAAGCGACGAGACGAGTTAATCCGTAATCGAATGTCTCAAGTGTCGTTAACACATCATTTCCCCGGGAGTAAACACTCTTTCTTGCGGGAGGCGCTTTTACTGACATAATGGAATCGGAATTTCGTTGCACGGACCACGGACTGGAACTGTATCCGTTTTCCCTATCCGCCGGGCTGACATTCGATGTGATCTACTATCCGGAGCGAAAAGGGAAAAGCGTATAGAAGAGAAAAGGAGAGGCTTGAGCACCGGGAAAACCCCCCTTCACCATATTTCCGGCAGCGGTCGGCATCGGAAATGAATTTCTTGCATATCACTCTCCGCCACTCTCTCGTTCTCTCTCTCTCTCTCTCTCTCTCTCTCTCTCTCTCTCTCTCTCTCTCTCTCACTGCGCTATCACTTCAGACACTCGAGACAAACCCCCGATGGGAGAGGGTGCTGAGCACTTAGCCGATCCGCTGATGCCAGGACACGAAAGGATAAAAAATCAAATTTGGGAACGGGTCGTGGTCGAGGGAAGCGACGTGGAAGCACCACGGGCTCGCAGAAACGGGATCCAATCTGCGTTCCGCTTACCAGCCACGGCCACGGCACTCCACTGGCAGGAATAGATCAGTTACAAGAATGTAATAAATTTAATAGAAATGATTGATGAGATGTTTTCCTATTCTTCAATCAACCGTCGCGCCACCGATACCACCGGCCGCACAACTGGAGGACCACGAAGGACCATTTCTTAAGAAGTACCAACCGGTGGCTGCTTCTCATGATTCTGGTGGTGGTGCTGTTGCTGGTGGCAAGATCACACTTACACATCACAGCACAACAAAGGCAAGGGGGAAAAAGGAGGAAAAACTCAAGACGTTATTTATCGTTTCTTCACTGTTGCAACGTCGCCGTCACTGGCTGGCTGCCTGGCTGGCAGGAATAGTTGCGATAAAATATATTTATTTCCTGTGCGTCAACCGAAATTGGAAGCGAAATGGGAGAGGCAGCAACCACCGATGCAACAGAGGAAGTTGCGCCGGAATGAAAGATGAGCGCCAACTAGATTAGAGTCAACACTGTTCGATTATTCAGTTCGTTTCCGCGCCTCTAACGATGCTCGTGGCATCATGCGCCTCAATCAACAGTATCATTATGATAAAAACGTGAGTGACACGCTGCTGAACGGGTGATGGAATGGATGTACTTTATGGAATTGAACCCCTCTTGGAACATTAACCCCCGAGTGTGTCAACGAGATTGAGTTCAGTTTATGATTATGAGCCCCCCCTTGATGTTGGTTGTGAAGGGGCATTTTTCACATGAAATTGCAACGAATAGAATGTTAAAAATATCTCTCCAAAAGATATGCTTTAGTGTCAGCAACTGCAACGAACCTCAAAATGAGGATTCTCAACCCCCTTTCTCGCTGCAAATCGACCGCAACCAGCTGTTCGATAATCTTCGACGATCATTTCTCGTCGATAATATCCATAGCCTACTGCTACTGCTACTGCTCCCCATTAATGTCTTCCATCAAACCCGGCCAGCAAGCAGTAGCTGTTTATCTTGACCGGAGAGGCCACCGGGGGCCAACCGTGGGCATGCCACGCGTGAGAAAGTTCGTCCAAATTGCAACGATGCTGACCCCTGTCATCGCCAATGCTGCAAATCCTGCCCTGCAACGGAACGAAACGGAACGGATCTGCCAGAAAAAGTGACATCCAAGCAGCTCGGAACAACCATCCGACTGCGACTCATTAACAAGCCGAAACGTTCTGGGAGAAATATGAGCAACACGGTCGGCCATCAGAACGACGCAGGGCGCCCTCCCCTGCACCACCACCCGTGGCACAGGCTGACCAGTTCAAGATGTTGCTCGCTGACAGCAATTCAATTTTTCATTCCATGAAGGGGCACCCCCGAGAGACACGACCGAGAACGTCGCGAGCGGGCGGAATTCTGCCGACCGTTTGCATTCCCTCTTCTTTTTTGGTCTACTTTCGGCTTTCGCTTTCACTGACCCAATGCGCACCGTCGCCGTCGTCGTCGCCGTCGCTTTTTGGCGCTTCATCAGCGTTGAAAGAATGGATAATTTACGAATTCGGCAGCCGACGAAATGCGACTGGCGGGAGGGTGTCGGCGCGAATCGTGTCAGATGCATTATATTTAATGTTTAAAATGAAAAGAAAAGCACCAAAAATGCTGCTACTGCTGCTGCTGCTGCTGAACGATGCGTTAACGACCACCCTCATCGGTTCAGGAGATCAGCAGCAGCGAAAAGAAAAAAAAAACTCCCCGGACTGCAACTGGTGGAATGCATCCTCGAGGCAGGAGGAAGAGGAGTTCTGCTTTCACTCGATCACTTTCAACGGGAATGGTTCGCTCTTTTTTCTTTTTTTCCGCTGCATCTGTTGCCGTCGGAGTGTGTCTGTGTGGCTGCTACGCCAAATTTGCCATCAATTTGCCAAACTAAAAATAATTACTCAGCGATCCTCAGACAGGGGGCCGGATGCAGGATGTGTTTTTTTGGATTTGAGAAAAGAAACAATACGGCAACTCAAACCAAACAACGTGCATCGCAGGCGATCGCGATCATTGTTTACGCGTCTTTCTGCCTTCCCAAGTCAATCGGAAGTGCATTAACGTAAATTTGGCACAAATAAACACCGACAAACGGTGGCCAGAAACCGGTGGCCTAATTGTCGAATAATCATTTGTTTTGTGGTACAAAAAACGCAGTCCTCCAATTGTCCATCGATCGAGCAAGTGATCACTGCAATGGGCACATAAAAACGAATCACAAAAGTATGATTACAATTTTATAATCCAATCAGACCAGCGCGACCAGACCACCAGCTGCGATCGTGGTGAGGCACAATTTCCCACAACCATCTGCTGATGCTGCTGCTGCTGGCCAGTGGTGGTCGCAGTTTAAAAGTCATTACTCCGGTCCCAAGCTCTCTCGCTCCAGCGTGACCATTTTTCCTTCTTATTTACCGCAGGATTATGGAGTATCAGTGCCATCAGCCGGCAGGCGTGTGCTCGTGGTAGTGGATAAGGATTACCACCAGCCGCAGCCGCACCCAACTGGCGATGAGAAGCGAAGAAGGAAGAGGCATGATTTTATGATGCTTTCTCAATAGGGCATGACTGGAATGAATGTTGAGTTTCGCGTAACAATCGCGTAACGTACCAAGCGCGCGGGCGTACATTTGCGGAAGCGAAAGAAGAACGAGGCAGGCAGTGAATGCCTCGAAGGTGGAAGATTGCTCCTGGCTGCTCCGTAGGACGCCTCACAGCGTGCGATGTCCGTGTTTCGGGGTGAGAGAGGACACGATGGAGAAAGAGGAAAAACAAACATCACCCTTGGCAGAGGGATGCCAGGAGCTGGGCCCTGCCAGCACACCATCCAAGTCACGATGTGCATGATGGCCATCTAATGGCGGATGATTTCTTTTCAGAGCCTCCTTCGATGCCAACCTGACCGTTCGCTGTGGGAGCATGAATCTGTGGGAAAACATTATCATCATCATCATCATCATTCGTTCACTCTGGCGGTTTTGAGGAAAACGAAAAAGAGAAGAGAGGGGAATTTGTTAAGATACACCCTCACCACGACTCCCTCATAGCCTCCTTCGTCGCCATCCGTCATCAGGATGCCTCGTCGACGACAATATTGAAACGATCGTTTACGGGCGCCGGGGTGAAATAGAAAAATTGAACCGTTTTTTTGGCGTTCTACCACAACACAGGGCGAGGGTGGTGCGAGGGTGGTCGATGGTCCTTTTTTCACTTTCATCGTGGCTTGGTAGGTGCATGATAAATTGCTGCCCATCAACAGTGTGGCTGTGTGGTGGCTCTGGGTGGGCAGAACAAAACTCATCTGCCGGCCAACTGACTCCCCGGTCCCGGCTAGGCCTACCCACAGCGTGTTCTAACTAATCATTTCGAGCGATTACTCACTGACCCGGCCCAGTCTGCTGCTGTATCTGTTCTAGCATCAAAAGCTTTTCGTTCGTAGCAGCAGCAGCAGCAGCAGCAGAACTTTAGGAGTTGGTGGCGGCTGAAGACTGAAGAAGACGATCCGCAGAAGCGAGCAGACATGGAAGCCAGTCAGGCTTAACACGCGTTTTGTCGATAAATGGAGGTTTTATGGTTGCCAGCAGCAGTTCGTAACAAGCATTGCTATCGAAGGCACCAAGATGGACACACTTGGCCCATTATTGAAGCCACACGCCATTGCCATCGAGCCATCGCGAGCAAAGGAATCAGAGCGCAAAACCCCTTTATCCCTTGGACCCTCCCCACCCGCCAGACAGCTTCTAGTTTGTGGTTTATGGATGGTCATTTCCATTTCACCCCCCGACCAAACGATGGCCAGCAGTGCCAGCAGCAGTTGGGTTCGCTGTAGATCTGTCAAAGTTGACACAAGGCAGAGTGTGGCGAGAGATCGAGAGAGTTGAAATCCTACTGATGACTCTGTTTCTTCTTCTGCTTTTTTTGTTGTTGTTGTGGAAAGGAACAAGGGACACGAGTTGCGACGACAAATGGACGACAATTTGCGCACAAATTGAGCGAATAATTTAATTTCACTTTCACCGAAACACTGCTACGATCCGGTGTAGCGCTCTGACATCCTGGCACTGGCTTCTGGTCTTCCTGGCCACAACAAATTAGTTTCGATAGCCACGCATCCATTTCCTTCCCCCCCGGGGGGCCAGATGGCGACATCATCATCGCCCCGGTGTCACGTGAAATATCTGCAGCACCGGAACACCGGAGCGTGTCGGTGTCACTATGGCAACAGACAAAACGCAACCAAGAATGCTTCGACGCTCACATTCCATTCGCTGCTCAAAGGTGTACCCGTGCACCATGAAATATTGTGACAAATGGTGAAATGTTGTTTGTTGGAACACACAACAAACAGTCAGCAAGCACGACGGTGGCCTGTTAATACACAATATGATTAATTTGTGAACACTTTTTCTACGACAACTTGGCGCACGGCTCCAGAAAGGGGAATGAGGTATTCAAAAGAAGAGAGTCTGTGTGCAAATTTGCAAAATGCTCTTTTGGTGAATGGTGAAATGCACTCCCTGTCGAGTCGAGGATCAAAATTGCAAAGTGGTATTCCCCTCATTAGCATCCCACGAAGGTACTGTTGGTGATGTAAGTTATAAGCACTACAAATCGATACATTGGCCGCCGCCATCGTCCTCGAGACATACCACTATCTCTTCTTGACCTAAATGTCACCGCAGACAGCCAGACCGAACCAACCGACAGCTCTGAGTACGAGTCTCTGATCAATGACAACGGCACAAAGTCCCAACCGTTCGCTCCTTCGCTCCTTCACTCCTTCGGTATGGAGCGTCTGCCCTGGCTGACATATTGATTAATTTTTGATTTTTGATTGATTTCAAAAAGCGGAGCTTCTGGTCTGGTTGTTTTTGTTCACCCTTAAGCACCCTCCATCGATTCGGTTTTTAGGGATCAAAAAGTCCCAAAAATGTGACTCCACAAAAGCAATTAAAAGCTGCTGCTTCTGCTATCCTCGAATCGAATTGAGAAGGGGGAAAATGGTTGTGCTTTTTGCCGCATCATCTGCCAGCTGCCACTCAAACGTGGGATGGTACAGAACCTTCTCCAAAAAAAAAAGTCAAA
Source organism: Anopheles aquasalis (assembly GCF_943734665.1). Classification (NCBI taxonomy): domain Eukaryota; kingdom Metazoa; phylum Arthropoda; class Insecta; order Diptera; family Culicidae; genus Anopheles; species Anopheles aquasalis. Next base: position 79,776,039 of record NC_064877.1, read on the forward strand.
ATGCTCCAAAGAGGCCACTTGTGGGATACTTCTCCTCCGGCGCTTCTGTACCATCAGGACGGATCGATATAAAAGCATCAATTTAAGGTTTTAAATGTTGCAATTCAATTAACTTTCTGCCACCGGGAGTGAGTGGGGGGGGGGGGGGGGGGGGGGCGGTTGGGCTGATCAATCGGAATTGAATTCAATTAAAAATGCCATCCAGAGCGTGTCCAGCGCGAGCGAAAACGCAAACAATTACGCAAATCGGAGAAAGCTGGTCAGGCAGCAGATAGCAGGCCATGTCCGCCTTGTGTCTCACACAATGTCAATTAGGCGACGCTTGATATGATATGTTGCCGGTCCGGTATACCAAATGCCGGTCACACCGGCACACAAAGCCCCGGGATTCGGTCTGCCACGAACTTGTGCCACATCGATACGGGTCTATAGGCTTTCGGAATTTTGGGCGGCCCGGGAAACGGCCGCGTGTTTGCGTGCCAAGAATAGCGAAAACGACGTAACGGCAACCCACGGCTGGTGGTGATGTGCACAATGTGCGCGAAATCAAATCAAAATAAAGTAATAAAAATAAAAGAAATCTGTCCGCGCCACGCATATTTGATGGCCACGGCATCGACATCGGCCCTTTCTTATGCCCAGTATTCGCTTCCAGGCGAGCAGGCAGGCCAGTGACCGAACGTAGGATGCCCTGGTATGAGATTGATTGGCCGTGGAACAGATTGTGTCGTGGATTAAACGTGAACAGAATGGAAGCTGGTTTGGTATGAATCATCGGCTTGGACGTACCATCCAGAACCAAGATCGTGGGCTAACGGGACCACCCTGTTCCAATGGTGTCGATCTGTCTAATGCTAACCGGCAAATCGCAATGGCGTAAATCGTGGCATCAAATGAATACAGATTAAACGGGAACTAATGCTCCCTCGGAGGCCAATGCTGTACATGTGTGTTGGCAGCCAATCAAAACATCAAACTCCATGCGACGCACGTAGGTTTGCTGGCGTTGCGGTGCGAAAACGGGCACCATTCGGCAGCAGCAGCTGTTGCGCCAACGGCAACCTCGAATCAGCGTCAGTGGCAACAATGGCGTCGAAAGGATGTTAACACTTGGTTTGCCAGTTCCGGGACGAGTCGCCGGCACCAAATGTAACCACAGGAACTCGAGGATGGAAAAGGATCCATGGGCCGGTGGTCTAGGACTTGGTACAGGGCCATAAATAATGCTCAGCTGCAACCAGTCAGTGAAGACGCTTTGTGCTGGGTGCATTTGAATGTCGGTGCACCACAACAACTGCTACTGCTCGGTGACGACGGCAGCGACAGCGACAACGACAACGACGTGTCGTACGTGCACTTGTGGCATAATTGAGTAGCAAAATTGCATCGCGGTTCGTCGTTCCCTCTCCTATGCACATGTTGGCATGCAGCGAGAGTGCAGCACCGTCTGTCGAGTGACGTCTTCAAGTGCATTAGACGCAAGAGTGGTGTTGGTGTTTGAAATCAAATTCCCATTAAGCACGAACCGGGGGTAAAGTAGACTGCGTCTTCACCGACGACACCACGGTGTACTTTGATTCATGTGTTTTGTATGAATTTAAAATGAAAAACAAACACATTGAAAGGGGCAGCCATTTGTTGTGACGTCATTGAGACACATTATTACACATTCGCACTGCAAAATCGTCTCAAATACTCATTTGGTATGCAAACAACGTTTGTCTTTGTCCTCGCTAGGCTCTCTCTCTCTCTACCTCTCAAACACCAACTGCACGGAATGGCTTACCGGTATTTGGCCGACATTAAACAGTGCGAGAGCGTGCGGGCGGCAAACAAGCTTTCGAAGCTCCGGCGGCTGATTTATGTTTATGTAATTGGGTAATCCTTTCTCCGGCGCTCGAGCAGCAGGCACTGTACTGTACCGCTAGACCATCCTGGCCTTTGGCGTGGCTTCGTTCGACACAAAAGTTTAGAACCAAGTTGGTATCCTTTAATCGTTTCGTACACCGGAGCTACTGCTACTCTGGCGGCCTCTGACTAACGAGAACATTCATCGCAGAGTAACGAGAGAGAGAGAGAATACCTACAAGCCTCCGATGGTCACTTCTAGCACTTTGCGCTCCGATGGCTTTTTATGTTGTTTTCGACAGTCCACAACGAACTCCTGTAGTAAATTACGGTGAACCATGGATGTATACATATTGGATGTATCCGGGATGAACGTTTTTCGATCCTTTAATCACAAACTCCGTGGTCCAGGTTTTTGTCCACGTAATCCACTGGAAGGCACCGAAGATAAGCTTACCGGGGAGCCAAAAGGATGTGCAAAGGACCACCAGTAACAGCGGAAGACACACCAGTTGACCATTTGCTTCCGTTTAATGGCCCTGTCCATTAAAAGCTCAACTAGAATGTTCCGCTTGTTTTTGCTGCTTCTTTACCACTTCTTGCCTCGGGTTTTTTTTTTTGTTGTTGCCACGATCCCCGTGAGCTGATTCTCGATGTGGAACACCTGCATACCGAATGAGTTGAAGCTGAGAACCACACGGCAGGAATGAAAAAAGGGAATTTTATGCTTCAACGCACACATACAGGACGTTCTAACGAACCGTCGGTCGCTTGCACACCGAGATCGCCTGTTGCGCCGGATGGTGGGTTGAAAATTCATTTCACAAAAGCGCACAAGAGTGTACGGCCACAGCGCCGTAACAGCAGCGTTTTGCTAGCGTTAATATGTTATTGCAATGTCGGCCACCATCACCGGTAGTCACCCTGTATGCCTGTGTGCAAAGGTGTAAATGCTGTGACGTTACCGGTGACACTTTCACGAAGCCCTGGAGCCATCTACTCCAAGAGCGCCCTACAATGTATCGCTCGGTAGCCGGCAAGACCATCCATTACAGGGGACAGGAGCAAGAGAGAGCGAGTGGAGAGTGCTGGCATGCAAAACTTGCCTCGTACATGTGGAGGCGCCCTGCGTTTGGATTCGAACCAGAGTGGCCGGACCATTCCACCGCCCAGAGACCCAGAGAGAGCGAGAGAGAGAGAGACAATGGAGATCGGCAATTGGAAGGCAGAGGAGTGCGAAGGGGCCTCTATCAGGCCTCGGGAACTATGCACCGGGGAGCATTTTGATTACGGTGTTATTACCTGTCATCAATTTAACCTGTTTCTCGTACAGCGCCCCCCCCGTCCACGCGGTGGGGTGTCTCCCATGGATGTGTATGTGTCAAGCGGACCAACGCGGGTGGGGCGGTGCCATCGAGTGCTGCACTCCAGAGACCCCACAGCCATGCCCGGGTCAGCGCAGCCCCGGCCGCGCACACAGCGAACTAACGTTTTAATGATAATAATCACGCCATGAATAAAATAATAAACAAACTTTTTAATAAATTACCGTTACGGTGACATTAGGGAGAGGGCACCGTTTAGGCTGAGGGGTCACGCGCACACCGACACGAACACCAAAGAGGTCGAGGCCGAGTGAAAATGTGCGAGGAAAGCAAAAAAGTTACACTAAATGGGTTTAATGTTTGGAACCTAAGCAAACCTTCCCCGGGAGGGGGGGGGGGGGAAGATACCAGGATCAATGTATGGGTGTCCCCAAGTCCCCAGGGGATGTGCTACAATGTGTGTTGTGGAGCCAGCTTGTGATTAAATCCGTAATCGGTGCGAAAAGAAGTCATTGAGGTGCTCTCTCTCTCTCTCTCTCTGGTGGTTCGCCTGACGATCAAGTTGCCATCGCAGTAAACGTCTTTAAAAATGAAAAAAAGGAATCCCGCTGGACTCTGGCAGAACTACTATGATTACGTCAAAAAACCGTAGCGCTGTTGAGATGAGATTGCCATTAATATGCGCACCACGTAGCGTCGCCATTTTCATGTTTTGCTCATCATTAGTTGGTGCCGCGCGTGTCCGAATCACACTCATTACGCTCGCAGTGGGTGGGTGGGTGGGTTTAAGGATGCACACTGGCCGGCAATTAGGTAATTTGCTTCCGAATTCCGCTCTGGCAAAGCAATTGAATTCAGGGCCCGTTTTCCCGTTTCAATTAGCAAAGTCCGCTTCACAAATCCACTTCCAAAGAGCGCATCCTTTTGAGAGGCATTATTACGTGACAACGGCACCGGACAGCAATTAATGACGCACGCCACCGCCTCTTTACAGCACCGTGGTCCGTTTTGATTGTGCTAAGCCGAGCAGAACCGCATCGTCATTAGGCGCGAAATTGAATAAATATCATCATTAAACCATTAACCACATCAACGTCTTCGCGTACCAGCGATGAATGTATGTTTGTCGAGTCCATTTAGCGTGTAACAGATATGCGAATGGGATCTCCAGGAGCTTGAACAAATCGGTTCCACATTAAACGTCTCCATCGTCACGCCATCATGGCACCGGTGAAGCCGCTCAACCGCAATGCAACCGCGCCATGAGCTTGCAGTAACGGATACCGAGCGTTTGCACACCGCAATGAAAGGGCTAATGGGAGACTATGGTGCTGGAAGGTATAAATTGCTTCCCTGGCATGATCAGAAACCATCAATGGATGCTGGCAGCTTCCGAGCACCTCACCCAAGCCCAAGCTCGCAAGCGACGTGTCAAGTGAGGACAAATTGTTTGATTGCTGGCGTAATTGAGTTCAAGCTCCCGTGGACCGCTGCGGTTGACCACCGGGCGAACGTGATTTCCACGCAATCCCGGTCTGGTCATCGATTTTCATCCCCGAGGAAGAGCCTGAACAAACAATCACCACCACCACGACGAACAGGCGAGTGTCTGGACAGTTTTTTCAACAAAATCACCGCCAGACTCTCTTCCAATCTTTCTTCTTATGGAGGTTCCAGGGTTAAAGCGTCGGATTACACGAGAGGAGGGTTCCTGTTGGCTACCAAGTTGCGCCTTATCGTCTTCAGCATGACGTACGACTGAAGTTCAATCTTCAACTGACTGCTGCTGCTGCTGAAGTGGCTGCAAAGTCCCCAATTTCGATCGCTTGCCATCCCCGGGTGGTGGGGTTTGATAGGAAGATGTGCGTAGCAAAGCAAAGTTTAACCCATTCCCTTCCCCGAAGGATCCAGACGACCAGACGGCGGCGGTGCCTGACGGTGCGGACCGACTTTATCGTGGTCTTTGTTGATTTTTCCAATGATCGTTCGTCGAGAACAACATCAAGAGAGAGAGGTGACAGCTCGTGAACCATAAATCAGAGTCATTTTCCAGCTACCGTGTGTACCAGGGAGGGGGGGGGGGGGGGGGGGTGTAGTCTGTCCCATGACCACACCATAAAGCGCTCCAAGCACTGTTCTCCACCGTCCTCTCGAGAGAATGATCCTAATTGCTTTTCAAATTTGTGTTTTCTTCACCTCCAAACCGATCGCTTGCCATTTTGTGCATCCTGGACCCGAATCGGATCGGAATTTGTTTATCGTTTGCGTTAATGGGATGCACTCGTAACCGCGAAACGTGTGTTTTATGTTGGCAATCAACGGTGAAACCACTTTCCGCGGACGCGCGCGGAGTCCATTTGGTGAAAGTGAAAACGATGAGGTGAACCTTTGGTCAAACAATGTGCACCCACCGACGGAAGCAGTTGATGAATGTCCTGAAATCAATGAAATGTACTCGCGGCGTGCGAATGGAGTCGACAGTGGACAGCACGGCTGAGGTCACGCGCTCTGCATGTTTATGGTGAGTTGGTCAACGATTTATGTGCACAATTATTGGCTCGGATGTTGATTTTTGTTTTTCGGTTGGCGAAATGGCACTTTGGTCAACCGCTGATGGATCCACTTTGCAGGAAAAGGCCTGTCTGAGTGTTCACCTTTATTGAAGATTAAACGACAAGACACAAAATCACTTGAAGCATACGCATGAAGCATGTTGAGTTTCGTTTTATTGTTCTGCTCCTCACCAAAAAAAAAAGTCTGATTAAATGACTTCTAAAACGATTTTCTGTATTAAAAATGCTCCTTATTCCACTTGGCAAGTTCATCACTGGCCCACTGGCAGACGCTCTGGCTCTATTGTTATATGATCAATTTCTTTTAACCTCATGGTCCTAAAACGCACTGCTTGATGTGCCATCAAATCACGTGCCCTCTCACGCACACTGTTCCCTCTGCGTCATATGTTCGATCGTCTTTCGTTTCTCGATTACACATTACAACAGACAGATACGGGGAGGGGATGAAAAGCCACTTCACGCCCTCCACGACGGAGGTCGTATAACGCCAAATCGTCTCACGTTTATGACCCTTACACCAAGCGACGTTGTGGCTGATAAACGCGAAATGAAGAAAAAAAAAGCGAAAGAGAAGCTTCGCGCGTTATCAACCAACGTCGCGTCACTCTCACCCCAAGCCGAAGTTATCTTTATCGCCACGCGTGGCCCTTGCCGTGGCAGCGCGTGTAAGACACTCGAAGCACTTCTCTCTCTCTCTCTCGCCCGAACGCGCTGATGATGAAAGTGACGAAGCAATTCGTCGACCGAGCAGCAGGAGAAGTATCGATGGACAGAATGATGGGATGGCCGTCGTCGGTGGCCATCATGCCTACAGCCATTTATGCTAATTCTGGTCCATCGCGAGACCGCCAGGCTGCCAGGGTGGTCCACCACCCTGATCCAGAAACGGCTTAACGCGCCGTATCAATACCGAGCGATACGGATACGACGGAACCGTGAATGATGTGGATCGGTTTCATGAGGTACAGCCCCCTCCAAAGGGTGGCTTGTTTTTCCACTTTTCACGGGGCCCGGACCCGGAGGTTGAAATGAATATTTCATGAGACCGACCGGAAGTTTCCTTTTGGTCTCCGAAAGTGAGCTGACCGACCTCAGTAGTGGTGATGTGGCCAGATTGCGACGATTTGACGTTGGAGTGACTGATTATTCCATTCCAAAGTTACTCCTGCCCTGATCGTAATCCATTATTTGTGCGAAGGTCACAGGCAAATCAAGCCGGGCAGCGTCAGGCCGTTTCCTCGAGCGTCGAATGTTCCTCCAGCGCCCGGAAGCTGTCACCGAGGTTGAGCGAGATCACGGCACCGTACCGGTGCTTTAGCTTTTCGTAGTTTTTTGCTGCTCGCTTCCGTAGTTCCTGTAGCTTTTCCGGTGTCCGGCTCGCTGACAGCTCCTTCATGGCTCGTTCCAGTAGCTCGACGGTTTCGTGTTGTTGATGTAACTTTGCCAAATCCAGTGCCGTCCGTCCGGCCGTGTTCATCTCGAACAGATTACAACCGGCCGCAGTCAGTAAACACTCGACACACGTTCGGTGACCACCGATCGCTGCCAGATGGAGAGCGGTGTTGCCCATACGATCGGTTCGCCGGATATCTCCGCCACGTTTGAGCAAAACCTCGAGCGCACCGGTACGACCGTTGGCCGCTGCCAACAGTACGGGTGTGCGAAGCTGTTCGTCCACCGAATTCGCCTCCCATCGGGTGGCTTCTTTAAGAATCGTGACACTACCGACGGTGGCCGCGGCGTGGAAACGGTTCGCGGTGGTTCGCGCCATGCCCGCGAGTGTACTGAGCCGCGAGTTGCACCGTGACCACAGGAATGTCCGGGTTTTCTTATCAACCGGTTGAGTGCCAATTCAGAAGCGAGCTTATCTGTCGAGTTTGTTTAAAACCCCGTGATGAGGCGATTGGCGAATCGATGAAGCGACAGTTGACGTGCATCCTGTTGGCCATTTTGGAGCGTGCGCGCCTCGCCGGTGACAGAGAGTAATTGTCCAGCTTACCGACCGTCACTCGAGGCGTGTCCAAGCCAAGATCTGGGTCAGTGCAGGCGACAAACGGCTCCAACACTCGCGCCACAGCGACGACGCCTTCCAGCATGGTAGCACCGCCCAACGGTAGCGCAGCGCAACTCTCTCGTCGCTGCATGTATTGATTACTTTGACAAAGTATAAATAATATGCAAATGACTTCATTCGGCCCCATTCAGAGGTGGTAGCCAGCTGCCAGAGGGCCACCCGAGGACACTGGCAACTCCTGGTGCTGATGTTGCTGCTGGTGCTGCAGTCTTCCCGGGGATTAATGATGCTTTCGCCTTTGCACACCGCCACACACAGCGAGCGAACGAGTGAGGCACAATCTAATGGCACGATCACGCGATGAGATCAGAAGTCAAGTCATCGTACTATCGGTAGCACCGGGTTCCAGTTGTCTGACACGTGCTGCGAGGTGCCGGCCAGATAAACAATCTGCTCGCGAGTGTAATTAAACGTGTAGCGGATAGCCGGGTGGGGGCCCTTCGGCGACAGCGCACAGGTTTTAATTACTTTTCACCACAAATCCGCTCGAGATGTCCCGTAGCCCCAGACAGCACGAGCATTGCATTAATTGATTCCAAAACTCCAATGGAGCGGGTGCACTGACGATATCTCGCAGCATATCTTATCTTCTACGCGAAGTGCATCTACTTTGCTCACGCCTCACGCCCCTTCGCCAGCGATATCAATCTCTTGCGCTGTCACTGAGAAGCGCGACGACGACGACGACGACGACGACGACGACATTCCAAAATAGAAAAAAAGTGCGCTTGCCCGCGGGATTGACTTAATTTGTTCATTAATGAAGCTTGCGGTGCGAAGCGGAGCAAAAGATGTTCCGTTCTGTTCGGATCACACACCCTGGCGGGTGCAGATATACCTTGCAACAGGGAAGGAACACAGCATTACAAGATGGCCAGATAACGCGCCACGCGGCGTTCGCGGTGGTCTCAATTGGTTAGCGCTGCATTCCAGTAGCGAGCAAGCGCAAGTGCAAGCTCATCTCGTCGGCAACTGGTGGCGTAGTTTATCAGCAAAAAAAAAGAGAAACCGGACGAAAAGATAGATCTTGTGAGGATAGATTTCAGACACGCAACAGCTACTACTCTGTACGGTCGAGAGCTAGCATGCATGGCGAGATAAATCAGCCCCGTGAGTTATATTAATGGAGAGCATATTTTATGCCATATAACTGCATATAATTCATCGTACTGGCCACGGTTTGCCCCGGGTTGGCACAAGCAAGTGCAGCCAGCGGGCTCTCTCCACGCTTCTAAGGGAATGCTTTCGGTTTTGGGGAAATTGCTCTCTCTGTCCAAAAATCGTTTGCACTGGATGGAACACGAAAATCGACCGGCGGCATCGTTGCTTGAGCTGGCCAATTTTGGAAATGGAAATCATGTTCATGGTGTCCATCATGCGGTCGAACGGAAGCAGTTGCTTTTTTTCCTGTGTGCAGCACAGCATGCTATCCGCATAATTGAATTATGTTGGAGAAGCGCGAAGAACGTGATCGCGGGGATTAAAAGCTTTCACGATGGAATTTTGGTGTGATCAGTATGGGGCTTTCCTGTTTAATGTTTTGTGTAAAAGGTGCGATGAGGAAACATTTATTGCCTGTCATTTGACGTTATGCCAAACTTTATTTCATATTCAATAACACAAATTCTTTACAGTCAATTTCCAACCAAGCGGAATAAGAGCAAATTCGATTGTAAAGAAAGATTCTTCCAACTTAACTGTGCTCGAACACGCTAGGGACTTTATTTCATGTTCTTTTTGGCATTTCGACCTTATTGAAATTTGCTATTGTGCAGCTTAAAATTCATGAGAGAACATTTACAGCTTAAAAAAATCAGCTAAACACATAAAGGAACATCTTTACATTCGATCGAGACTGATGACAACCAGGTGGCCATGCGAACTGATCTGCCAGATTCCGTATTCGTTGCCATGCCAACAACCAATCCGTCTCAGCAATCCACATGAAAGCCTGTCTTTCAACAACATCAACCCACTCCCAAACTCGAAGTCGAAATGATTAATTACCTTATCGCGACACGGTCATCGCGCCAACATTTTTGAATCCCGCGCACAGGATGTAGCTCACGATTAAAGACAAAAAAAAACCGCTACGCACCCTGGCGCATCACACGATTTTCTCCGCTCCAGTCCATCATCAACACCGGGCGGACCTGGCTGGCTCCCACAGGTGATAAAGCATAAATCCACCGAGGGGCGCACCATAGTTTCGCGCAGCAAATGTCATCGTCGTCCTCGTTCCACTCCGATCCGATCCGATCCGGGGGGATACAGGTGGCCAGTTGGTGGCCTAGCATTAAAACACTGGCGCGCTCGGCCTCGAGAATGTTTATGATTATTGCATGCTCGCTCGTACGCACGCACGCACCGTGCGATGAGTTTCGGGCCTCCAAAAAAGGACATGAGCCGGCATGTGGCGATGCTTTCGGTCAGTCGTGCGGTGCTTTTTCTTCTCTCTTCTCCTTTACGTTTCCAGCTATCACATCATTCATTTCATGCGCGACTCTTTTTTGCCATTCCATGCAACAGCTGCTGCTGCTGCCGTTGGTGCTGCCTCGAGAGGTGGCCAACAATGTCGGCGGATTGCAGACGGTGGAATTGGCGAGCGGATTTTTATCATTTTATCGCCGTTATGCTCCCACCCATTCTCCCTCTCGCACACCCAGAGAGTGTATCTCTGTCACCGTGACGAGCTTCAGATGGATATGTGGCTGCGCCTAAGCCCGATAAGGACCGAGGGCGGAAAGAGCCAGCATAAACGGCGTGGAGCGCATGGCAAGTGGCGAGTGTATCTGGTAGTCTGGGGACAGACTGTGGAAGGAATCTCGATCCGCACCCCATTTTCGGGCACTTTCTGGGCGTTGGTGGGGCGAAACGCGTGGGAAAAGCGAACGAAAACAAGAAAACCACGACATCGGCACCGACATCGATTTGCTCGGATTTATGGTGGCTTGCGCCAGTTGAGCCAGTGGCCCCAGTCCTCTCGATGTTTTTTGCTCACTCTCCTCGTCTTTTTCTCTCTCTATCACACCGTCTCACCGTGGTCATGATGATCGCAGCTTGTTGGCTGCTGATTTTAATGAGCAAAATATTTCCTATTTCGGTCAGTGTGGCCATAGTAGCCATAGCATAGCCATCGCCATCGCCATACAAGCGCAACGACAACGATGACCCACAAAAGGCACCGCTGGACGGGCGGGGAGAAGCATAAATAAACCCCAAACTCCCCTCACCAGCCTTCTGGCCTTTACCCGGGGCACGATGCCCCGGAGAAAAGATGTAATTGATCTACTCCAATCCGTTCAGAGGCACGGACCGGATTTGGGACAAATTTAACGTCCCGTTGCGAGCAAAGAAAAACAGGGGAACGGAGGGAGAGAAACAACATTGTGCATTAGCAATTGCACCAAATGATGCATTCGAGATTAATGCAAGTCGGATGGCAATAAAGTTTTGCTCCTAAATCAGCGGCAAATCGTTCCGCTCCATAGCCGGTGCCGACGGGGGCCTCGAGCTGGCTACAAATCGGCATCGGCGCAATGGTCAGCATTCATAGCCCATTCAGGATGCAACATACATGCAGCGGCAGCAGCCGCAGCAGTAGAGCGTTTGTATAGCTCGCAGGCTGCCATAAAAAAAACGCTGCCGCAGCTCGTAACGGAATTGGCACATGCGGAATGTCTGCGGTCCAACGCACCACAACTTTGGTCCCTGGAACGGTGGACTAATAAAACATTCGCAGGTTTTCCCCCTCGGGGAGTGAGAGGTGAAATGCCGATTTCAGTAATTGGACTCGTTAACGGAACTTTAGTGTGCGTGCGTGAATGTGAGTGTTGCTCTGCAAAATCGTTTTATGAGATTTCATTAACGATACCTCATAAAGACAATGTGTGAGTGCTGCTGCTGCTGCTGGCCTCACCACCGGATTGACCATAAATTTTAATTTCTACTCTATCAGCACATTACCATCTACCGTGTTGTGTCTCGTGTCGCGGCGCAAAGGTTCAAGGGAGCAACGGCGTATCGGTGCCCAGGGAGTGCTTTCTGATTGATAAACTGATCCACATTTCATCAGCCAACTAGTCAGTCAGCCACGGTGCAAGGATATTATGCTAGCAATTAATTAAGCAAAACATTTTCGCAAAACGTAACAAACGCTGTACGTTACATCATGCGTGTGTTACGTGGCACGTCACCAAGAGTCCAGTTGAGTGCCATTCTCGGTCAGCAGCAGCAGCAGCAGCAGCAATTCATCTTTGGCGCATTAGCAGACCATGTAAAACGTTGTTTTCCCGATGGTTAACGATGCTAATTATGAGATCTTTAATTTTTTAAATAGATCTACTCTCACTTTTGAAGGCTGACGGAGCGTCAGGCCATCGAAATTAAATCGAAAACGAATTAATACAACGCAAAACAGCAACTATCGTGTGCGTAATCAAGCAATCGCGAGTTGTGCGCGAATGTAAACAGAGTTTTATTATCTCGCCGGCAGCGATCACCCGTTCCCATTCCGGCGGCCTAGTTCGGCGATTTGATTCCCTTTTCCTTTATTAATTGCCGACAACGTCGTTCGATCGTTACTGTTGTTGTTGTTCCAGGCCGGCGCCAGGAGGTAACTGAACTCGGGAACTCGGCTATTGCTTACGTCTTAATTACGAATTACCAGACATTAAAACCTCGCGTACTCGTTCCTTGTTTGGCCGCCACTACATGCGTGCACCTTCGTCTTGGCAAACAGCAAACGGTGCGTGGCCCTCGTTGTCACCGAACGATTTACTGCCGTTCTCAAGGATTACCAGTGTGTTTGTGTGGAGTTCGTGGCCTGAGGAATCGCCACAATTTATGTCGCCCAGACGGAACGCACATTCACGGCCACAAACATGCCATTATGCCGCTCCCAGAGCTCCCTGAATCCATCGTGGCGTTGCAACGCCATCGTGTGCCAGGAATGGCCAAGACAAACACATTTCGGGAGACACATTTCGCACGATAGTCATCGGGAGCTAATATGCTCCGGGTTTAGCCAGAGATTTCACCGCCACCACGCCCGTCTGACAATAATTAAAAGTTCCAGCAGACGGTTGATAGACACGCTGACTAGTCTGCACCGGTCTCCCCTCCCAAAAAAAACCAGCACCACTTCATTGGCCACCGGCGTCTTGGTTAGTGGGTGTCGTGGCCAATAGGGCGATCTGTGATTTCACTTTCTTTTGGCATCTAATTTTCTTTTTGCTGATGGCTCCCAGACCGTCCAGGAGCAGTCGGGAGTGTTCGAGGCAAGCTAATTGAATTGATGAGCCAGACGAGTTTTATGTGGGGCCACCGCAAGCAGATTATGACGATGATTAGCAGCGTCACCGAGAGCCCAGATTTCTGGCGAGGGTGCGCGCCATTTTTGTCTTATCTGGACGCCTTCTTCGATGCATTCCGTGTGCTGGAGGTTCTAGTCGTGTGCCGTGGCCCACTGCGATGTGTTTTCCTCCCGCGAGCTTTGCACGAGAAGAGACCGAAAAAAAGCGAATGTTCCTTGGATCTCCGATGTATTTTTTTTAACGGACACCCTCTCCTCGCACTAGATGACATTTGCCACGATGCTAAAAACAACAGCAAAGTGAATGGGGTGGTGAGGCTAGACAGTAGCGTAGCACAAACATAAAAATTTACATGTGTTTTTTGCGCGCCATTATGGGCGACGCATCGCACCAGAAGGCCCCTGGTGAAATGCTCCGGGACATTAATGCTAATGTTTTATGCTGTCTCCCGTCTGTCTCCCATGTCATAATGCTGATGCTAGTGTCTAGACCATTGCCACAGCTCCGTGTGAGCTCCGATGATTATGATGAGATGACACATTGTTTGTTAGTCAGAAACGAATCAACAGAGCGAGGGAGCCAATAACAATATGCAATCGTCAAGACAAACACGCTCGAAGCTGTTCACAAAAACTCACTCATCCTATAGATCTGCGATCAAGATTGCAGAAGTGCACGACGACAAAAGAAAAACACAACCGGCAACCAACATCGTACAGCGAGAACAGCAACAGGAACAGCAAAAGAAAGAAGAAAGAAAAAAACGGAAAGCTTTGCAAATCCAGCCAGACCGAACCGAGCGATCAAAGTGGCCACTTCGCGAGTACATTGAGCAAGAACATAAAAACGGACGTGCAACTATTGATGTACACTTGCACCATTCGGTTTGATCGCTCCGTTAATCGCCGCCAGCCATCGGCGCCCGCTCTCGAGTCGAAGTAATTTTAAATTTAATATCCCAACGAACGGACGGACCAACATTAGCACCGAAGAGCAGCAGCAGCAGCACCAGCAGCCAATTCGATAAGCAATTGTGCTGAAGTTTCCGTTTATATTGTTTCGTCCTTCGCTTCCACGACGACACGACGAACGAAAGGAAGGACCAACTTTTGAGATTCACCCTCGCGTGCGCGTATGTGTGAAGGACTTCGAGGGCGAGGTAGCGCTTTGCCTAGCGGCTACTGCGCTGCAGCCACTTCTTCCTTATCGACCACCACCATTGCCCTCCAATAACATCATTCGCTCGCTCGCTCGCTGGCCACTGACGCGCTGACTATCATTTTCACCGTGCACCGCGTTGCAAAGTGGGTGCGAGAAGCCGAGAAGGATCCACCGAAGCCGAAGCATAAAAGTTCGATCACGGTCCCTTCTTGCCCCACTCTTTGCGGCCACAGGACAGGACACTCGGTCGCTCGCTCGCTCGCTCGCATTTGTTATTAAACTTTTATGTGCGTTTTAGTGTTATATTTCATCGGGTTTTATGGTCACCTCTCCCGGGGGCACACCAGGGCACCGGTACCTCTTTCTTCGATGCAGCTCTTCATTTGAAGCTGCAGCTGCAAGCGCTCGCTTCCACCAGGAGCACCAGCACCAACCTCGAGATGCAATTCGGGCCAGTATCGGCTGTTGGGGTCGCCCTTCCAATATCTTACAATGCGACGATTGGTAAGGATTTGCAAAGAAGCGTTGAGCCACTTGCTCCACTTTCCTGGCCAGCATGCAACAGGAACCTGATGCTGATGGCCAGCGCATCGGAACCGGGAGCCTCCGGGTAGGGTGGCGAGGGGCTTTAGCATGAAATCGATTTCAATGAAATCGCTCCGATCCGGAACCCACTCTCCGGGCTGATGGTGTGCTGTCGAGCGCTGTCTGTGCTTGTGTCTCAGTCATCCCCATGGCAAAGGATTTCCTTCTCCGGAGTTTCTTTAAAACTCGTAAAGACATCCCGGCGTCGAAGGACAGCCCAGAACCTCCTTCTCGTCGTCGTCGTCTTCGTGTTGGTCGTAGGATCGAGGACGAGTGCTGATGTTGTAATATGCATGGCGCGGACTAACGGATGAAAGTGTACAAAAGGAAATTAACCTACATTCCTGAACCCTGAACCGAACTGGAGTTGAAGCTGGGAACAGGGAGTGCAGAACCTCATCGCTTCGACATGCTTGTAGCATCAGAAGCATCGATTGCGTAATTAGGTTACCAGCATGCAGCACCACAACATACTTTGACACAGTTTGGACCACACGCTGTTGCTGCTGCTGCTGCCGCTGGATCCTAGGAACCATAAAAACGGTTTGATTATGCTTGGATCGGATCGGATCCGGTGGTCGGTTTTGTCGGAATGCAGTGCGGTCTTTGATTATTATTCTGCAGAATCCGTTGTCTGCCACTCCTTCTCTCTCTCTCTCTCTCTCTCTCTCTCTCTCTCTCTCTCTTTCTGTTAGATTTGGCAAGGAAGCACCCCGGTACGACCATTAAACCTTCAACCGAATGACTGCAGCACATCGAGATGGTAGAAAGGCAAACACCCAAACAGTGCTTCCGAACAGGACTTTACCGTCTGATCCGATTGAGCTCCAGGGATCAGTATCCTCCTCCGGCAGAGGACAAAGTTTTAATTTGAATTTCCGTTTCGTCTCACGCTTGATCATCCCTATTCCGTTTTCCTCGGGGATGCGGAGTGATACGTCAATTAAACGCAAATTGTAAACTACTCCACCGAGCATTGAGTCAGCAGTTTACTGATTGTCACTGTCCTGTGGCACCGGGGGTAGTACTGGAGGGTTGACCAACAAACTCGATTGATTCAGAACCGGGGGGGGCCAAAAGGTTACCAGTCTCCGGTGGGAGACATGTTGTTTGAAATGTCAACTTCATCAACTCGAATCCGGGAGTTCATTCAGCGTTTCAGACGATGGCGTACGACATGGAAAATCCACGAAAATCATGCACACATATGCACACACCGTAGCACCAGAAATACAGAACAGAAATAGAAGGTGAGAAAAGACGAGGATATCGCGAATCTGGAGTGTCTGGAAACTTGTGGCCCCATGTCTACTACGACGTAAACCAGACGCCACAGCCAAATACGCTTTGTGTGCAGCTCGTGTGTTTGTGTTGTCATCGGTTCGGATCGCCTTTGAATTCTTTTCGCCAGTCCGTTCGCTTTTCTCCGAAGACTAAATACTGCCACGGGGCCGAAGAAAAGGTGCCATACAATGAGGTGGTACGTGTGGCAGCTGCAAGGCGTTGCTCCAAATCTGCCAATAAACTGCGAAAGAAAAACATCATAATTCCTGAATCCGCCGGCCAGCCCCTCGCCCGGATACGGACATCAATGGACGTGATCGTACTCCGGATTCGGTGGCCGATGGTCTCTTGTTTGCCCGCAGGAGGATTTTTGTACGGCCAGTTTTTGGCGATGGACATGAAACGGGTTATTAGCAATAAAACTGAAATCAATATCAACACACCGGCGACCCGGCCAGACCAGACCAGACCAGACCGGGGCCAATGGCTGTAAATCTCCCACAAACCCTGGCCCATTCCCGACGGTCACCCAGATCACCCGGCTTGGTGGCAGTCAATCGGCGCTCGTGGATTCGCACCGGGCACGAAATGGCTTATTTCTTTTTATTCGGCGGCAATTTATTGGTCACTCACATTGGTCGATGGTTTGTAGCCGCACTTTTGCTTCGAATTTATGGAACTGGAAAGTTTTGGGGATTTTTTGGCGGAACATTTCGCACCGTAAATCGACGCCCCTTGGCTCTCAACTTGGCAACTTGACAGAACACCATATTCAGGGACGTGGTGGTAGAATAACGGACTTCCAAACAAAGGGAAGAGAATATAGTGAATGGTCATGAACTAAAAGTCATTGGACGCATTGTAGTACCCTTGACACGATCCCGACAATCCAGAAGTAAACCGCGAGAAGGTCAGAAAGACTACCGCTGTCGATCGCGAAGACGTTGCACACATTGTGACTTAAGTTTACAATCTTCGCACAATTATAAAGCACTTTACAGACTGCAACCAAGCACCAAGAACGAGTCTCTGTCTCTCTGTCACACGTAAATCAGTATAATTTCACATCCCGTGAGCGCCACCATTTGTCTTTTAATGGTCGGAATCGAGACAGATTGTAAACCGGACCGGCGAGCGCAGGTCTAAAAGGCGCGCCGCCGTTAAATAAATCAATCAGGCCCGGAATCGAAGAAATATGATTAAAAAGTAAACGGTCGGTCGGTTGATCGGATACCAAAAGTGGCCATGCGTGTCATGCGTGTGTTTGTTTGGGGCTAAACCTTCCCCAGACTGGACCGTAAATCGCACACCAAATGTCGCCTAATTGCACATTCGTCGATGGCGGCCACTCCGAGGGAAAAGAATTAATGCAGCAATATAATACAAATGTGCGGCGGCCATCGTTACGCGGATGGGTTTCTGTTCGCATAAGTGATCCCGCAAAGTGTGTCATTAACTCTGACTGGCGCGAGCAGCAGAAAATTAATGAAACTTGACCATAACACGACGTCGGGTGTTGGTAACTCACCGAAAACGGATCTTTTCCATTAATAATAATTGCACATAATTTATAGAAACACTCTGGCCGGGAAGGTGATGCGTGAATGCACAAAAGGGAATCTGTATCCTGATGGGGCACCACGCCATGACCACGCCAGGGGATTGATCGGAAGATTCCGCCGCAAGCGACAGGTTAAATGAAGCGTGCATCATATTCATCCTGCTTCCTCTCTCTCTCTCTCTGTCTCTCTCTTTGCGTGACATTCGTGGACCGTGACCTACCGGGTCACACATTGGACCGCGAGGGCCATAAGTTCATCGATGCAGCTGCTGCTGCACCCAGCACCCGTCACAGGAGTCACACAAATAGCAACAAGCTGCCTGGCTGTCGATGGCGCACTCCTGGCGCGTCACTGTCACTCCACCGCCCGAAAAGAATCGTGAATAAAAAATCAGATAAAATTAATAATCACGTAATTTAGCGGGAATCACGCGGGTTTTTTCTTCATTTGTTCTCTTCTTCAACTTTCGACCACCGCCACGCCACGCCGGGAATGAATGCGCCACCATCAACCATTTGTCGTCTGCCCAGCGGACGCCACTGGCGACGCCACTGCCACCACCACAGCGACTCATATTTCTCTTTTATTATGCACTCTGGATGCAATTATTGTGCGCATTAAAGCATATTTATAATATTGAGTGCAGCAGGTTCGGTGCGTCGGTAGCAAATCGTCCTCACATCACATCGTCTGACGCGCCGTCACCCTCCCGGCTGGAGTGAGTGAGAGCATAAATTCGCGCGACAGACATTCGGCTACGCTCCGGACGTTGGCCGACGCTGGCGAAAGTGTCACACCAGTTCCGATTTCCGAGCCGAAATGGCAGGTTCGGTAATGGCATGTTTCAACCCCCATAATGATGATCGTTCAACCAGCTCGACGACACGACACGATCGTGTGGCATCAACCATCGCGACCAACAGCGTATAATGGTCACGCGGGCCCACCACTGTCCATCATTTTTCATCCCTTCAAAATCTGTCACATTGGGAGGGATCGTAAATGATTTTTTTTTTTTGGGACAGCCTGGCATTGGCAAGTGAGGAACGATGAATTCGCGATTCACGATTCGTGACATCGACAGCAAATCGGTTTAATCGGGGCTTTGCTCGGTTGTGGAATGGAGCCATAAAGTTGTTTAGTTTAGTAGCAAACAGTGGGGCTTAGTACGGTTTACCTTGGGTATCGTAAGCCTCTCCGAGATGCTGCACGCCACTAATCATCATTGCACTGAATGGTGATGGCGGGACGGAGAAGGTTAAGACAGTAAATCGGATTTAAAAATGAGCTCATTTCGATCTATTGCGACGTTCTTAAGGTGCAACGAAGTGGATAAAATGCAAAAAACGATTTAAAATGTTTAAAAGGAATCTAAAATTCTATTTAAAGACTTCTCCTTCTTACATATTAGCAATATAGTTGAGTTTTATATGTTACTCTTTAGTATAATTAAACTCTCTGCTAATGTAGATCATGTTGCAGCCTGATTTCGTGATTAATTTGTACTGGAACCAGACAGACAATATTACCTTCCATATTTGGTAACAATTTGTAAGAACGCTGTCCAACGCCGATACAGTAATTAAACAGTATTGAAATGTACTGTATAATTCATCAATATTCCATCTAGGAATGGTACATTCGACCATCTGGCAACTTTTGCAAAATAATTGGCATCCAGTGGCCACCCCCGGGCGGGCGTTTAAAAGACCTGTCCGTCCTACCTATACGGTGGCCCGTACGGCCGGTAAGATAAAGAACAAAACAGCCACACGAAATGCTTAACATAAATCATATCACGTTTAACAGTCAATTAAATGTCATGCCAGCAATTAAGCGCCACTGTTTCCCGGGGCCCTCGACCGATCGTTTAGCGTATCTCAGACGCATACAGAGCGGTCCAAAACTTGTTTATCAAAGTGTCGACCCTGCCATTTCGGGCGAGCGGATCGCTTTTTGGGGACTTCCATTCCCGGGGCATTGCGACTTCCCGAAATTCGATCCACGACCACGAAGAGGACGACGACGACGCGATGCAGAAGGCATTAAGCGAATGAAAGGGACACTGGAGTGTCCTACCGACCGTGAATGCACAGACGGACGGTGGGTACCCTAAAGAGTTGCGACAAGGCTTTGTCAGCTTAATGGTCACTCGCTGCGATATCGACACATGGACACGACACAAGCGCCAATTCTATCCACGTCGAGCTGAGCTGATCCTTTGCGCGGCCCTCTCGCCTGGTCAGCCCTCGCATTCCGACGCCGCAATAATCGTGACACCGTGGCCGTGGCTATCCAGCTGTCAATCATAAAAGTGCAAAGCGCAAGTGCAGCAGGGTGCAGCTTCTGATCCGAGAACCGCGTGCTCCGGCTTGTCGTGTGACCCACCGGCCTGGGCTGTCGGTGCGATTCTGTCTGCGCTCAAGTGTGATTGGCTCGGAATCACTCGGAGCGCCAGCACACCGGATTCAAACCGGATTGTGCCCCAGTGCCATCGCTCTTAAGCGAAGAGGGACACCAGCACTGGCGCCGAAGGGTGCTGATTAGTTTGGCCTGGAAAAACGCAAAAAACACGAATCACGAGCGCAAAAAAAAAATGGAAGAAAATCTCTCGGAATGTAACGATCGTTGGAATGTGTACAACCGTGCCCGAGCGAACAAGATCCTCCCGTGCCGCTCTAGCAGCAGAAGCAGTAAAATGTAGAAAAAAATGAATCTTTCCTCGATCCGGCTGCTGTTGCTCGTCCGGTCGTCGAAGCGAGGAGGCTTATCGATGCGGACCAACATATTAATCGAAATTATAAATTGATTTATTTACAACTTTATTGTATCTAATTAGAAAATGAAACCAGTTTGAGCCGTCGGTCGTGAGTGCGAGGCCACTGAAGCAACTACACATTAGAGAAAAAAAAGAAGTGAGGATTGCAAATGAATGCAGAAAGAAAATGGCGACAAACGGAACCACTTTCCTTGCAATGGCGATGCACAGATAGCAATTCAACATCATAATACTGAACGCATACCGGTTTAGGGTCGGTTGTTGATCGAGCATCTTTAGGTAGGTTATATGGTGAGATAGGAAAAAACGTTCAACAAGAAGCTTCAGTTGCATAAACATGTCCAGGAAGGGAAAAAAATGGTAGGATGTGGCCGTTTCAATTACCGGAACACATTACACGCAATTTCCAATTGATTATGAAGCTGCTACTAATTGCAGCACTCCGTGGAATCACTCGGAACTACAAACCTACTTAATTCTCGAATGAAAGACGAACGCAGCAAGCTAGGACTTTTGTTGAAATAAATCGTAGTAACCTATGCACGCCATGAACAATTATTCGATTTCCAACTACACTGCTGCACGGGTGCATTTCAAAGCTCCACTGGTATTTATAAACATGGCATGTTAACAGTTTTATTGAAATTCAACCAGCTCCAACTCTAACAAGCTACGTCTCCGAGTGAGTATCCCGAACACGCTCCTTCACGATTCCCAACGATAAGCTGCTTGACGTCATGGCAGGAGCAAACCAGTCATCGATCGCGGGTGCCTTTCCACTCTCGAATCGAGGGTTAAACTCACGAAATCAAATGCACCGCAGGCAGGTGCCCCGTGCCACGAGGTTGACCCACAAAATCGGATCTGAAGTGCAGTGCCGACACCTCGGCGCGTTCATCCAGCGTGTGCGCCGTGGCCCCCCCATAGTCTCTCTCACGCCAAAAACGGCACACTCTCTCCACCTCCTGGCCCCTTTCATCCAGGTGACAAGGTGACGTTGAACCGCTGAATTGTGTCTCGGTTCGTGGTTAAAAATAGTCACCAACCTACCTACAAGCGTCGCGAAGGCGAGAAGCAACCAACGACGACGACGACGACATGCGGTGTCGCGACATTACAACATCGAAGATCCGCCGGAGACGGAGTGGAGGAGAGGCCGAGCGTAAATGTTGTGAAAAATGAGTTCGTTGCATTGTTGTTTAGCGCATCGAGTGTGGCGCCCCGCCTGATGGTTGGTGACGTTTCGAGTTTCGAGCGTTTGAGATTAGGACGTCCCGGTTGGATTCATTCGTTTGAGCGTGAAAAGACGCCGAGAATCGAGGAGGCTATGGGTGGAAGAACCGAAAGACGTAGAATGGCTGTTTTGATTGAGCGAATCACAAACAGAGAGTCGTTTTGAGGAGCAGCAGCAGAAGCACAACAACCTTGACCCACCTAATGGTAGCGGATCGAGAAGGTAGCTTACGGCCACAGATTGGAGCTGACAGACGTGATACTGGCGTCTCACTGGCCCACTGGGATGTCATGTCAAGTGGACATTATCGTAAGATAATGTCATCAGCAGTCGCTCCGATGTGAAGGACGTTCTAAGCTCCCTGG
>NC_064877.1:79810646-79820646 GCF_943734665.1 Anopheles aquasalis
GGTGCACCGGTGTAGATTGACCGTCATAGCCTGTTGTCCAGCGCATCGGCATCGGCAAGGGAATGCAAAGGGGGCCCTTCTCTCCATCATCGCGCGCGGGCTGTAAAACATGCTCGCTGCCTGACTTGCCCGGCGAGCATATGCCATGCGGTGGTACGTGGCCACTTCAACAGCAGCAGTAGCAGTAGCAAAAGCAAACATTCCAGTAGCGCCAGAGACGTCAATCTTGTGGCTCACAAGCGGTACACACCGTGTGCCATCGAAGCGATAAAAGTGTTCGTCTTATGGTGGTCTGGATGTTGTTGTTGATGATGATGATGATGATGATGATGGTGAGGATGATGGAAATTATGATCGTCATGATAAGGGAGTCCTGGCCACTCCAAGTGCAAAAAAGGGGGTCACAACAGCAGCTCAGTACAAGTGCATCACACTCTCCAAGCGACTGCAAGCCTCAAAAGTGTGTTAAACCCAAACACGTCGTGCATTCCCTTTGAAGGTGTAAACGTTGGTTGGTAAAAAAAAATCCGAAAATGACACCGAAACCGAAAAACCCACCGCTTACCACCTGGTGATAGTGTAAAAACTGAAAAACGCATCTCGTGTACGAACCGGTGCATAACGGAAGCATGAATACTCCAGGCAAAAAAGAACCAAAGAACGTCCAGGAACAAAAACATCCACGTTATGAAAAGCGATGCGATATGCAACCATCGACATGGAGCCAACACTGCGCAGCAGAAGAAGAAGAAAGAAAGGAAACGAATTTTCACACAAAACTTTGTCACTTTTAAACCAGTGTGTGGCGAAAGTGCTTTGCGGTTCCCCCTCCGGTGGTCATGATGTGGATTTTCATCCGGAAGGCACGGACGGTCGGACGGACGGAACAGAACTCCAGGGACTCCGGAGCCACGTAGTTTCTCTCATTTCCATCGAATGGATTTTCCTCCTGGTCCTTGGCCGGCTCGAAAAGCTTAAAGCTCGAAATCTAATTTTGAGTCTACACTTCTTTTTACGAGCGTCGCTGCTGAACGCGTTTCACGAGTTTTTCCTTTCGTCGACTCACGTAAACCCCGATTTTCGAGTGGCTCGAGCCCCACCGACTGGACATCGCATCTGGTGAGCGCACACATGGACCATGCGGTGTGGGGGGGAAGGGGTTTTCGGGTTCTCGGTCGTACATGGTCATGATCCACTCGCTACTGGGCACCGCACAAGCACACACGGGGCTGTACATTACATTGTTTTATGTTTTCCACCAAAAGCACACATGGCCCTGGTTTTGTCCCTTTTGGGGATTGCTGCTGCTGGTTGGTCCACCCATTTTTGGACCACGGATGACGTAGGAAGCAAAAGTTTAATTGGCTTCATAAAGCTCAGCCTTTAAGCGGCGGATTTTGTGGCGGGGTGTGATATTAAATTCATCCACTTTACGCGAATGCAGCTCGCGCGATGCAACCGCACACTATGCACCATCTGGGGTGTAAAAATGTGATACTCGGAAGTGAGGATTAAAGTGAATGCACCAAGAGTGGTTGATAAACATAGCAAGGTATCTCGCTTTGGTTCACAAAATGGTTTCTGGTAACTCTC
Source organism: Anopheles aquasalis (assembly GCF_943734665.1). Lineage (NCBI taxonomy): Eukaryota > Metazoa > Arthropoda > Insecta > Diptera > Culicidae > Anopheles > Anopheles aquasalis. Next base: position 79,812,240 of record NC_064877.1, read on the forward strand.
AATAAAAAACTCCAGCAAGCCTAAAAGAAACCGATGCTCAAACATCGATGGCAAATCGACTGTTTCATAAATAATGCCACTATAGACACTGGCCAGAAGGTTAAAGGCAATATTGAATCCGCTACCGTATCCGGTAGCCAGCGTCTAACGATATGCCTGGCCGCACACAGAGCAAACCATAGAGCAGCAGAGCCCTTCAATCGATCGTTGGTAATCATTCAACATTACTGTCACCATAAACAAACCGATGGACCGACCGAGCGACCGCCGGTATGCCGCACAATTCCGCACGATCCACACGATGGTCAATGATCAATCGACGGCCAGGCAGGCAGGGAAATCAGCGGCATGAATGTTTGCTAAAGCAGTAGCAGCACCACACAGCGACCGACAATCGGGACACAAAAGTTTCACGAATCACGATTCATCCGACCAGACCCCGGCCGCCGGCCATATTCCGATATCGACGGGCATTAGGAATTTATTTATGGCCCAATCTGTTTCCCATATCGTAAAAATTTATCCAACGTACCGTCTTACCGAGGGGCCCAGGCTTGGCTTGGCCTGGAAGGTCTAGCGAAGGATTTGCTGCTTTTCGTTTTCGTTTCCTCATCTTCAGCAACCTCGGCCCCTAGACCCCTAGACACCAACACTGACAGTGGATCGTGGAGCTGGATCTGAGGCTGAGCCTTTTATGGAGTAGTTTCTGGGCTGGCACACGGTCCGTTCCGATGGATCCTACGGCACCAGCGGTGGCACCAGCACGCCACCGGAATCGTAATAATGGATCTTTAATGCGACGGTGTCAAGATAAATAGAGACAGAGAGCGAGACGAGAAAGAGAGATGGTAAAAACCGAACCCAGACCATGCCATCGCAGGGTGAAAAACAATCGAAACACCACCGAGCCCGCCTGAGTGACCGAGTTTGGGGGAAGGGGGGGGGGGGGGGTCTCGGTGAGCCAGCCAGCCGGTGCATTGTAATGCTTATGCGCTTTAATGCTCTCGGGGCTTCTTGATCAATCTTGATTCGCGCGTCGCGAACCGCCATCGCCTTTTGTCACCGACACCATTTTGCTGTTTGTCTGCTGCAGCAGCAGCTGCTGCAGCTACGGTTCTGTGTCGTGACCCCCAAGCTCACCCTTCGAGAGTGTTAAAAATGCACCCTTAAATAATTGACAGGACGCCATTTTTACGAGCGAACCACGAGTGGACACGCGGATCTGTCTCCTGGTCGCTCTGGAGTGCATGCCTTTATGCATTATGTGCATCAGCAAACCGTGCTCGTGATGGTCGGTTCACAAAGGGGGAACCCCCGAAGTGTATTATCACGCCGAGATGGCTCGCAGATAATGCTCCCGGCAACCGCGTGATTGAGCTGTGCTCCAGTTGATTTTATGTTTCTTCATTCACTCTTTATCCATTTTTTTTTTGTTGTTGTGGTGGCCATTGCGGCGAGAGATCCACAGTAAGTGAATAATATTGTCAGAAAACGTCAATTACATCGTGACCCAGAGGGAAAACGGGACCTTGGGTGTTATGTGGCCACCATGGCTACGGTACGCTCGTTCGCTTGCAAAAAAAACCTTTTTTATAATCACGCCACGGATGTTGGGTCCGGAATTTTACCTTTGTATCGCAGCCATTGCGGTCTGTAGGCCTCGATCACGTGACAGGCATGGTTTGATGCCTTTTAAGCCCCCTGGATCATGCATTTCATGCACACAGATGCCGATGATTTGCGAGATTATTTTTAAACTTCCTTTTAACACTCTCCACCCATTTGGTTGGCAAGCGCCCTTGCCCTTTTTGATAGCTGCTGCCTCATCCTGTCAGTTACTCCGTGATGCCATGCGACCAACGATCGGGCAAGTGTGCAAGGAATGAAGATGGAGATGTTAAATTTGCTTGCTGGTTGCTCGCTGGAACGGTGGTTATGGTGTGTTGGCGGCCAACAAACATGCCCACCAACGTGCAACAGTTTGTGGCGCAACGATTGTGACGCAAAAAAGCGAACCCAACACAGGAATCCACAAGGGAAATGCCAACAAACGTTGCGAACGGAATCTTGGACCAGAAGGAGCGACGCCAGGCACGTCAAGAGGCATCGCATTTCAAAGAAAAATCCTTATTGTATTCGTTTGATTCCATTCCCTTCCTGGTGGTCCAAGGTTTCTGGTGCTGCAGTGTGCAGGAAGTGAGTCGACAGTTTCTTCTTTTTTTCTTTCGGTATCCGCACGGAACACCAGCCGATGGCAACTGTTGCTTGGGTGTGCATCCGGTAAAAGGATGCGCCCATCATCTCATACGACACTGGTTGCTGATGGCAGACAAGCAAATGGAAACAACACTTGCATTCATGTGTCGCTGAAAGCTGTCATGCTCCCGTCCTGTGTCGCCCTGGGGACACTGGAAGCAAATAGACACCAAGGAGGAACGGAGTGACGACAAAAAGAAACGCTAGCCATCGCTGGGGCTAATGCAAAGAGAATGTGCTGGACGTGATGTTAAAACGTTTTCTGTACAATCTCGTCGTGACTGTGCCTTCAGAAAGGACAATATTATGGGCATAAGCTTAGGGCATTGAGTAAACTATCCATTTATGAATATATTCTATTCCGTAATGAATGGTGCTGATGCTTGGCATGACGGGAAGGAAGTGATTCCTTCATCACGCTGGCTGCATTTGCAAACAATCTTTCAACCATCAATGCTCTGCTTGTGAGACGGTCTATGGAAGTGCTCGAAGAAGAACATGGATGCAACAGATAGCCACAGAGTGTCCTCCAAGGCAGCATCTCTCGTGGGGCTATCATGCTTCACGAAGCGTAGAGCAAGTCGTGTTGGACACTCACTCCCAGTTCGCTCACTCGCTCGCCTGATTATGATCAGCCGTTGATCACCGACATCATCATCATCATCTAGACGCGTCACGACCATAATCACGTCGGACGAATCTGGTATTACGTTGCGGGCACACACTAAAGTGGTAATGCTAGAGGCACCGACGGACAGCAGCTCGAGCAGCACTAGGCCCCAGCAACCCGTCGGGGCCTGCGGCACCGACCGTCGTCCCTCGACGGCTCGACATAATGAGCTAAGTGCAATCAATAATAAAGCTCGCCTGGCACGATTATTGACACATCGCCGCGGCCATGCAGTCGGTGTGTCGAGGCAAAGAGAGGTGGAAAAACTGGAAATCCTGGCTATTCCGCATCCGACACACCAGTTGCTGAGCCTGTTTTTGTCCCGTGGGATGGTCCGCAGCCGAATAGGATGGACGTTGTTGGCGTGGCGTTGGCCGGGTCGAGTTTGCCGAGCAGGCCTAGAGTCACACTTGTTGGACCGATAATGAGAGCGCTCATAAGCCCCACTTTGGATGCATGATGTGTGAACATCGGTGTGGTTGTGGTGCGGCGCGAAACCTCCCCTCCCCACCGGAGAAGCATTAGATAAGTGCATGGACCGGGGGCCCTCGTGCCCTCCGCTGGCCTCCGCCTGAATATGGGATTGTGTGGTAAACGACTGTAATTGAGGTAAATGGACCGTGGCACCGGAGCAGCCATTTTACGACTTTTTAATGCCACCACCAGCAACTACTGCTAGTGCACGTTGCAGGTGCATCTGAAGACGATCGATCGGTGGTGAGGATTGAGACGGTTTTTTTTCCCTCCTCTCCTAAGCACCGGATCGTGGTTCGTGGTGGTCTCGAACTCACTGAGCTTCCCCACCTGAGGTTTGGTGTCCGGTTGATGGCTCGAGCAACATGTTTTACTCCGATCGGTCCCCCCTTTTTGGGGCGTAATTAAAGTGCGCTCATTGGTTGGCTCTCCGTTCGCTCGCACGGCGTGCAATCTGCCAAACGCTAATGGAACATGTTAGGGATGCTATAAATTTCATTTCCAGTGCGAGAGGGGCAGGTTTGTAAGCCGATATGACGGCTGGTGGTGGACCGGTTTCGATTCGGTTTAGTTCTATAATTCCATAACGTGATCATTTTTCTAATGTTTAATTATCGATACCTCAGCTCCTACTAGAGCAGCTCTCATGCGGTCCTTCATTTGGGCATCATAACGCAATGACTGCAATCGTTGCATCGTCAAGTGAGTAGGCTGTGTTTGGTTAAAAAACATAAACCCAATTCAATCTCCAATTAGATCAAATATTCAACAGAAATATCCTTCTGCCAATTAGCAAGTCCACCTACTGGGACAACTTTTGTGTGGTATCAGCATCTGTTCAAGGTGCCATAAAACATCTTACAACACCGCACGAACAGCATAATCGATTTCCAAGTTCCTTCACGTGAAGTATAAAGCGAATTACGCCAACCCATTGACAGTTTGCCGCGGGCAACGCTGTGATCGAAACTTTTGTCGCGACACTTTCGTCGCCCAATTTCGTCCACTTTCTGGCTGCTGTTTGCGGGCAGAGAAAGCCATTTACGCTCCTTTTTCACGTTCTCTCTCGTGTACGTTGGTGACAATTTTGGAAAAGGTTACAGAACATTTCTCGACCGAATTGTGAATTTTCTTTTCACCATTTCTTCAGCAAAAAGTAATTTTAAAGTCGTGCAAAGAATTTCCAGTCACTGCTTTCCATTTTAGACTCCCTTTTTTCTACTTCTATTTTTTGTACTAATAAATACGTTATAAAACGTGCGCCTAAAGTCCAATAGAACCATCACAAAAGCATGTCTTCATCATGTTGGCGCGCATTCCCGCGTTCTAAATGCTGGCGTAATTAGCATCCCTCCACCAGGCGTCAGCCTATTACAATTTGAGTCTATTCTTAAAAATCGCCAAGAGCGACCAACCAAAAGGAACGAACCTGGGACGATAGCATGCCTTGCTGCCGCCCGAACGAATCTCACTCATCATCTACTTTCACCCCGTTCGCGGCGGCGGCAGCGGCGGGGGAGCATAAGTTCATCTTTCTCCGACGTAATTAAAGTTGAATCTTCACAGCGCCGCTAATTTATAGTTTTTCTTTGGTCTATAAATACGCGACCCTTGGCTTTGGCGTGGATGGTTGCCGCTGACTGGCGGTGGTAGAAGAGTGGAGGCGAAAAAAAAACAATCTAAACCACTAGCACCAAAGCAGCAGACTCTTCGAACGGTTTCAAACCTTCGCGCGAGAGAGACCGGCGTCCACTATTACACTGGGCCCCCCTCGATGGGAAAATTCATTTAAAAGCGGAGGGAAAACGCGAAACAGAACAAAACACAGAACCACGTGGGGCGGTCCGTAATCGTAGCGAATGGAAACAAAAAAAAGAAGCAGACGTTCAAGGTAAATCGCAGCAAACGAGTGAAACTAAACGACCAATGCAGACCATGGCAACCAAAGCAACCAGAGCGTCCAATGCGAACCACAAACGGTGAGCAAAAATGTGAACATTATTGTCCTTCTCCACCTCTCTCTCTGGTAGTCTGGTTAGCCCAGGGAGAGACCTGACCAGGACACGCCGTTCGCCAGTGATCCACTGATTTATGCCAACCTTCACTACCCGCTCCCGTGGTCTCCGGGTTTTCTACGGGCGGTACTACGCTTTCCCGTTGTTCTGTTGATTTAGCGTGGTTTCCCCATGATTCAATCATCTTTCCGGTGGCGATCCGGGCAGCGGCCGCTTGTTTGCAAGCAGTGAGGCGACGGATTAAGAAGGAAAGATCAACACAAAAACCCCGCCAACCGCAAGGGACGATGAGGCGGTGAGGGTTCGCACACAGCCCCTACCTCGGTACTACGGAAGCACTTCATCATGAGCATTTGAGTCGACGAGGAAGGGTGGTGTGTCTTTTGGAACACAATTTCACTTTACCGTCCGGGTATTAATTTAGCTTTACAAGCGACTTGATTCGATATTTTAGTGTCACGATCGTAAATTGCAGAGAGTTATCGTAAAAATGCACTCTTGTTTTCCCGACCAACCAAAGCAAAACCGAGTCGCTTTTCCCTCGGTACGCTTTTATTGGCGTTTCGGTGCTTGCGATGAAGTGGCACAAGATGGTCGTCGAAGGGTTGCGAAAGAACGCGTAAATCATTTCAGCACCAGCGTCGTCGCTGTTATGACACCGCTGCTTGTAAAGTATTTCATCCAACTAATCCGCTTGATGCACTGATGGTTTAAAGTAACCGAGATGCACTTTGAAATGATTGGTTGGACCTCAAACCAGCGATCGACAGTGAATTGTGGTGACACTGATTTATGTTGCGTAAACATAAGAACTTCAAACGACGCCACACAAAGTGATAAGAACTATTCTTATAATGTTCTGCAACCATAAAACAACCACGGTACGTTAAACAAATGCCCGGAATTGGAACTTCTCTCGCTCTCTCTCTCTCTCTCTCTCTCTGAATTGCCACCGAAAACATTCTTCTTCTCCAAAAACCTAAGCTCCCGGTATCGTTAAATGAGCCATTCTTCCTCGCTTTACATTGAAATGGATTGAATGTCTTCCTTCCACTAGTGCGAGTAGACTACAATGTTGCGCTTATGCATAATGCAGCATCAGCACCACGGCGCGCTGCTTGCCGATAAATTTCCATCCAGCGCGATATGTGGTACGAGGCAACATTCTTCTTCGATGCTTGTTTTGCAACCACCCCCCCCCAGTGCCTCCCTTGGGTTGGGAGAAATTAAAATTCTTCGCACTTTGAGATTTTCATCTCGCACTCCACTGTTTATGCCGCTGCCGCCCGAAAATGGTCGTAAAATTCGAGATTCCACATAGTTGCGGTCGCTAGTGCTAGTGGCTTGACTACCGATGGTGCTGCTGCTGCTGTTGGTGATGTGGTGGGCGCGCGAGCATCGTTTTGAGCTCCACTCCGACTTTCAGTCTCGTCAAAACAGCGTTTGAATATTTTCGCTTTTATCGTCCTCTCGAGCAGCCTTCGGAGCTGGAATGTAATGGCAGTAGTCACTGCTCGCTATCGGATCCAGGAAAATGAATTCCTTCCAGTCCAGGGGCTAGGACCGCACCGAAAAACATAAACGTGTGCCGTCCCTCCCTCCTCATTGGGGTTTGGTTGATCGTTTTCAATGAGCCCGGTGAAGTAATTAATTTTGCCAACAGCAAACGCACAGCATTGTGGCACATAACGGTGACCTCTCTCTCTCTCTCTCTCTTCTCTCGGGAGTGCTACTAGAAACTGTCAGCTACTGGTGTTCCTGCTCGCGAGTGGCCAGCAAGGTCGGTTAATTTTAAAACAAACATAATCGATCTACATCGCACACAGCAGTAGCAGCAGCCAAAAAGCGACCATCGTTTGCAACGAGCGGAACGTCTGCGTGGCTGATAGATCATCCGGTTTGCCGTTGCTGCTGGTGCTGCTGCCTTTGCCTCCTCATTACTAGCAGTGGCCAGTGGCAGTGGGTCGTAAATTTTCCATTTTCCATTATACTCATCGTTTGGCGTCGAGATTCGAAGGACGAGCAACCGGGGGCCGGTGGAGAAGTAAGCCACACGAAACAAGGGATTGCCAACACCGGGAACCGGGGCTATACGGAGTCGATGCTTCCACTGTGCACTCCACTCTGGCTCGCTAATGCAGCGAGGGAAATGAACGCATTATTCATACCATCCAAGCAGCCAAGTGGTGTTGGTTCGCGTGTTCCACTGCTCTCCGTCCCGCGGTCCCTCGGATCGGCCAATGCCTTGACAATGAAAAGCGATGACGTTCGCGAAAACTGCGTCTGCATTGGCAACGGTGAAACAACACACTCGCTGCCTTCAGGTGCGACCGCACGAGAATGGCTGCTGTTGCTGCTGCATCCGATCGGTCCGAAAAGGAAGGAGAACAGTCGCTCCTCCGTCCGTACATCCGAGATGTGGCATGTTTTTACAAACCGACCGCTGCACTACTGCCAGCCACTCCTCCATGCTGGCTTGTTAATGCCGGGAACTGGTAAATTGAAACATCTGGTACGGTCCTCGGTCTGCTAGTGGGCAAGATTCCGCTGCAGTTCTGCCTTCTACGCGTGGAATGCATGCGCACTCTGGTTCAACTCTGGTGGAAAGAAAATAAACAGCCAGATAATTCGCTCTACTCGCGAGTTTCTAGTGCAACCAGAGCTCTTGCAGAAAAGATGACCTTTACCTGGTTGTCGATGACGCATCAAGTGGCCAATCAAGGTTCACGTCTGGCTGGAGTGTCTATTGTTTCAGGTCAAAATGTCACAATCACTTCAGCAAAACTAACTAAACGGAGTAGAGAGCAAAGGTTGCTTAGTGCAAGTCAGTAGAATGACAAACAGAAAGCGCACAGCGCACTCTGCGATTTGTCACCAGCGGCGACGGATCAGCAGCATTGCATCACGCCAAAGGTGCGCCACGCACAGGCACAGGCCCCGATGGAATCATCTTTGTGGCTCTGGCACTCCTTTCGCTGGCATCATTTGTGAT
>NC_064877.1:79825646-79838146 GCF_943734665.1 Anopheles aquasalis
CCATTCTGATGTCGCCACGCTGATGGTTGTGTTTGTTTTTGATAGTTGGGGATCACATTCATTTCCCTCGGCTCTTTGTTTTTCGCCGCCATTTCTCTCTCTCTCTCTCGCTTTCTTGGATGCTTTGGCTGGCATCCTGTGGCATTGGTGAGCTATCGCATCATTGTCCTATTTTACGCCAGTCCTCATCGCCGACCAATCGAAGGAGCCGATGCCCATTACACATGCATTTGTTTCCCTCTTTTGCGGCCCAGTTGCGGACCACAGTAGGCGACACAACGGGGCAAGTGAACGGAAAAGTGGACTTTAGCCAGACCATCGATGATGCCGGTAAGAAGTGGGCCAGTGGGCTGGCAGGAAAGATGACGACAGAACAAACTGTGGACGCCGTTTTTCCGGATGGATGACAAAGTTCTCCTGGACAAGGAGATGGTCGTCGTCCGTGTGTTGTTCCTCTGACTTTCTTCATTTACTAACGGGACGTGCTTGTTCCTATGCTGGAATCTGGGCCAAAAAGGCTCGGGCGCATCAATATCCAGTCCAGTCCAAGCAGTGCAACTGATCTGGGGGCCGTAATCGTGTCTAACCAGACTCGCTGTGCAAGCAAACGGACATCAGAAAAGGGACACTTAGAACCGAGAACGTGGTGCCGATCAAACGATACAAGCGAACGCAAAACAATATTCATTCCCTATGCCCCGGGACCGGCACGAATCAATAGGTACAGCGTAGTGGCCAAGTACGAGTAACCCACTTTCGACGAGGATCTCGATTCTCGATGACGGGACCTTTTCTACGGTACTTCCATTCCCCACGACGCGCCAAAGCTCGATGTTTCGGTAACTTTGGCCACAGAAGATCAGAGGAACCGAGTGTGGGCGATCGACGTGCAGCAAAGTTGTTCCATCGATGGTGGTGTACGTGCCCTCTTACGGTACCGACGATATGGAAGCGATAAATAGATATCGAGCTAACGTTGTTTGGTAACGAGAGCATAAACAACGAGGAGAGCGCACGAGATGCCAAGGAGGGGCTCGCTCGGTACCGAAAAAGGACCAACGAGAAGTTGTATCGTCGTTCGGCAAACACTTGATGGTCGATGGTTGGAAGGATCCACGAAAGCGTATGGATTCGGTAATTGAGTCGTTAGTACAGAGCGATCCAGACTGCTTACTCCTTCCTATTGGTTCCTTCGTTCGTCGTTCGAGTCCTGCAGCGCAAGGATTTGTCGGAGGTTAATAAGATAATTAATAAATATTGCTAACGCGAGGACTTTGGTCTTTCGTGTGGCCTTTTTTTCGTTCTTTGATGGTATTGATTGTGCTCGATGTTTGGTTTGGTTTCAATAGACGATGAGGTTAGAGGGTTTTGAGGTCTTGATTGTAATTAAAACTTCTCCCTTTTCGGTGTCTGCCTCAATTTGTTTCATCTCGCCTATTTAAATAACAATTGAAACAATAATCGTACAGCGTATTGTGGGCACCTCAACAGCTACTGCAGCAACCTCGAATGGAATGAAGGAAATTTACTCGATTATACGAGATATTTAGCATCTCAATTATGGTTCACTTTGGGGTGTCGTACGCCCCAACAGGGCGCATTAAAAAGGGTCCATAATTAGTGGTAAACGATGGTGGTTTTACCGTCCCGCTATGCTTCATCTTCTTTAGCGGAACCATCATCCGGTTTACTGACGCACACAAACCAAGCCACCATTCAGGCCTTTTTGACGCTTCGGACCCAGGGCGCTGGCGACTGGCGGTGATCCATAAAAGCGACGGTGGCTGACAAATTCGAGCATCATAAAACCACAAGACAACGCGCTCGCGCGCCTTCCGGACACCTCATTCCATGGGGCGGTGGCAGAGAATATGGCCCTTTAATTACAATCCCAAAGTTCCCTTTGCTAGAACGAGGCGGTAGTCACATGGTATGCCTTCTCATCTCTTCATTTCCGCCTTTCTTTGGCTACTGAGTTCGTAACAAAATAAAAAAATAAAATGCGGAAAGAAAAATGGATGATTCTCTTTGAAGGCTCGGGTTCCCTTTTGCGTGTGCGATCACTTCAACCATTCCGGCACCGACACCGACAACCGGAAAAACCTTTTTTCCAACCATTAAAAACGAAGGCTTCCGTATGGAGGGAATCACGCGAAAAAAAAAACAGGGGAACTTCGCGTTCCACATGCCGGCCCTTGCTTTAAAGGAAATAGACACTAACTGGAGCAGATGAAGCGAAACCGTCCGTGCGCTATCATCCAACACAACCAACACGCTCAACGTATCGTGGTTCTTTGGAGGTTCTGGCGGGACTTTTGGAGGAGTTTCATAACCGTAAACGAGCGGAAAAGGTTGGTCACAAGGTGATGCATAATTTAGGATGGATGTGTTCTAGGAAAAGCGTGCCGTCGTTTTCCAAGTCGTGCACTAGTTCGTGGCACATGTTTATGAAGTTTAATTGGATGCTAATGGATCCTATCAACGCAACCCTGCGACTTAAACGGTACGGAGTATCTATCACGATATAAAGAGGGGGTTGTTAAGGATCTTGACGCTGTTTTTTTCCCCCCCACTCATATGAGGTTAATGCTGTGGGTCTGTTTAGTGTCAGTAGGCGGTTGGATTAGAGACATAGGCTTACCGTCTGATGCTCGCTTTTCGATGGTGTAATTTGATTTCTCTGCACGTTATCTCGAACCACTTTCTAACGTTTAACTATCTCTGGCGCTTGCTGTCACGTTCTCGCGTTTCATTCATCCAATTTGTTTAACAATTTATCTTCATTTGTTTCACCATTTCACTGTGACTTGCTTCACTGATTTCCACACTGTCACGAGCACCTTTTCTTTCTCGTCAGATTTGCACCAAACACTTGTTAAAAGCACATGTCAGTATCGCAAAACGAACACATTGAACAGGACAATCACTGGATTGCTGCAATTTTTCTGCGCACTAAACTCACTTAAACTCCATTTTTCGTTTCGTGCACTTTTTATTTAATACAGATTTCAGTTAAGAAGTTACGAATCTTCTTCTGCAACGAATAAAAAGGGAACGAAAAACGAAAACGATAAGAAATTCAGTCTGCACGCGCGCGTGACCTCGCCAACTCTGCAACTTCATCTCTTCATTAAGCATTCGCGCCGCCGGTAGCGAGTGACACGCGAACCGCGGACGCAGATTGTCGGTTGGGTTTGGGGCCCGTGCATAAATTTATGCATAATTATGAGACAGAGGGTGCTGCTGCTGCCCGTGGGCTCACACTGCACCAGTGCACGCGAACATCTTTCATGTTTCCCTTCATATTTCGTCTACCTTCACTCGTACATCTTCCCATCTCGTGATCGCATCGCTCGGTGTACAGGGGCCGCCGACAGATTATTGATGACTTCGGGTGGCACATTCATTTACGATTCAAACATCTTCAACAGCAGCGAAAAAAAATGGTGCAGGGCGGGAGGGCGCTACAACCGGGAGCATCACCAAAAGCGGACCGCGCAACGCGAACGATGTCGGACGAAACGATGTACGATCGGATTTCTGGCGGTTGGAAATTTATTTATTTATAAATCTTCCCTCACACCCCCAGCCGGGGGGGGATGGGGGTGGACAGTGGCAATGCAATGCATGATGATCCGGGACCTGGAGTTGTCTCGCGTGCGATAAGACTCGCTGACGCTTCTCGAGCAAAAAAAAAACCACATCGTCACCACCAGGGGGTGGGCTCTGTTGCATTCCCGTCCGTTTTGGCACATTAATTTCACCGTACCTCCCCCTGCACGCCTTTCGCCAACCCCCCCATTTACGGGGCGGACGTGACGGTGCCGGCCGGCCACAATTTGCCAAATGGATGGATCATTTATACGATTTTATTGTGGATGTGATTTGATGATTTTATGACGCCGAAGATAGCAATTATAGCGCGCCTAGCACTGGGGGCGCTCCGGGTTCCGCTTTTACAACCCAGACAAACAACTCATCCCCCGGTGTGGCGGAGGCGGACATACGTTGGAATTTGGTGCGCTGTCTCAGCTTCCGGGACGCGCGTCTCGAAAGAATGGGAATGTGCTGCGAGGGAAATAAATTTCGAAATTATCCACTCCATTAATTTGTTTCCACTTTCACACCCGCCCCGCCGGCGGGGGGTTCCAGTTCGATCAGTCCCACCACCACCAGGGCACCATCATCGGGTGGGCGGTGATCATGTATTTTCCGGTGGGGCAATCGGCACTCTTGGCTCGCAATGTTGCAGAAGCGTACAGCATGTGGAACCTCGGGATAAAATGAATGTCCCAGCAGTAGTACTGGCAGTGGCAGCAGCAGTTTGGTCAAACCCCTGGCCAAGTAGCGAGTACTGCCGGGTAGTCTCGGTCGCGTGACCATTTCTGGTTCACTCCACACTTGGCATCGGGTGGCAGGAATTTTGCCAACTATGGTCGCGAGTGCAAAATGTGTTTTTTTCTTCTTCTTCTTCGTACGATCCTCCCCGTATCGTCGCGACGGTTTGTCCATTCGCGTTTCGGCATTTCTAGCGTGGCGTCTGGGTGGCATCAGCATCATCGTCGTCATCATTGAACGATGCGTCACCGTCGCCGTGGAGTCCGCGTGTCGAGAGGACACTTTCAACAATAAGGAAAAAGGGAAAGAGTGTAGCGGCGGAAGGAAGGCAAGAACGGAATGGCATTACATGCCCCAAGTGCTAAGGTACAGCGTACCAACCACCGTGAAGCTAGAGAGCTGCGACACAATTGCACATTTCAAGCACGAGGATACCATCGAATTAACCTCAATGTGAGTTTGCAAAACGGTTTAGTACACAGTACGGTGTGTAGTGTGTACGGTAAGCCCGAGTGCTATGCTCCATTACCATGCCAAAGCGCACAGCTGGCAGTACCGAGGGGGAATAGCAGCAGCAGCAGCAGCAGCAGCATCGTCCCGGCGCACTCGGGCTAATGAGGATGAAAGTTCAAAACAACCACCACCAGCACCACCGCCCTGATTCCCGCTTCGGATCATTAGGGGTGGTTAGCATCTCACCGAGCTTCCTACGTAATCCCAACCCATAAACCGGTGTTCCGATCCCCGTGCTCCGGGTACTTGGTAACATTAACCACCGCTGCAGTGGAGCCAGGCCAGGCGACGACAACATTCCACGCAGTCAACTCACTCCCATCCCATCGCAGCAATCGTAGTAACAGTTCTTGTGGCCGGTACGACAACGACGAAATAAAAATCACATCCACGTTGGCATGGCACACCGCCACATGACATCCACCGGTTGCTGTGATCGAACAAGCTAGCAAGCAGCATGCAAAAAAAAGGGGCAACAAAACTCGATACAAGTATCCGCGACCGCGACGACGACGACTCAGCTCGGAGAGACCACCGATGCACGCAAAATGCACTCGCGTCCATTGCACACGTACACGCACGGCACACGCACACGCACTGGTGCGCACGCACGATAATACTGATCCGCGAAGCAAAGTGCGGTCCGATGGAGAGCGGTCCGCGAACGAAGCGAACACGCGTGAAGGTGAAGAACGCAAAAATGGAGGGCGGCACGAAAGACGAAAACCTTGCTGTGGGTGCTGCACCACACCACACCACACCACACCATATCCGACCCTTTTTCGGTGAAGGGGCACGCTACTGTGGTGTACTACTACACCGTCGTGTACACCTCTCACGATCCGATCCGTCCTCTCACAATACACACCTTTGGCACCTCGACTTTACGCACTACTTTCCGTGTTTCCCGGTGCACAAGGATGTAAAGCCCCATGTTGACGACACAAAGTCTGCTATCAGCTGCCCGAAGCTACCGGTCACACGGAGCGTTCGCTGCAGGCACCTTGGAGTATAGAGCACCAGCACCGCGATGGACCAGTCAGGAGCGGAGCGCAAAGGCAGCCACAGTTTGTGACCCTCAAAAGGCAAAAAAATATCCAACCGTAATTACGCACACCACCGCTACCACTACACTACAATCTATAGCTCTCTGGCTTGTTGGGCGCCTCTGGTTGCTGTGCTTGGCCGGCTCTCGAGGGAAGGAGTTAAAGCACACAAGCACGACGACAGGAGAGAGAACTGCCCCACTACCACGTGAGCTTGCTTAGTTGTGCGCGGAGTAGTGTACCACAACAACAAACATATACTACACCAGGCGCCAAAGGATCAGCAAGCAGCGGAAAGAGGAGCCTTCAAGGATGATCGTGAGCCCACACCAGGTATCCGCGTGTAGAGTGTACACACCAACGACGTACCACGACGACACTAGAGATTTGTGTGCACGCACCTGGGGAAGCGAGATGATACACGACGTGATGACGCACCACCGTGTTAGGAGGGAACACCGTTCTGGTTGAATGATCGAACGCAACTGTCGACTACTACTAGGTCAGGCGCGTCGTTGCTTGCTGCTGGCTGCCCTAGCTGCCTAGCTGGCTGGCTGGCTGGCTGGCTGACTGTGGCCGCCCAAGATGTGGGGTACGCGCGCGAGCTCGCTGTGCGTGGTTGTCGTCAGTAACACACCCCACACTCTGCACTATGTGGAGGGCCCGCTGAGAGGTACAACACAGCACTACTAGAGCCGGACGGTACCGACGGCCTGCGGACTCTAGTTTGGTTGGTCCAAGGTTTTGCCCCAATGTACGTCGTACGGGCAGAGTCAGTAGACACCTCTCACCAACGAAGGAAAGCGCGCGCGCGATGAGTGCTGGCTGGCTGGCTGGCTGACTGGCCACTATCTAGCAGCAGCAAGCGTTCGGCAAAGTTGCGTGAGCTCTGCAGGATACTCAAAAAGGGGGGAGACTGCGCTGGGTGAGAGAAACCACGATGTCGGTTCGGTTCGGTTCTCACCCCACAACACCGCGGTGGCCGAACCGTCGAAGGATCAAGAGAGCGAATTAGTAACGCTCTGACCTATTCGGCTTCTGGTGGCGATGGTTTCGTACCATATGTTGTGTTCGGTTTGTGCAATTTGTATTAAAAATTTTTATCTTCGTTGAATTGAATTTGCTTTACAAAATAAGGATATTTTATTTGATAACAATTCTTTATCCACACTTTGTAACTTCATTTCTCTCTACAAACCACGCTGCTCCATCTCGGCTGCTCTCCATTCTCGGTCCGCTCTCTGCGGGGATGATGCCGGTCTCTGGGGCGCGCTCGGTGGTGCTCACGACGACGTTACGTTCGCGGAAACTCGAAAAATCACGTGTGTGGCCGCCACCAGCCGACGACGACAACGACGACTGACGACGACGATTCCGTGGCTCGAATCTGCCGCTCGAATTTCCATTCATACCGGTTTCTTGCTCCCCTTGCACACCCTTCCGTCCCGGCATTTCATGCGCTTATCGCACTCGATGCCACAATTCCCACGATTTGATTAAAACAGCATGGTAGCTGGTGGTGCTAGTGGGCTGGAGTGGGCGCATTGGTGAATGGGAGGGGGGGGGGGGGGGGTGAAAGAAGCTCGATTCATTCATCCATTCGACGGTACGCCAGACAAGAGAAGAAAGGGATGCTACCATGAATCGCAACTCGGGGAATTTGGCACCGAATTTCCCGGAATGAAAAGTGGAGCAACGTACGCGGCGTTCTGGCGTCAGCAACTGGAACAGTTCGAGTTATGGGGAGTGTTAAGGGGCGCTCGCACTTTATCTAAATCCCCTTCGGGGTCCGAGGATTAGACACTGCCACGGTCCCACGCTGTTCAGTTGAAGACGATCGAAAGATGTACGCAGGAACAAAATGCTCAGTTCAACACCAGTCCACATGCCGTCCAGTTTCATTACGCGCGGCTCGGCATTGACCCTAATTTTCGCTTCACCAACCAACCGTTCTCTCCCAATTCGAGCATCCATTTGAATTGGAATTGTACGCACGACCATTGCCCCGAAGTGTTCAAAACACTTTGAACATTCCATCAAGATCAAGCCCATGGTCGTCGTCGTCGTCGTCGCGTCATGCTGGCCAAAATCACCGATCCTGAACGCCAGCCACCGTGGGCTCTCCGAGTGCTGCTGGACCGAAGGTTCCACCAAATGGAACTTCATTCACAGTGGCGCTGCTGATCCGCAACCTTCACCACAGAGCACACGCGCCCCGAGACGGCACCAGAGTGACATGAACATGAACCCTCACCCCCCAGGAGGGAAGGAGGGGGAATACCTTTCACTCGTTAATCTTCCAAAACTCTTCACGCTCCTAAGCGCTGCTAAGCTCCTCGAGCGCACGCTGCCAGCTGCTGGACTAGCTGGAGTGTCACGTGGACGGCGTTGCACGCGAGTACGCGCGGTATGTGGTGTCACGATCGCCGTCGTGTGCTTATGGCCAGCACCCAAAGAGAGCGAGAAACTGCTTCAAAAAAAAACCTCGATGCCCCAATTGCCGTGCGCTGTGCGCACATGCCGCGGTAGACACTCGAAACGAATCGAATTCGATTTGGTCTCGCAAAAATGGAGAGAAAAAAACCTCCCCCCAGGACCGAGTCATTCGCCATCGCCAGTGACCTACACGCGGTGGAGGGTCTCTCCCTCTCTAAAACGGCCCCTTAGCTAACCTGTTTTCGACCACCACCACTCCTTTTCCCTCCCAACGCACTTTGAGGTGCGTCATGACCGCGAACCAGCAGCTGCTGCTGCTGCTGCTGCTGCTCGTGATCGGCTGTGCGCCCTGCGTGTGATTTCTTGAGTTTCATGAATCTTTTTATGTCGTTACATCCAATTGCGTAATGCAGATGAACCGTGGGGCCATTGTGGCCCCGCCACTCGTGTTCGCGAACAATCTGCCCCAACGCGCCCCCTTTTGGTGATTCCGAACGATCGAGTACTGATCAGTACTCCGTTATATTTGAGCAAGTAAATTGCGCGCCACCAATCTGCCTCGGATACAAAGTCACACCATGGCCGGAAGTTGATGGAAAGTGTCGTCGTCCTAGTTCAAGATCGGTTCCTTGGCGCGTGCACTTTAACCGCACGATCATTACACGGCACGCAGCATAAGACAATCGCCGCGATCATAACTAGCGACCGGATGAGTAATGCACCGTACGCGTGCGTGCCGGAGCTTGATTGGCGAGGCGCAGGAACGTGACGTGCAGTCGACGGTCGCGGAGGTCGCGTAGAAGTGGAGGACCTGGACCACCTCGGGTGCACCAGGGTGAGCGAATGCATTTGAATTTTTATTAATTTGCATGCCACGCGCTGGGTGGAGAGCGACATGCTGCTACGTGTTGAGAGAAATATCATGACCGTGCGATGATGATGCACCCTGTGGGTTGATAGCAACACAAACACCACATTCCTTATCATCTTTACGATTTTCGCTTTATTACAACAGATGACAAATGTTTGTGAACAACGCATTATGATCGAAAATCAACCTTTGATCGGTGCTGCTAACGAAAGCGATCGGTCCCGGATGTGTCCGGTGTCCGGTGATGGTACAGAACAAAACATCGAAACCAACCGTGCTCTTCGTACGCGGCGCTCTAGTTCCAGTCCGGGGGTGTGGGTCCAGCACTTGTGCACTCAGTAGTCGTCGCCACGGGACACCACCTCCTTGCAGGTCGGTCGCAACATGATCGTGTGTTCGTACTGGGCCGTGAAGCTGCCCTTGACGTCGCAAAGTGGCGGATATGCTTCGACGATACCCTTATCGCACAGGTCCTTCAGTGCCATCTGATACTTGGTGGCACCGGCACGGTCCAACCAGCGCTTGCAGAACGCTAGCGTGCCAAAGTTCCGACAGATCGTGCCCAGCAGCTGCTTGGAGGATTGAAGCCGCAGTGGCACCATCGGGGCATCGAAGTTCTTCATGTAGTGCGAGCAATCCATATCATCGTGCACCAGACCCCGACCGGTCGAGCCGAACGTTTCGATCGCGTAGAACTCGTTCTCTTCCATGCGCGTCGTCTCACCGCCCTTCACGATGGGGACCGTCTTGCCGGCGTGGATTCTGTACGGGCTGATCGAGTGACCGTTGAGATTGCGGATACTCTTCACCTGGTACGTCTTGCCGTCCAGCTCGACCTCATACGATTCCATGACCTCCTGGATGGCCGCACCGATATCGCACAGCCTAACGTCGATTCCCGCTTCCCGGATACCGGTTTCCGTTGCCTCACGGACCGCCTCCAGCAGTTTATCGTACTTCGGGTTAAACGACAGCGTGAACGCACAATCAATGATTCGTCCTTTGATGTGCGTTCCGAAATCGATCTTCGTCACATCATCGTACAGCAGAACCGTGGGATCGCCGGCATTCGGTGTGTAATGTGCCGCACAGTGATTCCTCGAGCAACCGGTCGGGAAGGCTAAGCCCGCCTCCAGCCCCTTCTCGCCGATTAGCCGGCGAGCGGTACCTTCCAGTTCCTCGCAAATCTCAATCATCGTCATGCCCGGTTTAATCCATTTCTGCATGTACTGGCGCGTTTGACGATGCGCTTCGGCCGCCTGCCGCAGTTCATTGTAGATGTCGAGCTGCATGCGATCCAGCGCTCGCTTCTCTTCACTCGTGAACCGATCTTTGGCCGTCGTCGAGTCCGGATACTGCATAATCTGTCCTTCGGGGTACTTTCCGTCCGGGAACTGTTCCGATATTGGCACGGATGGAGCTGTGAGCTTCACGTTGCCTCCGGTAGCAGCGGCACCGCCGCCGCCAGCACCACCTCCGGCTCCACCCTTCTTTTTGTTGCGCTTCTTCTTCTTTTTCTTCGCGCCGTCTGTGGACGGAGTTTCGGCACCCTCCTCATCGTCATCCTCCTCCTCGGCATCCTCTTCACCATTTTCCGGTGCGGTGGGCTTCTTCTTCGCCTCTTCCTTGGCCGCCGACTTCTGATCGGCTGCTTTACGTTCCGCTAAGGCCTCATTTAACGCATCATCATCCTCTTTTTCAGCCGCTGCAAAAGAGAAACCCCCCGGAAGATATTAGTAACTGAAAGCGATCGAATCATGAGCCGGATCGCACGGAATCGCTCTCGTTGGCCTTGGGCAAACAAATCCAGCAAGGTGCTACCATAACCTCAATGGTAGCTCCAAGCAAGCGGGCAGATCCGCGCCGATTTTGGAGCAACTTTTCGTGTGAACAGGAAGCGAAAGCTGGCCTAGGGAACCCTCCGACCAGAGCAGCGATTCCGGCAGCATCCGGCGCCAAACTTACCCGATTTTTTTGGCTTTTTAGAGCGCTTCTTTTTCTTCTTAGCCTCGGTCACATTTTCGTTCGTAACCACCTCATCCTCGTCGTTCTGGTCCGCATCGTCCGCAGCTTCGTCCAAGGATTTCGGTTTCGTTTCAACCGCTGCCATTGTGCTAAACTTGTTAACTTTCACTCACCAGACGACACCAGAGTGCAGTTTGTTAGTCGAGTGCAGAAATGTGAAGAATTTGCCTCTTTTTACAGCGATTTTACGCGGAAAAAGTGGTTTTTACGGGCGATTAGTAAAAAAACACCTAAAGTACACCACCCATGTAACAATGAAAACTAGAACCCCATTCGAAAGCCGGATAAGGTCGGTTATAGGACTCTTTAAGGGGCGTTATAGGACTACGGGTGGAAAAACCAAAACAAAATTCTGGGAAAGCCGTGCATCCGATTTGTGCGATTCCGAGTGCGATTTTTCTAGAATCTACCCCTGCCAAACATGCAGGAAGATACAGGTGAGAGGATTTTAAGGTTTACTGCGTTTCCCTACGATTAATATCGGTTTCTTTCGGCGGCAGAGGACACCCAATCGGACGACTCGGGGGCAGAGAACGTCCTGAAAATGAGCTGCCCGCTGCGGGAACAGGATCGATTCCTCCCGATAGCCAACATCACCAAAATCATGAAGCGCGGCATTCCGCCCAACGGCAAGATTGCCAAGGATGCACGCGAGTGCATCCAGGAGTGCGTATCGGAGTTCATCTCATTCCTCACGTCCGAGGCCAGCGATCGGTGCCACATGGAGAAACGGAAGACGATCAACGCGGAAGATGTTATCTGCTCCATGTACGCGCTCGGCTTCGAGAACTACATTGATCCGCTGAAGGTGTTCATGACCAAATATCGAGAGGTAAAAGAAAAGCTAGCTTGGTTGGTTCCCCTGCAGTCAGTACTTGATCCCGTTTCTCTGTCCCATTTCAGTGCACCGCAGCCGATCGTCTGAGCTCGGACGAGTCTCATGAACCGCCGCAATATGAATCAACCGAGGCACCGGCTGTGGACAATCAACAGCCCTCCAGTTAGTAGCACCTCCGTAAATTGTCCGTGCGTAGTTGTTGATTTTGCTCTCTTCTTGCAGCATCGAACCAGGCCAACATTGTACCCGGCACGAGTCACACAGAAATCATATACCAAACGAACGACGGGACAATATGCTTCAAAAACGAGTCGTTCGAGAATATGTAGAGTTTGTTTACGCCATAGTTTCTGTAAGTTTCAATGCAGACGATTCTTTATTGCCAATAAAAGTTCGAGGGCGCCTGCTTGCATACTTAATATTTCTCTTATTT
>NC_064877.1:79860646-79873146 GCF_943734665.1 Anopheles aquasalis
CTCCTGCTGTGCTTGTCCGTAGTAAGTGAAAAAACAAAAATGGATGGTTTGGTATTCTGTTTACTAATTAACATCCACCACGGAGAGAAAGAGAACGATTGCCTGCTTCACCGACGCACCATTTGCTCAGTCGTCGTCGTCGAAAAGACACAAAACAAATAACCCTCCGTAGTAATCAGTTTTACGTTGCGTTTGCCGGTACTGGACTGGCATCCCACTTCACGAACCTGGTGCGCAAAATAACGCAAAAGAATTCCGTGCTCCTCTGTGCTGCCCTGCGTTTGTGGCAGCCACCCCCCACCAACCAAAAAAAGTCCTGAAATGGGTAAGCAATTCCGATGGCAAAACATTGCATTTTGCATCGACGTTTGTTTTCCGCTTGAATTTTTCCATGCGCGGCACCCTTTTTTGGCTGGCAGGGGGAAAAAACGGTGCCATTGGTGGAAGGGTAAACAATATATCAACCAGCTTTCAAACGGTGCTGCTGCTGCTGCTGCTGCTGGTTACGATCGTTGTCTCGCGGACTAATTAAGCCACCGGCATTTCGTTTGCGCTCGTCCACGAAACGATGCTGGCAAACTGGTGATGCTGGGTGGCCTGGACCACCCCTGGGAAAACTCTTTCAAAAAGAGATCTCATTGTGCGCGTCGTTGTTGTGGCCGTTTCGTTTCGACCGGCATAAAACTTTCCACTCGCTGCGCGGGCTTTTCCTCCCAAAGGGAACAAAGGGAATCCCGGGTCCGTACGGTAGGTTGGTGTAAGTGATTCCCCAGGACTATGGGCGCGTAATCCACCATCGCCAACGAAAAGGACACGTGGAACTGAGCTGCGTACAGGTGCTGCGCTACCTACGACTATGCCCGGTGCCCGGTGCCAGCACGCGAAGGTCGTTCAAAGTTTCATGAAGACACTCGCTCGCTCGTTCGCTCGCTGGTGTGTGCTGCCGTCACCGTCGTTTTCGACAAATTAAATGGGCCAGCATTAAAAGTTTGACGTAAAAATATGGAGATTTATGAGGAGTTTCCCACACCACATCATTGCTCCCGAAGGGGCCCTCTGCTTGGGTTTGTTCGCGGTCGCGACCGCCTTTTGCCTTGTCGTTTCATTATTTGTTTGTTCGGAGTTTGTTGCGTCCAGCAGCAGCACCAGCAAGCGCGTGAAAGTGTTTCGAGTGAAGCCGGTTCCGGGGCTACTTCGCTGCCTTTTGAGAGCGTCCGCACGCACGCACGGAACACGAAATCACTTCGCGCCACTGTGGCTTTTCCAAGGGACAGGCACAGGCACAGGCACCAGCCAGCCGTCCAGCCTACGACTCACCAGGGAGACGTCTTACTTTCTTTCGTTGTTTTTTTTGTGTCATTGTTATGACGCCGAATGGTACACGTGAGTGTTCTTCAAATAAAATATTACTACCAGCCCCGGGCCGCAGGCAATCATCAAAAAGTGCCACCAGGAAGGGGCCCGGGAGCATAGTTTTTAGTTTCCTCGCGCCTCCCGAACTCGTCCCGTGCAATCAACAGCAACCGGATTGTCCCTGCCACCGGAACCGTAGCGTTGCTGGTGCTGGTGATGAAACTCATAAATATTCATTTTGTCGTTCCGCGTTGTGTTATCAAAAGAAACGGAACGGAACGTCAACACACAGTACGCGCCAGCACAAAACATTATTCCCTTTTTCGCGTTCCTCTGCGACACAAAAATGGTATTGCGCTTTTAAAAATGGGGAGCGTAGAAACAAAAGAAAAACTGTAATATTCCATGTTCCCCCCGTCACCTATCTTCGCTAATAGCACACGCATGCAGAGTGATGTGAGCGTGTCACGTGTATCC
This sequence comes from Anopheles aquasalis, assembly GCF_943734665.1. NCBI lineage: Eukaryota > Metazoa > Arthropoda > Insecta > Diptera > Culicidae > Anopheles > Anopheles aquasalis. The sequence continues at coordinate 79,862,477 of NC_064877.1, forward strand.
TGCCCTGCCTGTGTCGCTAAAGGTGACGACAATTTGGCGTTAAAAATGAAACATTATTCGGATTTTAGTACCGGCAGCGATGATGGCAGTAGATAGGGCAGCACGATTGCGTTCGGCCACGACATTTCATCGCACGCACGCACGCACGCAATTATGATGTTCCCAGTGGCCATTTCACAGTCGCCACGGTGTGGTGTGAGATTTGAATTGGATTTGTTTGCTTTACCTGCTGTCTCCTCAACGTGTTTGGCTCAATTACCAATCAATTGTGGCGTTTTTTTTAAACAATTGGATACCCATTTCTCGGCAATTGTTGCGTTTACAAGCACCGTTGCGACGATGCTTTATGCAGCAGCTCCATTTCGACACGTCCCACCATTGAGATTGCGACGATTTGGAACCGGTCCAAATGTTCTGTTTGAATTGTGTGACCAGGACAGGTTTACAACCGAATCCGGAGCTCGTTCCGTTTTGTGACAAAAACGTGTCTCCACAAAAGCATCCACGGAGCGCTTTGAGGCTGAATGTCCTTCAGGCGGACAGCCACGAACAGAGTGTGCCTTTGCCTTTTGGCCGACACTCCAGTAGAGGAGCTAGGAGTTCCGTGATGGAGGCAGTGCGCAGGCGCACTGCGCACATCCGCGTCGTCCTCAACGCACTCTCCACCGATTCGTACCCCCCGCCGCAATGGTGTCGGCTCTCGGGAAAACGGAAAAGCTTTGCTAGAGGAGCGTCGTGGATGTCGTGGGAAATTAATCGAGCTTTTCGATCTGGTGGGAATTTCCCATGGAGCGCACCCGCTCGTGTTGGTGTTAGTGAGAGCAAGAGAGACCGAGAGAGCGAGAGGAAACAGGAGAGAGATAACGGAAATTTTCTTCCAGAATTCCTTCCCTCCTTCCTCTGCCGCTTTGGCCTCTCGAACCCTCTCGCTGCCTGCCCGGTGACTGTCAAGGTGAATCCGAGCGGCACCGAAAACGGAATTGATTGCTTGTACTTGTGACTGCGGAGGTGAGAACGTCCTTGGAGGTTGGCCCCCGGGTGGTTGGGGTGGTTACCCACACCATGCCGCCATTGAGTCCGTGGCCACGTTCATTCGTTGTGGTGTGCGTGCGCGTGCTGGGACCCGGCCACGAGCGCGTGCTCTGGACCACGTGATACACGGGCACGGAGCACTGCTTCGGAGCCATTGAAATGATACGTGAATCGAAATCTTAAACACAAAACGGAGCGCAGCGTGATACTTTGAATTCCATTACCCCCAAAACGTTCGTTCACTGCTCGTCGCTCGTCGCTCGGCCATCGATCCATCTTCGAATATACGATAAGAATATCAAAAACACATATTTCAAGGCAACCGCTTCGGCCCCAACATGAATCATGCCATGTGCCAGCACAGATTGTTTGCCAGGGTCTCAATCGAGTCCAGGAAAGCGAGAGAAGGACGATCCCGGTGCGACCTCGCCATTCCCGCATTGGTGTGCATTTCGTATGCTGCAAATTAGCATCTTTAATTATGTGTTTTTGGGGGTGATGTTGCAGGTGCTCCTAGTCCTTGCTTAGAAGCAACGGAATCAATACTGCGGCGTTCAATCGGTGACCAAACGGGCAGCATCTCTCTGCGGAGCGATCTCGCAACTCGAATCAATGTGAAATCGAAGGAACCGTTGACCGTCGACGACGGTGACAGGTACAGTAGGCCATGGCCTTCGACCTGTGCGTCCCCAGAGCAATCTGCATGCGAACCGCCAACCGCCAGTCGAACGAAATCAATTATTAATCCAACCAGCGACGGGGAGCAGGAGCCAAAACAACGACCAAAATGCAAACACACATAGTCCTTCCGTACTGTGCACAATTTACGCTCCCATTCGTTAATTTGAAATCGAATTAATAAACACATGAATCACGCACACCAGGACATACATGTCCAGGGCACTCTGGAGGAGTATCAAGTGCATAAATTAAAGGTACAGCACCGGAGTGGAGTACGAAGCCGAACGATTTCCGGTGTGATCGATTTGCAAATCGGTCAGCTGGGACACGCCAGTGCCTGTCGCCGTTTGGTGACACTCTCCACTCAGAGTGAGCCACAGAAACAGAGAGAGAGAGAGAGAGAGCCTGTGGAACACACTCGCAAACACATATGTTTCGCATATCATTAGCAAGTGATTGAACCGGTCGTCGGTCGCATAAATTATGCAAATTTATTTATGAAATTTCTATTCCCTCTCCTCTCTCACTCCCTCTCTCTCTCTCGCGCACTCGCGTTATCGTGGAACAAGCTATCGAGTTGCCAAGCTGTGGTGGACTAGGCCTCGGCATTTGCTCCTCCTCGTACTGTCCCCGTTGCACCTTTGAAAGCTCTGCCGGACCACAAACACCGCGCCGTTTCACCCATTAAGGGACACTGGCACGGTCCCATTTGTGGTGTAAAGTTGCAAATTGAATTAGGCGCTGGTTCGAAAGATTTCATCGCTGATTTCATCCTCGGCCACTCTCGGTGGCGGTGGATTCTCTCGATTATCGGCCACTACAAGACCGCGAACCGGAATTGTACCACCAATACCAATCGCAGCGGAAACCAATGGAGGGAATAAATGTTAAACCTTTTTCCAGGATCGTTCTTTTTCTGCTCGGTTGCATCATAAATCTTCCACAAAGCGATCGTAACCGATGGAGGCGCACCATAGATTGATCGATGGTAAGAGATAACTTTTTGCTAAAGTAGTTTACATTTTCGATGCGGAACGATCTAATTGCAACTCGCAGCGCACTACGATTGGATCACAGCGTCGTCAGCTGGTTGGTTGCTCGAGGGCTTGAAATGCTCTACTTCTGGCTCGGAATTTCGTTTGTTGCTCGTTGCTCCAACGCAGCTGCTCGCCTTAAGCGTGAGGAACTGAGGGAACGGTCGTGCATAAATTCCCCCATACCTTTTCCTTTTGCTCTTATCGCAATCGACATAAATCAAATGGAAAACTTTCGCCACTCACCACAGCACAAGCTGCTGCTGCCGTGCGCCGCGAAATCGCACAACGAGAAAAGGGGTTAACGAATGTAATGTTCCCTTCTGCGAGCGGCAAATGGCGTTGCTGGTACACCAATTAGGAGGAAGGAACGCATACACTATCCTTGAAATATGCTTTTTTGAAGAAAAAAAACAGGAACGTTCACCGAACGTTTGCGAAATGGTATAACGATGTTGGATCGACGATTTCCACGGCGATACCAGAAGCACCATCATCATCATCATCATCATCATCATGGGGTTTTGATCGACGGTGACAGCAAAAAATGGTCGCGGGCACTTGGAGGGACTGGAGAGGGGATCCTTCCTCCCCGCACCGAAATGGCAATCAATATATTTCGCGCTCTGCACGCGCACCAGGAACCAGGATGAGATCGTAATTTGGAAATTCAATTTATCATCCACCAAAAATATTACTTCACATCGTTGCCAGAGCGCCATTTCTGGAGATTTCAGGGGCGAGGGGGGTTGTGGTGGGGGAAGGGAGAGCTTTACTGGATGTAACTCTGGACCCTTCTTCACCTATCCACTCTCACGGGATCCGCGTGTTGTTTTTTTTTCTCTTTCTTTCTATTTTCCACAATCAAGATACGCCCTTGTTAGGTTATTAATGACCATCAATAATGGAGGCCAATGGTTTTCGATGGCGCGAGGCGTGGTGTGAGTGAAGCACAAAAAACAATAATCAGGCGACACTGCAGGACAACACCAGAAACACCGGGGAAACTCTGGTGGTGCTCCGCTTGTTTCGTTCCGTCATTGGTTAATTATTAACGCGCGCCCACTCCTGCTGCTCGTCTGGAAGCGGGCAGAGGATGGCAGCAAGTGTCGAGTGGTGTTTTAATAACGGGTTTTTCATAACACCAAGCGTGTGTTTCATCGCAAGCCATTCTTTAGCGCAGCGCACGGTGGTAAAAACAGGGAGGAGAACGATGGATGCTGATTGATTGTTTCCGAATCCCGCACCGTCGACGGTGGGAGCTGATTTTCCAAAATGTCTATGCCACGCGTTTGGCATGTCATTGCTTATCATTATCAACAGCACGCAGCAAGGAACGCAACGACACTGGTGACGCCTCCTGGAAATTCCTCTGCTCTATGCTCGATGGCGATGACGGGGTAGGATTTGATAAATTGGAGATAAATGATGGAAGTAATTAAAAGAAAATGTGTTTCCACCGGGGCAACATACGGAAGAAAAACGGAAGAAGGTAACCAAACCAACGATCCAAAAAAGGAAAACCCGCTAGCCAGGCTGCTAGGAAATACTAGGAGAACGAGAAACGATCAGTAACTATCAGTAGCCCATCGAGTAGTAGTAGATTAGGAGGAAAATGTTGTGATGTGAAATGTGACAGAAAATGAAACGCAAAACACACACATCGAACGCAATTAAAACTCCGACTAGCCACCGAGCGAGCGATGAGTAAAAGCTAAAAAATGGGTTAATAGTTTCATCAAACAAAAACCGAACATCTCTAAAAAGGAAAACGTCACGAAACGGAGAATGAAAAACATCGAATGTAATTCAATATATGTATAGATATATAGATATGTATAAGTATGGGATATTATATTGGAGAAAGAAAACTCTAAAACCATACAATTGGTAGACGAACAAACGATCAAAGTAACGCCAAACTGCTAATCTGCTAACTTTGGAGAATGCGTTTACCCCTAAGACGAACGAACGGCTAGAATCAATTCAAATTTGCTAAACAAACAAATCAATCGCTAGTTGGACACACACTTGGACAACAACACCTTTTGAGGTACTTTTTTTGCGGTACAAAACGAAACTGTGAACAAAAAATTCAGATAACGAAGTACGACGAGAGTACGAACGAGCAAACGGAAAAATATAACTCACAGTTGTCGTTCCGGTCATATTTATTGTAATATTGCGGCATTTGTTTGTGGTTCGTTTTGTTTGTTAGAGTGCACATCATTCAAGAGAGAGAGAGGGAAGTTCTCTTTAGAACAATGAAAAAGCCTTTGAAATGTTGGCTCACTAGACCAGGGTCAACGGTTGTCCGGATCGTATGCCACAAGGATACGCATCGAGAAGCATGAAAGATTATGTTACCGATTGCTCCAACAACGACGACGACAAACCGATGAACAAGCGCGCCAGAAAGTAGGGACCGACTAATTGAGAGCAAGCGAAAACGGATACGATAGCAAAACAGTCCACCGGGGGGCTGGCTGGAAACGATGGAAGTCAATATGTGCTTTCCCAGGAAGCTCGCCATTGCCGCGACCCTCGACGTTTGCACACGGAGGGAGAGACAGAGTGCGCGCACGTGATTGTGGTGTGGTGGGGCAGGAAATTAATGGAAAAATAACAGTTTCATCTCGAATGGCTCCCGATATTGATGGTATTTGATAACGGTTACCCGTTCCCGATCCGTTTGCGATTAGCGCTCGCCGTGCCGTGGACAGTCCAAAGAGACAGCCGATGGAGGCGCATGGTGGTTCAAACGTGAAAGACCGCGCGCCTCCATCGATAGGAAAAGGAAACCTTTCAAGCATGTTCGTTGCCTGTATTAGCCAGCAAGCGGTGGGATGGGCATGTTATCGAATGTCTGCAACGACTATCAGCCTCCACAGCACACATACAAACACAGAAAGTGGCACAATGAAAGTGGCAAGTTGCTCTCGAACTAATTTGTTACAAACCATTCTTCAAATTGAAATCCACGTTCGCGTGTATTGCAATTTGGGGCGCGCGTTTTTGGTGTGCGAAACACAGAGCACAAAGGGGGCAGGGGCACCCCTGTCATGCTCATTACTTAAAGAACACAAAGCGATAGACAAAACAAGAGCAAAAGGGAATCGTCGAATGGAGTGCGCCGCAAACAAGCGCCGTAACTGCAGATGATTTCCATTTCCATCCAGACCCAGGACCCCGCCACAAGAGCAGGAAAAAAAGAAGAAAAAAAAGTGGAAAACTGAAAACGAAACGAATGGACAGACCGGTGGTACACCACAGCCACCCGAAACAGGGCCGATCCCGTCAGGGCTCAGTGGAACCATTGTCTACACCTTCACGCCCGTAACGTCGTCGACGGCCACTTGTGCAGTTTATGTTCTTCCCTTCCCTCCTCCTCCCAGTCAACACAACGAACTCAATTCCGCTAATTGGACCAAAAGGGCTGCCTTCTGTTTCTTCGTTGTTCTGTTTTTTTTGTGTGTTCGGTTTGGTTCAGTTCCATATCGGGAGTTGGGTGCGATAAAACAAAACAAAAAACGGCAAAAATGGTCGCACCACCCGGTAAGCGAGTCCGGTGGCCCGTGACACTGTAACGGTCGCGCAAGACTAGCAGCAGGCAGCAAACCCGTACCCAACCCCAACCCAAGCCAACCCCTGGCAACAACCTTCACCGATAGTATTGATAAAACAGCTGGGAACGAACGTGTTTGCTAGTTAGTAGCTAGCGTCAAACAACAAATACCTGTACAGTGCACCGTCAGTGGCACCGAGTTGGCATAACCTGGGCTACGTTGGTCACCAGTCAACCAGGGGTATCGGTTCGTTAGCGAGAGTTGCGAGAGCTGCTTAAATTGTAAGCTCACGCGTGCCAGTTGCAAAGAACATTTTATAAATTCGCCCAAACTTTGGAGACCCCCTCACCCTCATCCCCTTTGAGACTACCCCTCAGCTTCCATTGTTTAAAACTATTTCCTTTCGTGAATGGTAAATGTAACCCAATGGTGACTGAACTGGTGAAGGTAAAGCGATGTGTTGCTGTGCAGGGTCATCGTTTTGCTGAATTTTAATAACGATCGCCGCTCGCGGCACCATATTTCGAGCACAACGGACCTGTGTCCCTTGTTTCGGTCGTATCTTAACCTTCGAAACCACTCCAATAACCAACGTGACGCAATGTGGCTCTGCCGGCGATGGTGCGATGGCACAAAAGGGGATCTAAATATACAACAGCACCATCACCACCACCACCACTCGGCATGCACCGCTCGAAACAACGGAATCTTGGGCCGACGATATGCACGGTAATGTAATTGCATTGACGTACCACTGTGCGGGTGGAATGGCATTGTGCCTTTGGCAGCAGCAGCAGCATGCTGTCAGCGTCACTGACATGTTTCGGATGCAATGTTGATGTCTCCGGTGATGGTGGTGTGCGTCAAACGCTTCACAGCCAGCTTGTCAGGTGTCAGCTCATGTGAACATCGATTGTTTCGTATAATTGACGATGTTGCAACAAGCGCGCTGTATCTTGGTGCTTGTGTTCGAGTAACATTCATTCATTTCGTCGCAGCATCGCACACCGGGAGCAATCTGTGGAGGAGAAGGTCACCAGAATCCCAGTCCCGCTGGAATGTGCGCCCCGGCAGAACGAATTCAAGCAAACGACACCATCATGAAGGCTTTAACCGGGCAGACAATGTGATTAAAATGTACATTTAAAAGGCTCAAGTTGTCTTATCTGGCTCCAGTAACAACAACAACAACAACAACAATAACTGTGGCGCCCCCCTTTCGATGGTGCCCTCGGAATGATTTAAACGAGCACTCCGGACAGCAGTCTCCGAACGACAGGACCAGTCCAACCCTCCGTAAGCCAGCCAGTGATCTATGATTTGTCCATTTGATTTATCTTCGACCGAGCTGATGAGAGCTGAAGGCGAGCGTTCTCTCGCGAGTCGAGAAAGAGCTTTCAAACCATCCTGACGTCACAGAACACCATTCACACTCTCTCTTTGTCTCTCTCTCACTTTTTCCAAGTACAAAATCATTAATAACAAGAAAGAAAGCGCGAGAAAATGGTGCCAATGGCGGTGCAAGCCATGGGAATGCCCCCTCGCCAGTCAATGCTATCAAGTTACACATTAAACAAAGCGATCCAAAGCGATGGGAATTTCCCTGCTTTTCCCACGATTTTCACCCCCCCCCCCCCCCCCCCACTTTTCTCGGCGTCCATTTTCACTGCCATCAACAGTAATGGTCGAACGGAATCGGAGTTAAATGTGGTGCTGGTTGTGATTTTTGATTTGCTCCCTTCAACCCCCGCGTGTTTCTTTCCCTTCCGGGGCCTTGTTCTCTGTGTTCTGGTTCCGGGGATGAAGGTTTCATTATGTTGAAATGTAGCCAGTGATAAAAGGCGAAGAAGCTGATGATTTGAATTGCCGGAAGACTGAATGACTGACTGACTGAGTAGCATTCACGTTACATTACTTTTGTGTTTAATGCTGTATTTGGCGAGGGTTTGTTGCTTATCGTGGAAATTTAAAATTGCATTTGCGCATTTTAAATTGCATTTCTTGTATCAACAAGAAGCCAACAGAACACAGAGTTTGAATATGCGTTCTGTGCAGTTAGTGGAGTGCATAGCTCTTCCCTCTTCTCTCCAAAGCACTTTGCACGAAACGATGAAATGTACAATTTCTCAAATTGATTAATGACAATGGACGCTCAAACACTAACGCCGGGCTCGGTTTCGTTGCGTCAACAAGGGGTCCATTCCTGCGTGTTACCAAAGCCCTCGTCACGGTCTGTTGTGCCAGGACAGGGAGATAGAAAGAGAGTGGGAGAGAGAGAGAATGATGGAAAGGTTGTAAGAAGTAGCCGGAGCGTGTTTGCGTGATGATGATATCTCCGGACCATCTAAAAATATCGACCAACAAATGGCCGAACTCGCGTTTCCCGAGAACGAGACCAGAACGGCGCAGAACGAGGTCTCTGGGCGCTCTTCTCTAGGACCGATCGGTGAGGATAACGTTTGATAAATAATCGCACAAAGAATGGACAGTAATTCAACACATAAATTCGTTGCCTTTCTTTGCCACCGACCCTATTGCGAACCAACCAGGACGCAGGAGAAGGCAGCTGGCAAGGAGGTTTTGGAAGACGCAAGCGAAGCGACCCCGAAGAGGGTAGCCTAGTTTATCGCTCTGGTTCTGCGGCTCCCCGTTCGATGATGGGTTGGGTGCGACTAGTAAGACGAATATGTTGCTCTGGGTACCAACTACGTACCGTAGTTCATGTTGTATTTGTGTTTGCCGGGAGTTTTGTTGGATCCAGTCCCATTGTTGTACATGCGCGGGTGGGGGAGCGTAGCGGGGAGAAGGAATTCGAATAAATTGCTCCAAACGCAGGACGATGCCGACAGAACATGGAACGCAGCGTGGCGCAGCGCACCGCTCTTCACTTTATTACATGCCATGGCCGTGGCCGCTTCATACCAACGAAACGGCTTCTACATAATTGCTTTATAAATTTCATCAAACTTTATGCCGCGCCTCTCCAGGGGTTCCGCGGGAGACAGGGGTGTGGTTCTTACTGGAACGAGAAGTTGTGGCATCGTGCACATGGACTATGCAGCGGAGTGCGAGTGGCGAGTGGATTGCTGGAAGGCTTCTTTTGGGACTCGGTGTGTGTTCCGTCCCATGGCCGCGGCTTGCGTGGCTTAGGAGCGCACGAAGCACAAAGTCCCCGTCCCGTATCCTTTCTATTGCTGTAATTATCCAATTTGCTGTAGATTTATGGTGGCAGAACTTAGCGGTACCTCAGAGTACGAAGGTGGGCGAAGAGCGTTCGTTTGAGATTTTCTTTTCATTCCGTATCTAATGAACAACCGTCTAAGAACCCTCCACCTGGCACACCTGGGCCAGGAGTGGCGAGTTTAAGCGCCATGCGTCCTCGGTTCATTAATTCAAGGCCAAACCCTGGTGTGGAACACCTTTCGGACACCCTCGGTAAGCCATGAGATAATTATTGCGCCTTGGGCGTCTCTTGCTCCGCGCTGAACCATAGAGGAAAGTCAAGGTCAAAAAGGGTCAAGCTCTAGGCACCATTAGCATCCCTTTCTGGGCAAACTTGCTACTGACGAAGTGATTGCAATCGAGCAAAATGTGCGTCGTCCCCCGGTTTGTGGCCGAATTTCGCCAAACAATGGATGATAACATAACCTCAAATGAACGCCAAGGATAAAGGGGCGATCGCAGTAGACGTCGTCGCTCGTCTGAACCGTGGATCCGTTGACAGAAGTAACTAACCGTGGCTGGGCATGGCTTACTGTTTTTTTTTTTGGAGGACTTTGGCGTCGTTCCGTCGTCTCGTTGTCTGCGAAAATCCCGTCAGTTCAATCACAGGGCGCACTGAACTAACCCTGGATCGGATGTCTGCAGCGCAAAAGGCACACGCAAAAAAAAAATGATCCCAAAAAACGGGGTTTGATGGATCGGTTTGTCTCGACACACTCGGTACTCGGACTGGTTTCTGGGACGACGACACCGACGATGCTCCCCACTAGAAAGGTGGCGCTGGCACTAAGCGACCATTTCAATTGACATCGCCAGCACCATCAATCACTTACTCGCGCGCGTTAAAGGTTTCAGGGATTTTGGAGGAAGGGAAAGACCACAAGCATCCGATGCAAGGCACCTCATTCGTCCGTCCATCGGTCAGGCAACCAGTGCATCAAGATGCCAATGGTGCCGGATCGAACCGATTCCATGCTCCAATCCTTCCAAAGCTCTCGAGCGAGGGAAAGGGGAATGGATTACATGAAGAAGAAGAAAAAAAAATACCCTGGAACTGCTGGATGTCCGCCCGGTGGTGGACATCTAGTTGACTCTTCATTTGATCGACGAGAACTCGTCCATCACACTATTGGAG
>NC_064877.1:79875646-79893146 GCF_943734665.1 Anopheles aquasalis
GCACCAGCAGCAGCATAAAAGCGCACATTCGTGATCGAAGCTAATTAGTCTCGATCACGAGCCAGTAAAGACGGTATCAGACCTCGATGGCCTGGTGCTTCACGATTGTGAAGAGTCGGTCTGCTCGTCTGCTCTCTTTCTTTCACTTGGAGGCCAATGCTGGAGCCACTTTTCACCTTCGCGATGCTTCAGCATTGCCATCCATCCCCGTCCCGGCCTCGTCTGTCTCGATAATCGTTCTCGAGGGGCAGGACAATAGAATGGTTGCGGTTTTTGTTATGAAGGATCTTTTACAGCGAGGTGTCCTGGCCCCTCTCTCCAACCGCAGACGGAACGCTCATTCGTTCGTTCATTCGTGCGCGCAAGAAGTCACGGTGATGAACGGGCCATCGGAGGCGCCATTTGCTGGCAGGGGGCTCTTTAGCAGGGCTCCGGATATCCGGAGCAGCATTAAAGTGACGGTTAGGTTGTGTCTTCTGCCTTCTAGGAATTGAAGTTGAATCCATTCCGCAGTTTTAAGTAAATGAAATCATTTTCTTTTCTGCTATTCTCCTCGTAATGCCAGGAATTGAACTTTACAGGCGGTGCAACATTAAATTGCAATTACTTTGCGATAATTGATTTACAACCGCGGCCTTCTAAAACCCAACAATGACTCATAGAACGGGCAGCTTGGTCAGAGCGACCTTTCGGAATGATAAAAATGTCATAAAAAAGTGCCTTCAAAACTAGATAAACAAAGCGAAGCGGTGGAAAAATATATTAACCTTCTGTCCAGTGGAGGGTTGTGGCACTGTGTTCAAAGTGACATTAGGCGTTTCCTATTCTCATCACACTGTGCCACACCGTGTGATGGCTCACTTCGTCCGACAAGAAGCGACGAAGAAAGATCTGACTAGGGCCGGCAGCTCACTGACAGTGGGCAGGATCATTATTAACTTAGGGACAGTTTTGGTTTTTGGGGCCGGGCATCTTCTGTCTTTATTTTTTTACGCACTCTCTGTGTTTTATTTTTTAACATCCATCTCACTCGATCTTTCTCTCTCTCTCTCTCGCTCTATCTCTCTGTGTGTCTTATCCAGCTCTAGTTTTGCTGGGCGGGATCGTAAAACGAAAATCCCTCGTCACTTTCCACCGTCAGCAGTTGCTGGTGGCTTCGTTCGTTTTGCCAACGGCCATGCCCATCCTCAAAGAGCACCAACAGCGGCAACCGACCTTGGATCGAGCCTGCCGTAGTTGCTAAGTAGTTAAATGATACCCGGATGTCGGCATGAGGACAACGACGGAGTAGGCGTAGCATGAGAAAGCAGTAGCCCAACACAGTGACAGTAAAAAGCCGGGGAAAAATGTCAACTCAAATCTGACATATTTAATCAGCGTCGGTTGCCATAAAAAGAAGGGACATCATCAAATGGTCGGGCCCCTGACCAAGGTTGAAGCTCCGGATTGTTTTTTTGCTTTCTTTCTTTGGTTTTTTTCTTCTCTTTCTCGTATCGCTCCTGCTATCCTGCCAGGATATCGTCGCTTCCCCCCTAAAAAGAAAAGCGAAGGAAGACACAATCACGTGGACCACGTCGGTCCGTCCTCGTCAAATATGGCGATACGTCATGGTGGCTGCCCACCGTGAGTCCAGAGCTCGAGAGCTGCTTGAGAGCGTCCCTTGCTTGTGCCCTTCACTACACCGCTGAGCTAAACAAAGACTTTGATTTCACAATGCAAAATTAAAACCCGAGAATCCCGAGCACACTGAGCAGCGGACTGGGCGGACACAGGACAAAGGCAATAAAGGCAGCAGCAGCCTTCTTGATGCAAGAGTTTATGTTGCGGAATGCGTTGCCCATTTTGTGCTGCCAGCCATGCTCCACCATGTACAGTATCGTAGCAGGCGTCGTCGTCGTTGTCGGTGGTATTTAGAATCCTCGGATATCTCGGGAGGGCCCTCCCAGAACGGATTTATCTCGATAGATTGCCGTGGCGTGGCGTGTAAATATAAATAAGATTGTGGCCAATAAATAAGATCAAACGCATATCAGCGGCATCACGGATCCAAACAATGGTTTGGGCTAGTTCTCAACTATGCCCTCAACGTTCACTTCCAACGAAAAAAAAAGCACACACCCAGAAAATACTGCCAACAACGTCGGATCAGTACAAGGATATGGGAAAGCATTCTCATATGAAGATAAACGAAAGATATGCTAAGCTGGATTGCATGGGGCCCACCGACCGGACAAAGAAGCGCACGAGAACGCTGAGGCGAACCATTCTTTAAGCCCCCTCGGGGGCCGAGAACAGAGCGAAACATAAAAACAAGTTAGTGAGAGCAGAAAAGAAAAAAGAAAAAAGAGAGAGGCAACCAAAAAGGGATGACCATCATCCCATCGTGGCTCAGCTGGAGGCGAAACCAGTGACGAGGCGGCCACTGATGCCATTATCGTGTAAACATGAACGCAAACAGTCCCAAATGAGAATTATAAATATCCTCCACCGGAGGTAATTTCCTCGAGAGGACCGAAGCGGCGGGAAAATCCGAAAGAAAACTCCGAGAAGAAGACGGTGAAAGCACAAAGTGTGAGTGGGTGACCGGGAGAAGGATGAATACGAGAGGGTTAAGGAGCAAGTTTGAAGTGAATGTGATGTGGTGGCGTAGCGTGGCGCCCAGGCCACTGCTTCGCCGCGTTTGAAGAAGATGAGCAGCCGCATATTGAAAGGACACACAGACTAGTATCCGGCTGCGTCTGATCCTTTGCGTTGTTTCATATACATTGTACTTTCTCAAGAATTCATAGAAGCTACTTCTTCAACGTTGCTGCCTGCTGCCTGCTTTGACCGTGGTTGCTTGCTAGCTAGCTGTGACAAATGGTGCCGTTCCGGTTGCTACAGGAGACTATACGGTGCTCATCTCTTTCTAGTGCTATAGTGGTGTTGGTGGCCTTGTAAGGATCATAGCACCCATTGCCTCTTTAAGGCTCGAGGCTATTCCACTTTATCGCTCCGTCCTTCCTGCCACATATCCTGCCAATCCGATCCTCCTGGAACAGGGACAGGAGCCCTTGCTAGATATCCTTGCTTCGAGCATTCCCTTGACTTTTCTCCATCGCAAGCACCGCGGAGCATTCCAGAAGGGGACATTCACCCAACTAAGCGTGATGGATCCTTAGTGGCGCACCACCTGCACACCGCGTGCTACACGAAGATGGGTTTATGGGAGTTTTTTTTTTTTCTTTTCGAGCGGCCCCTAAAGGCCAGTGAAAGAAAGAGGGAGAGAGAAGGAGAGAGAGCTTTACTGAAGCTTACACAACAGCAGCAGCACCAGCAGTAGCAGCGGTAGCGTTCACGTTGATATCGTTTTCTTTCGTAACGAATATGAATAAAAATAAATCATCATATTCTACTCCTCCATGCATTACGTATGCCTCCCACCCTTGATGTGACCTCGCCTGACGTGGCCCTTATTTATCCTGCCACCTTTTATCCGGTGCGCGGTGCTTACTTTGTGTGTTTTGCTTCACGTACTGGACCACTCGCATTGTTATCACCCCCCCAAAAACGACATCTTCCCCGTTGATCCCGCCACCTAAATTGTCTTTCGAGGGCCATTAAAAGGCGCGAGCATAACAGTCTTTACAGCACAGAGACAAGCAAATCTAACAAGAGAGAATTCTCTCTCATTCTGGTGATGGCAATGATGGTGCAAACATTAGGAACGGAGCCAAATTCGTGAATCGATCGGGATTTAGCACCTCCCCCGGGACCTGCCGCAATTGCAATCGCCCATAATGTGCGCTCCTCAAGTAATCCAACACTTAGACGACAGAGTCTGTTCTCTGTTTGGCGTTTTCTTTCCTCGAACTGGCTTGGCTGGCTTGTTTGCGTTCCCGCAACTCCATCATCATTCGCGGCCACGCGGATTCCGTTGATCGCGCGTCGGATTACGGCGGCGGGGTTGCACATTCTCACTTTATGTGTTCCTTTTTTTTTATGCGGAATTATCTGCCGCCCATCTTTTCTGCGCCGCGTAATGTTGCAGAAGAACATTCTGGGCTCACTCACCCACCCGCCAGTCAGTGTCTCTGTCGCTGCGTGTGCTCTGGTGGTTGTGTATTTGTGTTTGTTCTTTCCATTTCCTCCGCACGAAGCTTGGCTTTTATTTGCCGTTTTTTTTTCTCTCGTGCACCACGGAATGGTGCACATTCGTCAGGTTAGGGCATGGTCCACGGGTGGGGGAAGTGGTTACGGGGAACAGGAAAACGGTGACGGGATGTAGGTGGTACGTAATGACGCAACTGCTTCTTCCCACACCTTACCCCCACGCCATCCCGCCAAATGATCAACCTGAGTGGAATGGCGAGTGGCACCACTGGGACAGGACTAGCGTACTCTGTCTGCCACAGAATTAGGCGTCGAGTGACGTACGGAAGGACCAAAAGAATGTTCGCTGCATTACTTCATTAGAATGTGTTCGTGGTGGTGTGAATGGTTGAGCAACACGAATGGCTGACGCTCTCGTTCTAGAATTATCATAAATAGTGAATGTATTTTCGTTCCCAAACAATGTTTTGATGACACACTACACATTTGGCTAATACTTTCCTTCGGTTCTTCGCTTGGCCGTTTGGCTTTTATATAAATTGCTAAGAACGAAATGCAAATTCTAATCGAATATGATTGACAGACAATCAATTGTATTTGATCGTCTAACGAGCCTGAAAGCAATTGTGACAAACAGCAAATTGTATTCTTTCCGTTCCGTCCCGCACGCTTGGCCCCCGGGTAACAGATGCTAGGAATAGACAATCTACGCTGCACTTCGCTTCGGCTGCCTGGCAAATGCTGACGACGATACAAACGGGTCGTTCTGCTGATTAGTTTACCGAGCTGGTTTGTCAACAGTTTGCACACGCCAGCCCATCGTTCTTCGTTCTTCTTGCTCTCGCTCTTTTGCTTTCCAAAACTCTCACAGAAGCCACACATCCCGGTGGCCACCATTCGCCCGTGTACGGTACATGGCATGAATGCAGTTCTCGAAAAAAGGGACTTAGAGAGTGAATAATATTCCTGCATAACGTGTACCAACCACCAGCATGCATCAATGCTGATGCTGATAACTATGTTTATCCTTTTCGGAGCTACCGTTCGGTAGCTTTTCCAGGTGACTAGAAGAGCACGGACTCTGGATAAGCGGAATATGCCAGGATTTCGAATAGAATGGTGCAATCGTACCGAGTGGTCCCTTCCTCGAGATTGGCACTCCACTCCCCACCTTCCTTTTGTTCATTCTTTGAAGTTTTGAAACTATACTAGAACCACTCCCCAGGAAGCCCGAGGCTACGGTATGAGATTATCGAGCTTATCGGGTACAGTCAACAGAAACTAATTCGCTCTCTCTCTCTCTCTCTCTATCTCTCTTCGAGTCCGAGTCTCCCTACCTCGAGGACAATGGTTCTGCCAAGGCTTTCAAACTCTTCTTCCTAATCCTTTACGCAAATCCTCCGGCGGTGCGATAATGTGGCATGACTTTGATAACCCATCGAAACTTTCAAAGATAAACAAACTGCCCGTTGCCGGTTGCTGGCTATCGGACCGGACCGGATTCCCCGTTTCCAAAATCTCACCCCCTGCCGGCCAACGCCGAGAACACCGGACCCACCTTCTTTTGTCTCCTGTTGTTACCCCTCGCAAACTCAGCCAGCCAGAACAGTCACAAAGTGTCTTATCCGGGGGATTTTACCGAGGATCAAATAGTTGTGCGCCCGTTTGCAAACCGTGACCGGCGTGTTTTTGGTGCAGTTTCTCTGCATTTCTTAATGCAGACTCCCGGTCTGGGGCCAGTGCAGGTCTTGGCAGTAAGTGTAGCACCGACACGGTTCGATAAGATCGTTATTGTTGTATGCAGAGCTGAGGTACGGCCTCACAAGAACCTCATCCACCAAGAGCAAGAGCTTCTCCATCATCATCATCATCTTCACCATCATCACCTCTTCCGGGGACGGGTGGAGAAAGTTTTGTTCCTGGGGCGGAGTGCGACGAGAGCATAATTCATATGATTAATGCTGACGAAGACAAATGACGTAGAGCGCTGGTGGTGGTGGTGGTGGTGGTGGCCTTGCAGCACCCGAAAGACTTGCCCCCAGAATGGTTTCGCTACGGTTAACTCATATCCATTGCTTTACTCCATTCATTTCAACGAGGAACAGAAAGAGAGAGAGAGAGAGAGAGAGAGAGAGAGAGAGAGACAGAGGGAGAATGAGAAAAAAGGCGGAAGGTCCAAAAATATGGTTCCGTCACGGAAACCACTGAATAAGCTGGAACACACCGGACAAGATGAATATCAACCGAAAATCATGAGCCACTTGGGACTCCCAATCTCTGTACCAAGTATTCCGGGCTTTGAGTACTGGGCCAGCAGCAACAGCAGCAGCTACGGCTTCGTGCAGGTTACCAGCAAATCATCGTCCTGCATATCCGTATCATAATAATAATAATAATAATAATAATAATGTTTCCCAAGCTGACACTAAGAGAGCAAGCAAGCAGCTACCGAGTGGCTTAAAGCAGTATGCAGCACGAAGCGTACGAGGGACCGAGCTCATTTCTGCCAACTCGGCACATTAGCTCGACAGGATCGGCTCCCAGGTCCGTGCCCGCCCCCAAAAATCCTCCCCTGGTGGTGTAAGGTAATGCGTATGACCGCTGGTTGCCACGGAAACCACACGGAAACGGACCCACGGCACGTAGCGTAGCGCGATTCAATTTAAATTAAATTCCACCTTTTTCCTGCTGATACAATCACTTCTTCAGCGAGCGACTCCTCCTGGGTGGTCGTCGCATCGCGCATAAATAATGTGATTACAGCAGAGCAGCGCCGACCACGTGTAGGCAAAGCAACTGATTTGACGGAGCAAAAGAGGGTGAATAGACAGAAAAATTTCACCCCCAAAGCCTGCTACGATGAATCCCCAGAAGAAGACAGTCACCAACGGAAGGTCGGGTGCACGGATACGCGAAACTACTGCTATGCTTTAAATTTAATTAAATGCCGCTCGAACATGTTGCCCCCTCCCCCCCCCCCCCCCCCCCAAGAGATTGGACTTTGGTGGAAGCAAAACATCACTATCATCTTCACCAGTGCCGCAAGCGAAGCGCACTCCGGGATCATTTGCCTACACCCGGCCAAGTCAATTTGCCAAGAAGGCGCTGGCCTCTGGATGCGAAGAAGGATACACTTCGCGAACCGCGTTCCTTGCGTTCGGTGTCTCATTATTCCGTTGATATGAAGCAGTAAAGATTATGAAACGGCGAACGGCGTAAACTCCGGCGCCTCCCGTCCGCTCCGTTTTGGTGCGCCATGACACATTTCACAAGACATTAACCCGCTCCGAATCCGAGGCTGCTGGTGCCGGTGCTGGTGCCGGTGCTGCTGCAGCTGCCACGAGCAGCCTCGTTCCGGCACTAGTCTCCTGCCTGGGTGGGTAATGGAGCATCACATGCCGGGATGCTGTGCTCGATACCGGCCCTCGAAGCAAAGGAACATATGCGACGTTCTTCTGTGCTCCGTTTGGGTGCTTCCGGTGGAGAATGTTCACCGCATACATGCCACACGCTTCGCTGCTGCTGCTGCTTTTTTGGGAGCTATTTGGAAGCGGAATTTTATCTACAATTTCGCTCGAATGCATCTGGTTCCTTCATCACCAGCGTTCCTGCGATCTGCCGGCTGCTGCTGCTGCTGCTACTGAGAGGTATGCTCTTGGTGATAAGCAACTGTTTGGCAGGCGGGATCGTCCTCTGAACGAGACGCGGCAGTGGCGCTGCTCATTTGCCGTCCTAGCACTCGCGGTCCTCACTCACAAATTCTCTCCCAGGCGCAGGTCCCAGGTGTTGTGTTCACTTGACTGTCATGGTGGCGCATTGTGTGGCGTATGTTTATGTGTGTGGATTGAAGTGGCCGCTCGTGAAGCTGCCCGGAAATAAATTACTTATTTAGAGGCGGAAACCAGGGGAAAGGGGAAAAGAGGGTGGGGCGCCAGGTGACACAAGCAGCTCCTGGTGTGTGGAGTTGGAGTGTTTGTAGAACCATCCTCGAGGCCTGGCCGGGAAGATGTTCCGCTTGACGACGTTCGTTCGTTCGTTCGTTCGTTGTTGTGGAGCGTCACCGGAGCGCAAGTTCAAGTGCTTGCTTTAACCATATTTATTTAGACACAACCCGTCCCCTGTCTTTACGCCACCTCGATGACGAGGACATCGCATGTGCGGGCCTCCAGTACCCGGGGATGATGATAAAGGATGCATGAATGAGTTTGTGTTTGTTAAATGCGACGACTACGATCACTACTACGACGGCTGCCATCGTTTGGGGCAAACGACTCTACGTTTTGAACGTTCCCGTAAAGCGCCTACGACCAATGTCATTATCGTCCTCGGTCTTGTGCCCACCTCGTCATTGCCACACCATCGTTTGGCCGCTTTTGACTGTTGTGTTCCTGCAGTGTGCAGGGCCATCGGTATAGAAAGACAGCGCTTGAAATGTAAAAATAATCGACCAACACACCCGCATCCACACCGAACGGGGCTATGATTCCATTTCACACTTCAAACTATCGTTCCGTGGCCGCGACACGGAAATTGCCACCGAATATCGATTGTCGCGACGCGTCAAATTGGAAAATGGCTCCAAAAATGAAGTAGAAATACAGGCACACGAGGCAACCAACGAACCAACCAAAAGGGCCGTCAATTGGACACTTGCTTGCTCAACCTTGCATGTCAATGGTGTGAATCGATGGCTCTCGTTAACCTTTTTTTTTTGTGGGGAAGGGAGCATTGGTGGCCGAACGGTGCCTTATGCTGCGCCGTGCAACCATCAAAAGGCATGTTACAAAAGCACTGCACCGGGGCGGGGGGATTCGGGTTTGAAATTGACTTAACAGTAGTGCAGCAATGACATTGGAGCAGGCGGTGACTATAGTGCGCGCATTCTATTTTTTTTTATAGCCTGCTGCCAAACACAATGACGGCACAGGCGCTGCCGGTGGCAGAATGAGCAAGCTTAGCATGAAAAATTCTCGTGGCCTACTTTTGGGACCCGCGATCCGCAATCCGATAACAGGAAAAAGAAAAACCCCAAAGAAGGAAGAGAAGATAATTAGAGCGCTGGTAGTGGCCGGCCCAGAGCGACTCATCAGCAGAATTCGTTGCGTTGCGGGAGGATGTTTCCGGCGACTCAGCATCATAAAATTGTAATCCTTTTGCTGACCGTCACCGTGGAGTGCGGATCTTCCGGACCGCTTTTCCTTCTGTTCTGTGTTCTATCAATTTGCACCGTCGTTACATTGCGCGCGCGAAGTAGAAAGAGTTTCCCTCCTTTTTTTGTGAGGGTTTCCATGGGCTTTCAAGGCTACTGGAGGTTAGCAATTGCCCTGAAAAGGAAGGGTTTTTTTTTGTTTTTGGTTCTCTACCGAGTGCCACCTACACTCGAGTCGCGAGCAGCAATAGCTGGCAGCGCAACGAGCAAACGACGAGCCCACAACGAACCAATGTTGTAGTGAACTTGCGCCATCGCCAGCTAGCGTTCGTTAGCTCGAACTCTAGTACAACTTTAGACGCATATATTATCCGTCAGTTACCCCGGCCACCGGCCAGCGGCCCCCGGTAGGTGGTGTCGAGTGGCGGAAAAGTCAAAGTTTCGCTCCCACACTCCTTCCGAATGGCACTTCGTAAGTTTACGATACAAATTTCCTTAGCGCCGCTGGCTGCGTGTAATGGCCGTAAGTTCTCGAGGCGCAAGAAAGGAAGAACTTGTTACTTTGAAACCCACCCAACGACCACCACCACCACCACCATCCGTGTGTGGTGGATACATACGAGAGCGTGTCTGAAGTAATGCACCCGGGGTTCGATGTAAGTGAATGAGTTTACATGTACCGAAGTGGCGGAGCGGAGCACACTCCCAACCTGGCCCCGACTGCTTCCGTTGCATGAAAGTTTATGAAGGAAAGTAATTATGCAGCAGCAAACGCACACACAGCTACTAAAGAGCGGGCAAAAGTTGTACACATTCACAATCATCAAAAGGCAAAATAATTCCTCCCGAAAGGGTATTACGTTATGCGTGCCGTGCGCTTCGTTTCTTTACGATTCCATTCCAATTATGAAGGAGTCCTTTAACGGGGGGCTTACATATTAAATTTTGTTTCGTGTCTGTGTCCATCGTTACATAAAAAACTACTTGATTGATCCGTGTAAACTTTTTATCCCAATATCGGCTAAATTAATACATTCAGAGTATTTTTTTTAACTCAATATTTTATGTATTTTAAATAAATTTTATAAAAGAATCTTTACTTTTTTAAATTCAAAATTCTACCAACAAGAGAAAAAATATAAATTTTACAAAAACTGTTCAGTGCATCCTGGAAAAACTACTAATCTAACGAAAAAGTATCGATTTGTGTATCTTAAATGTTCAAGTATGATGCTACCATGAAGGAATATCAAAATGAATAATTTTAAAAGAATTTCTTTGGTGAAATAAATGCAATGTCTGTATTTTTTGGCAAGTACTCCTAAAAAAAAACGAACAAATATTGTTACAATGATGCAGTAGAATATACTATTCGCCAAAACAGAAAATCCGAATAAAAACAGTCCGATATTTGAGTCGAATCAACGTAAGGCTCCACCAGAAATAGCATAAATTGAGGTACAGAAACTATTTCTTCTTCCCCAAAGATGGTTTTACTATGTTAACCATCTACAGAAAGCAGAAAATGCAAATGGCCAAACCAAACCAAAACCTGTTTCCCCTCCCGATGCGAACAGGTTACTGCTCAATGCGAATAAACGATGAGCCCGGACCGGGGCCCCGGGAATAAATCATTGCGAGCAGAATTTGAAGATTTTATGGCCCACCATAAACACAGCCCCGGGGCCCGGCCCATCACTAATCCAGTCGGGGCCGGGACCAGAAAAGCGGTCTATCGCGCGATACATCCTCTGATCGATCCTCTCACGATCTGCAAAACCCTTTTCTGGGATGGGGTAGCTAGTTTCACCGAGGCGCAAGGGAATCCAAAGGGCGCACCGGAAACCGGAACCCTTTCGATTTATTGGCTCTACGTGCTTCGGTGAATCTGCATCTCGCTTTCAAGCTTTGGTGGCCCCTTAATGTGACCACAGGGAACACACTAACACACTGACAGTGAAGCTGAACACGGAAGAAAGCCCGCCCAAGAAAGAAAGCAAATCGTCCGTCCTTGCGCGATGGCGTACCCTCGTCGTGCATTATTTCTCAACTGACCGCATAATTTGTTGCGCCCCGGGAGGAAGGCGCACCCCGGGAGTGACCGCCCGCGGTCACGCCTTGGAACGCAGCGGCAGCAGCAGCAGCTCCTGGAGCAGCAGTTAACCTGCCTCAACCCACGGGACACAAGCCCCCCCCCCCCTCCCCCTTCGGTCTGCGGTTGTGATGATGTCAACGTGTCATTTGTTTTGCCTTTCACTTGCCTTGCGTTGCTTCTTTGCCTTCTTGGCTTTGCCGGGAAAGGCAGCGAGGAAGATGTATCTCAGCCGTATCTCGGCGGGCGGGCGGGCGACCCAGCCCCAGGAGCGACCGTATTTTTATGGTGATTGCATAATTATTTATTCGAACCGCGCGGTTGTGGTTGGTCGACACCACCCACTGCGTGGGCCAAAAGGGACCGGGGGAGGGGCTGTTGTTTGTTCGGTGCTAATGTTTGGCATGCTGCTGGATGTTTTCCAAACTCCCCTTCCCTCGGCGCTGTCATTTTGTTGGGACATTCTCATGGAAACGAGGGGAGCAGCAGCATGAAGTCATTCCGGCTCCCACCAAAAACACCCCGTAACCAGTGTGGGGCAACATTACTGTGCCAGAGATTGGTTATGGTGCGCGGATGCAGATCGTTCCGAGCGTTCCGCACTAACTACTACTATGTTGTCGATTGGTGAACCGTTTCGCTGTTGATGATGATGATGATGCCGCCGTTGGAAGGAGGATGGAAAGGACGCTCCATTAGAAGGTAGAGAGTGCCCGGGGCCGGGGAATGTAACATTGACAGCAACATTCTAGCAGATTGAGTCGAATGTGATCAGCGTACGTGGCAGGGCCCGCGCGAACCGTTTCGTTCTCGACGGTCCACGATGGTGACCTTCACCTTCGTCGGTGGAAGATGCGATATGCGAGAGCGTGCAGAGCAGAGGGACCACGAGTGCAGTTAATGATTGGTCGTTAGGAGACGGAAAGCAGGCAGCCATCGTTCCGTTCCGTATTGGTCGTTCCTGGCGCTGCACGTTGCTGGTGCTATTCGTCGATTCGACGAGTGGTCGTCAGCGCTGCAGGGCTCGGGGTCAGTTTGTTTGATAAATTGTTTTCAAAGGCATAGATTTACTGCGTGCACGATCGTGTCACATGTCGCGTTCCATCTCGACAGCGAGGTTTTGATTGTCCCATTAAAAGTTGCTTGGTATGATTTATGCGAATTTCGTCCGCGAGATCATTGGTTGATGTCATTTTTCGAAGCGCTCATTTCAAACCACAAAATTGTAGCAGACAAAATACACTAGTGTTTGATTTTTTTGACAATTACTTATGAAATTTGCAACGTTAAAGGGAGAAAATTTGCTAGAAACTCTGAAAAGGAGACAATGGAGGCGCCTAGTACCTCACGCGAGGAAATCAAATTAACCTCTTTATTCCTTCATCTCACTCAACTACAACAAGATACAAATCATGTTAACACCATCGTAGAACAGACCACACAATGAACAACCGCTTTGAAGCTAGACATCCGACATCCGGACATAAGCTTCGGACACAAAAAAAGGGCTGTCGCTAATTAACGCCCCACTGAAAGACGCACGCATAATTGTGAACCTAATGGCAAACGATTCCAGCTCAACACTCTAAGCTGTCACCTGCCAGCTGGCAACGAAACGAAATGGTGTCAAGGAACACTTTTCCCGTTCTAAGGGAGTCGTCTCGAGAGCTCGACATGCAAAAATCCAAATGCATCTCCAAAGAGCACAAAGCGTTTGCCAACGGGTTGCTCTACTGTACCGTGATTTCCGGTTGCACCAGGCTCCTCCCACACATCTCATTTCCATTTTTCCCGAAACAATCAACGGCAAGAGCGGACGCCGAGAAAGCTTCATCTCCTGGGCGTCCTGGGCGGCACTACCTGGTGGCTCGAGGTACGCTTTCCCTGCCGGGTGCCTGATTGTGAGGAAAATCTGTTCTCGGTTGTATAATGTCCCGAGCGGCACCATTCGGGAACGCCTATGCCATTTGCAAGCTTCGCTGTATTTAACAGCAGCGCCCGGAAAGGGTTGCTCCAACACGACAGCATCCGACAAGGCGCCCGGTACGGTAGTGCACAGCTGGAATCACAAAGAATTAGGAAAAGTCGGTTCACGCAATGGACACGAAAAAAAACATCCCACTGGCCTTGGTGCCTGGCCGCTGCAGACCGACCACACAAACCAAGCCAAGTGCATAAATGAAGCGATAAAATTGTGTTATGCTTTCTGCTCCACCTCCGCGCCTCGTATGTGTGCCCCTTCTGTGTGTGCTGTGTGTCCTTGTGAGGGGCAGCAGAATCGGAATCGGCTTCGAAAAGGAGACTTTTTACGCCCCTTCAGTCCTGGAGCTGCTGCTCCTCATTTTCCACACAAACTAACTTCCCCACCCCTTTTTTTTTAAACCGCTCCTGCAGCCGGTGGTGCACATTTTTGGCAACGGCAGTCGGCAACTGGACTACTGAAGTACCCCATCGAAAGCGGGTTGAACCGGGGAATTCGAACGAAATTCTCGAATCTGCTGTCAACTGCAGTCCGTCATCGACGGAAGCACCGGGCACGGTGGTCGTGCCCGTGAGAAGGTGTGGCAAGAGTAAATATCGCGTCCTGTCGCACACCACGGGTTTTTCAAACACCACCACCCATTCCACCAAACTGGGTCCCAACTTGCTGGTGCTTTTGACAAAAAGTTTGGCGATGCGGATCCCACGCCAGGCTCCCGGCACGGCCCGGCCAGCGCTGAAATGTTGACATTTGTTTTTGCTGCTTTCAAACAGGCGGCCAATAGTCTCGCTCTCCTTTTCTCTCTTTCTCTCTCTCTCTCTCTCTCTCTCGCTCTCTCTGCCATTCTCTTTGTTCGGTGAAGTGCTTCGGTATTTGCTGATTTATAGGAGCATTCCCTCATCTTCAGTAGCACCAGCAGCGGTACCAGCAGCAGCAGCAGCAGAGTAGCGGGCGCCATTGGTGGTGGCCACTCCAGACTGCACTTGGTGCAGTCACTCACTGGCGCAGTGAAGTGGTGCGCCTTCGGGGAACCTCTGTCGGGGCTCTGGATCGAGGCCTTTCATCGTTGGAGGAGGAACTGATTGTGGGACGTGATTTTCGGGCGCTCAGATTGGCACACTCGAGAGATAGCAGCATCACCAGCAGCAGCAGCAGCAGCAGAAATTGGTGTCTAGTGGCTTCACGGAATGCACAGAACGAAGAAACAGGTCAGCCTTCGATCTAGGTCGATTCCGTTTTTTCCCGCAATTTTTTTTTGGCCACAACCAGAGCTGGCCTGTTCCTGGAACGATGCAGAGCCCGAGTCCGAGGATTGTCGCAACTTTGCAGTCGTTTGGCGCAATTCGATCACTCCTTTTTTCCGTCTGTCGGTCCTGTTACAATGTTTCTGAACACTTTTCAGCTCGTAGTTTTCAACAAAAAGGTCGAAATTGTGTAAAAAAAAACACCACAATACCCAACGATTTTTCTCAAGAATATCGTTCTGTTGAGATTAGTTTTCCAAAAAAAAAACAGCTCTTAATTTGATGATCTACCTAATAGCAGAAAGTGTTCGTACAAGGGATCATACCAGAGAGCATCTGTCGGTGTGTCTGTGTGCGTACCAACGTACCGGATGACTTTGGCAGCGGTCCTTTTGCCTTTTTTCCCCTCAACACCGACCGAGGAAGCAGCAGCACGCATGTGCAGACCCCGAAACCATCAATCGATAATATTATTATAGCCGAAGCGGTAAAAAGCTCTCTGCTGCTGCGTGGGGCTGCTTGTGGCTGCTTGTTGGGGCTACTGGAATCCCACGCTAAGCCCGCACTCTGTTTGCATGCCCCAGCTTTCAGTGGAGCAGCTTTTAACGTGCATTTTCCCCACCGTTTTTTTTTATTTTGCACATTTCACTTCATTTCATGGTATTTTATTTGCCTTTCTTTCCATTGTACAGCCGCTTTTCGAGCACTTTGAACAGTGGAAAGAATGCATTCCGGTACGCGGACCTGGTGAGGACGCTTTTCGCTTTTCATTAACGAGGAATGTTTCGTTAGCAGCAACACTGGAACTCGTTGTAGTTGTTTGTTATAAAAGACGAGCGAACGGATAAAGAAACGCTCTGTTTGTTCATTAAATGCTTCTTCCTCTTCTTCTCTGTTTGTGTAATGAATGTAGATTGAAGATAGCGAGTTAATTTAGAAACCATTGCGCCCACCAGCGCAATTGAAATGCGCCTTATCCTCCGATCCCTTCTAATCGTGGATTACACGCCATTAAGCAAAACCATTTCTTTTATTAAACTTTTAGTTAATGATTTTCGGTGCTTCAGAACTCCACTAATCATTAGCCGTGTAGAATAACGGCCCCTCGGCGGTGCCTTAATTCCAGCCAAATTATCAGCACTTGTGCTAAATGAGACGTCGCTATCTTTATTTACTCAGCCCGTTCCCGGCATATTCAATCTCCGCCATTATCTTTTCCCTTTTTTCTTTCTCTCTCTCTCTCTCTCTCTCTCTCTCTCTCTCTCTTTGGCATTCTGCATTCAGTCCATTCCGAAAGAAAATAGACAAAAGCCGGAAGGCGGCTGCTCGAAGTTATTTTGCATCACGCCAGACCAGGGCCAAGCCTCCGGGCTCGCGGCCACAAAAAGCAGCTCGACGCTCAATCCGCCATCTGTGCCTTCGCTTTATCCACGCGGATTGCTTGCGATGCTCCACCTTCCACGCAACCTCCCCCGATCCAAAACTTCCGGAACCAACTTTTCCAGCCACAGAATGATGACCACCAGCACCACCAGCGCCCCATCGACCAACTTTTGTGTCGCGACCACCGACACCAGAACAGCAGCAGCAGCAGCAGCAGCAGTACAACGTGCGAGGTCATGGATAAATGGGCGAACACTGGTGGCCACTCACAAAAGGAAAAAAAAAACACAGGACACGCCAAACGCAAAACGAAAAACTCGCAAGAAGACAATTTTCTGCACCATTTATTCGGCTGACAATTAAAACATTCGGCGTGCAATAAAGCTGTCCCCTGGGAGGGACGGACAGACGATGGCCAAGCCTACCGCTGGGGTGCGCGCTGCAGTGCTCTCAGCTGCGTCCCGCTTCGCGTCTCGATCGTAGCAATCATCTTGGCCAGCGGGGAATCCCGGTAAGGTAACGGACGCAATGTCCAGGCTACTTGGATTGCTTTCGCTCGTCTTTGGAAATTGCAGGCGACCGTGTTCTCGGTGGCTTAGGGTCTCCGGAATGCCACGGAAAAGTTCGTCGAGCCCTTCGATCGACTCAAAAAATAAAAAGGAAGCAAAAATGGCTTTTACCCTTAGGCTCGCTCGACTAGAAAGGCCCCGTAAACGACGTACACACCCAGTTCTGCGCTCGTCCCAGGGAGTGCAAGTTTGTGAAAGCAAAATGGGAAACCGGCCTCACGAGCGCCTCGGATACATTGCGGACCTGCGAGCCAATCGTGCGTGAAATATTTGCCATCCGTGAGCCGTACAAATGCCGGAGGCGCACCTAAATGGCACCTGGAGATCGCGAACAAAACTTTCTGGGCACCACCGACCGGTCATAACAGAACGACGACGATATTAGCTTGAGTCTGGTAGAAGGGCATAATTTATCGAGCGTTGCTCGCTGGTTCCATCGGGAATCGGAACCGCTCGGAACCGAATCCTAACAATTCGGATCCGTTGGTATCGTAAATCGACCGGAGGGGGCACTGTGACAATAGTTGAGCCGGGCCACCACCACAATAAGAATAACAACAACAACAAGCACCACCAGCAAACTCGCTGGTACTTGAGAAATAAAACCATTTACGACCGTGTACACCGATTTTGGGGCTGGTCGTGGCCACAAGGTTGATCATAAAACCTGCCCCAAACCCCAAACCCCAACCTCCCCGTTATCTAATGTGTCCTCGAGAGTGTCTTATTTGCTGTCTTTCTTGTGGCGCTCGAGAACTCTTCCTCCTCCTCCTCCTTGCAATCATCGGCGCGAGGGTTTACGATCCAATCCGTGACCGGTAAGGGGAGGAGACCGACCGACAGCAAAGGGGCCGGGGGAATCGATATATTCATCAGAATCACAAGGGTAGGCGAGATTAAGGGAAAGGAACCGGTACGGAATGCTCAGTGATGATGCTGCTGCGTTGCGCATCTACCCCAAAAAGTATCATCGCAGCAGAACAGGACACA